>NC_047040.1:81014367-81315112 GCF_011762595.2 Tursiops truncatus | reverse complement strand
AAGCCCTAAACCTTCTTTTTAAAAAAAAATTATTTTTAAAATTTATTTATTTTTGGCTGCATTGGGTCTTCATTGCTGTGCGCGGGTTTTCTCTAGTTGCGGAGAGCGGGGCTACTCTTAGTTGCCGTGCGTGGGCTTCTCATTATGGTGGCTTCTCTTGTTGTGGAGCACATGCTCTAGGCACGCGGGTTTCAGTAGTTGTGGCGCACGGGCTTAGCTGCTCCGCGGCATGTGGGATCTTCCCGGACCAGGGCTTGAACCCGTATCCCCTGCATTGGCAGGTGGATTCTTAACCACTGCGCCACCAGGGAAGCCCATGTTATAGATTTTAAATCTTTACCAATCTAATGATGGGAAAAATGAATCCTGATTGTTAAATTAAAACAATTGAATATTCAAGATTGCTATTGAGTTTGATCATCCATTCCCATGTGTATTAGCCACTTGCTTTTTTTTCACTTTTTTGTTGAGATATAATTCACATACCATAAAATTCACTATTTTAAAGTATATATTTCAGTGTGTTTTAGTATATTCACAAGATAGTACAACCACCACCTCTGTCTAGTTCCAAGACATTCTGAATATTTCCAATAAATGGAATCAAGTAATATGTGGACTTTTGTGACTAGTTTCTTTCACTTAGCATAATGTTTTCAAGGTTCATCCATGTTGTAGCAGGTATCAGTGCCTTCTTTTTATGGTTGAATAATATTCCATAGTATGGATATACCAAATTTTGTTTATCCATTCATCAATTAATGAACATTTGGGCTGTTTCCACTTTTTGCCTATTATGAATAATGTTGCTATATACATTTGTGTACAAGTTCTTATATGAACATATATTTTCAATTATCTTGAGTATATACCTAGGAATAGAATTGCTGGGTCATATGGTAACTCTATATTTAACTTTTTGAGGAACTGCCAAGCTGTTTTCCACAGTGGCTGTACCATTTGCATTCTAATCAGTAGTGCACAAGGGTTCCAATTCTACACATCTTTACCAGTATTTTTTATCATCCTTTTTTTCCCCAGATTATAACCATCCTAGTACATGTGAAGAGGTATCTCATCATAGTTTTGATTTGCATTTCCCTAGTGACCACTGAGATTGAACAGCTTTTCATGTACTTCTTGACCATTTGTATATCTTCTTTGAAGAAATATCTCTTCAAATGCTTTGCCCATTTAAAATTTATTTGTTCATTTTAAAATTTTTAAACTTTTAATCATTAACTTGTAAGTTTTCTTTACATATTCTAGGTACTACTAATCCCTTACTATATGATTTGCAAATATTTTCTCCCATTCTGTGACTTGTCTCTTCACTTTCTTGATAGTGTCCTTTGATGCAAAAAAGTTTCTAATTTTGAAAAAGTCCTCTTTATTTTTTTTTGGTTGTTGTGCTTTTGGCGTCACATCTAAGGAAATTTTGCCTAATCCAAGGTCACAAGGATTTACATTTATGTTTTCTTCTAGGAGTTTTATAGTTTTAGCTCTTACACTGAGAGCTTTGATCTATTTTGAGTTAACATTTGTATATGTTGTGAGGTAGGGGACCAAATTTATTCTTTTGTATGTCAAAATCCAGTTATCTCGGCACCCACTTGCCTTTTTTTTAACCCTATAAATTTTCTATTTATACCTTTTCCCCATTTTTTCCTTACTGGGTTGTTTTGGGGCATTTTCATGAATTTGTAAGGGTTGTCTCTATAGTAAAAAAATTAGCATTTGCCATATTAATTATAAATATTTTTCTCAATTGATGATTTATCTGTTAAGTTTGCTTATGGTAGGTTTGGTTTGTTGGTTGTTTTTAAACTCCTTTGTTGGATTTTTAGCCATGCAGATGTTTTAAATTTTGGGTCATCGAATTTACCAGTGTCTATGTTTAGGGCTTCTGGTTTCCCTGTCAAGCTTTTTTCTTCTATGGAATTTCTTCTGAAGTGGTAATAAAATACTGAAGTGATAGACATCAACATCATTAGAAGTACACAAGTGACAACCAAAGCTGTGAGGGTGAGTGAGTTCTCTGGGAGAAGGTGCACAGAGACAGAAGGGATGAGGGCCAAGTACTGGGCCTTTGGGAATATCCAGACCAGAGGTGGAGGGAGAAGATGAGAAAGCAAAGAAAATCCAGAAGAAACAAATGAATGAGGCGGAGGGGAAAGGAGATGATATGGACCACTAACCAACAGAGGCAAGCAGGGATTTACTGAGTGCCGGCTACAGCAGTAGTCCCAGGAGAGCTGTGGGATATCAGATGGCCAGGTCCATGGACAAGTGTACATGGAGATAAAGGAGACAGCTTGTTTAGGAAGTGTGGCAATGAAAAGACAGATAATTAGAGGGGGCAAAAGGGTCTAACAAAGATTTATTTTCTCTCCAAAAAGAGAAAAATGGGGGAATTTTGCCATGATTTACGGTTAAGAACAGGAGAGTTTTGCTGATAAAAATAAGGATTTAGGAAGCTTAGTTAATTCTCATGATGCTGGGGGTTTAGATCCTAAGAAATTTTGAAAGCTCTATGAACAGAAGCTGGAAGGGAAAAAAAGCCAAGCATTTAAGTGAGTTAATATAGGTAAATTGCTTCTAACAGTACATGTGTAAGTTTTGGTCTCTGAGAAGCAGACACTAAAATGGGAATAGGAATGCAAAAGATTATTGGGTGTAATGCCTTTAAAAGATAAAAGGAAAAGGAGGCAAGATTAGGCAGGGAAAGCCTTGAGACCAATATGCAGATCTGACAGCACCTCTGCCAACCCATAGGGGAACTCTGGGGTAAGACTGCCCATTAAAGGAGTCCTGAGCTAGGGAGCAAGGGCCTGGCCCCAAACAATATGTCAGGGGGTGATAAGTGCTAAGGATGTAGGGAGGGCTGTGGAGGGTGGACGGGCTTGCAAATTTAAAAAGAGGCAAAGAGGTGAGTGTGGTGAGTGTGGAGTGTTGGGGGAGATGGGAGAGGGGACAGGGAGTGTAGATTAATAATTGATGAGATCTGAGAGGATGGGAGTGGGAAGGGAACACCATGTAGAGTCACTGTAAGAATTTGGCTTTTATATAAGGGAAATGAGAAAACAATTGCGGGGGTTTGAGCAGGGGAGTGACATGATCTAACTAATGTCTTGCAAGGATTGTGGTTGCTCCTTTAAGAATAGACTGAGGTAGTGCAGGCATGGAAGCAGTGAGATGATGGGCCAGGGTGGTGGCAGCGGAGATGGTGTGAGATGGTCAGATTCTAGATACGAGTAGAGCCAATAAGATTTTATGATGGATTAGACATGGAATGTGAGCAAAAAAGAGGCATTAGGGATAAATCTGTGTGTATTAGTTCTCTACTGCTCTGTAACACATTACCTCCACACTTACAGAACTGTGAGGTAGTGAGGGTTGTTTTAAACTGCTAAATTCGTGATTATTTTTTATGGCAGCAATGGAAAATGAATAAACCTTCCCAAGAAGCTTATCTTTGAATAACCCTCGTAAGGAAATATCTCCTTATTTATTGCACTAAAATCTGTCACTCCATTCCTTCCACCATTAGACCTAACTTTATTTCTTGGAGCCATGTAGACAGCCCATCCTATCTTAGAATACAGCCCATTTGAACCTTCCCTTCTTTGGACCAAAGATTCCCTGTGCATTCTCCACCCTGGTTACTTTTCTTTAATGTAGTGTTTTATTTAGGTCCCTGGATTTACATTCTAGATAAAAGGGACTTTACTATAACAACAATATGTTTGAAAAGTCTTTGCCAATTTGGAGTTTCTTATTCTTCCATTATAAAAGAGAATGTTTCCATCTGTATTACCAAAGATAAACATTATTTTCTGGACCATCGACAATGTTATTGTCCGTAATAGAAAAGCATCCTGTAGAATGACCTGGAATCGAGGAAAATGAAGTAGAAAATTGTCAGGAAGCTTTCAGAAGTATGAATTTGCATGAACATTATGGATCGTGATACTTAATTAGGATTAAAATTCAATGCTTAGGTAGCTAACAGAAATTTCCCCAAGTGAAGTAAGCTCAGTGAAGAACAGCAGCATCTGGGAATTAAGATGTTGTATTTCATCTATCTAGCTGGGCATCTGACAGGAATAAGTCTCCTTCCTTGGTTCTTGCAACACAGGGCAGTACCAAGAGCTTTGCTAATACATCAGGGAAGACAGGTGGCTGATTATTGGTATGATCTTCAGCTGAGAGCTCTTAAAATCTCCCGGCAGCATGATTCATGGCCAACCAGAACAAAAATGGATAAAATGAGAGGGAAAAAAAACCCTTAAGACTGAAAAGACAGAAACCTACAAGGGAGAACAACATCTGAATGATCATTAAAATGATTAACTATCCCATAAAAAGGTGACTTTAAAGATAAAATGATATGAGGGAAGCAAGGCCATTGGGAATACTTTGGAAAGTGACCAAGAAAAACTAGATCTGATAACTAATAAGAGTGGGTTCTTGTTTGGTTTGTATTACAATTGCAGTTTCCAGTTTCATGCGTATATGGGCATTTTCCTCAATTAAATTTTCAGCTCTTTTGGAAGAATGGCTATGTCTTATGTTTGCTTTGAATAAGATAAATAGCAAGTACTTCAAAAATACTCAATTAATTGAACTGAATCAAGTTGGCTGTTTGTTGACTGGCTGAATAACAAATGAAGACATTGTTGTTCTAATTAGAATACAGATCTCTTGGGAGAAAGCTAGATTGAGTCCGAAGAAACCATATGTTCCTGATTCTTCCATCCTTCCTCCTTAAATAATCCACTACTCGGTGGTGTTTTTAAAATTATGATCCAAGGATTTCTGCATTAGAATTGCCTGGAGATACTTGTTAACAATGAAAAATGCCACATCCTACTGCCCAGGTTAGACCCACTGAATCAGAATCTGGAAGGGAGAGGTATTTGTGTTTTTCTAAAACTGAAGTATAATTTATATACAATAAATGCATATATTTTAATTATATCATTCAATGGGATTTGAAAAATATGTATACCCTATATAACCACCACCCCAACCAAGACGTCTATCATTCCAGAAAGTTTCCTTAGGCCCCTTTCCAGTCAAGTACCCCACGGCTCTGAAGCAACCACTGTTCTCATTTCTATCACACCACATATACTTTTTTTTAATAGATCTTTATTGGAGTATAATTGCTTCACAATACTGTATTAGTTTCTGTTACACAACAAAGCGAATCAGCCATATGCACACACATGTCCTCATATCCCCTCCCTCTGGAGCCTCCCTGCCATCCTCCCTATCCCACCCCTCTAGATCATCTCAAAGCACTGAGCTGATCTCCCTGTGCTATGCTGCTGCTTCCCACCAGCCAACTATTTTACATTCGGTCGTGTATATATGTCGATGCTACTCTCACTTCACCCCAGCTTTGCCCTCCCACCCTGTGTCATCAAGTCCATTCTCTATGTCTACCTTTTTATTCCTGCCCTGCAACTAGGTTCATCCAACTCCATTTTTCTTTCTCAAGATTGCTTTGGCTATTCGGGGTTTTTTGTGTTTCCATACAAATTGTAAGATTTTTTGTTCTAATTCTGTGAAGAATGCCATTGGTAGTTTGATAAGGATTGCATTGAATCTGTAGATTGCTTTGGGCAGTATAGTCATTTT
This sequence comes from Tursiops truncatus, assembly GCF_011762595.2. NCBI lineage: Eukaryota > Metazoa > Chordata > Mammalia > Artiodactyla > Delphinidae > Tursiops > Tursiops truncatus. The sequence continues at coordinate 81,309,466 of NC_047040.1, read as the reverse complement.
CACAATATTGATTCTTCCGATCGAAGAACATGGTATATTTCTCCATCTGTTTATGTCATCTTTGATTTTTTTCATCAGTGTTTTATAGTTTTCTGAGTACAAGTCTTTCGCCTCCTTAGGCAAGTTTATTCCTAGGTTTTTTATTCTTTTTGTTGCAGTGGCAAATGGGAGTGTTTCCTTAATTTCTCTTTCTGATTTTTCGTTGTTGTTGTATAGGAATGCCAGAGATTTCTGTGCATTAATTTTGTATCCTGCAACCTTACCGAATTCATTGATTAGTTCTAGTAGTTTTCTGGTGGCATCTTTAGGATTTTCTATGTATAGTGTCATGTCAATGGCAAACTGTGACAGTTTTACTTCTTCTTTTCCAATTTGTATTCCTTATATTTCTTTTTCTTCTCTGATTGCTGTGGCTAGGACTTCCAAAACTATGTTGAATACGAGTAGCGAGAGTGGACATCCTTGTCTTGTTCCTGATTTAGTGGAAATGCTTAGCCAAACTCATCAAGAAATGAAGGGAGAGGATGCAAATCAATAAAATTAGAAATGAAAAAGGACAAATCACAACTGACACTGTAGAAATACAAAGCATTATAAGAGACTACTACAAACAACTATATGCCAATAAAATGGACAACCATGAAGAAATGGACAAATTCTTGGAAAGGTACAATTTTCCAAGACTGAAACAGGAAGAATTAGAAAATATAAACAGACCTATCACAAGTAATGAAATTGAAACTGTAATTAAAAATCTTCCAGCAAACAAAAGTCCAGGACCAGATGGCTTCACAGGCGAATTCTACCAAACGTTTAGAGAAGAGCTAACACCAATCCTTCTCAAACTCCCAAATTCATTCTATAAAACCACCATCACCCTGATACCAAATCCAGAAAAAGATATCACAAAAAAAGAAAATTATAGACCAATATCACTGGTGAACATAGATGCAAAACTCCTGAACAAAATACTAGCAAACAGAATCCAAGAGCACATTAAAAGTGTCCTACACCATGATCAAGTGGGATTTATCCCAGGGATTCAAGGATTCTTCAATATACGCAAATCAATCAATACACCACATTAACAAATTAAGGAATAAAAACCACATGATTGTCTCAATAAATGCAGAAAAAGCTTTTGAAAAAATTCAGCACCGATTTATGGTAAAAGCTCTACAGAAAATGGGCATAGAGGGAACCTACCTCAACATACTACAGGCCATATATGACAAACCCACATATACTCTTTTGAGTCAGGCTTCTTTCACTCAACATGTTTTTTGATATTTATCCATGTTTTTACATGTGTCAATAATTAGTTCTTAGGCTTCCCTGGTGGCACAGTGGTTGAGAGTCTGCCTGCCGATGCAGGGGACACGGGTTCGTGCCCCGGTCCGGGAAGATCCCACATGCCGCGGAGCGGCTGGGCCCGTGAGCCATGGCCGCTGAGCCTGCGCGTCCGGAGTCTGTGCTCCGCAACGGGAGAGGCCACAACAGTGAAAGGCCTGCATACTGAAAAACAAAAAAAAAATTAGTTCTTTTTATTGCTAAGTAATATCCCATTGCAGGAATATGCTACAATTGGTTTATACATTCACCTGTTGATGGACATTTGAGTTGTGTATTCCTTTTCTAGGTAGCATAACAAATTACCACAAATGTAGCAGTTTAAAACAACACACATTTATTATCTCACAATTTCCATGGGTCAGGAGTCTAGACCTGGCTTAGCTGGATCCTCTGCTCAGAGTCTCACAAAACTGCATGCATGGTGTCAGCCAGGCTGCACTCCTGTCTAGAGCTCAGGGACCTCTTCCAAGCTCAGAATTCAGATCCTTGCAGTTGTGGGACTGAGGAGCTCGGCTTTTTACTGGCCATCAGCTGCCCTCTGCAGTTCTCTGCCATGTGGCCCTGTCCATAGACGGTTAACAACATGGCTGGCTGCTCCTCCAAGGCCAGCAGGAGAGGCTTCCCCTTCAGTCTACTAAAATGGAATCTTATAAAATATAACATAATTGTGGGGGTGACATTCCATTGCCTTTGCTACATTGCATAGAACAAGTCAAGATTTCACCCAGACTCTAGAAGAGGGGATTATACAAGGCTGTGGCTTATCAGGAGTCACCTTACAGTGTGTCCACTAGAAGTTGTTTCTAGTTTTTAGCTATTATGTATACTAGTACCAAGTCTTTTTTTTTTTTAATTTTTATTGGAGTATAGTTGATTTACAATGTTGTGTTACTTTCTGCTGTACAGCAAAGTGAATCAGTTATACATATACATACATCTATTCTTTTTTAGATTCTTTTCCCATATAGGTCATTACAGAGTATTGAGTAGAGTTCCCTGTGCTATACAATAGGTCCTTATTAGTTATCTATTTTATATATAGTAGTGTGTATATGTCAGTCCCAATCTCCCAATTTATCCCTACCCCTCTTTCCCCCGGTAACCATAAAATTGTTTTCTATATCTGTAACTCTGTTTTGTTAATAAGTTCATTTGTACCATTTTTTAAGATTTCACATATAAGCAATATCATACGATATCCATTCCTCTGTTGATGGACATTTAGGTTGCTTCCATGTCCTGGCTATTGTAACTAGAGCTGCAGTCAACATTGGGCTGCATGTATCTTTTTGAATTATGGCTTTCTCCAAGTATATGCTCAGGAGTGGGATTGCTGGATCATACGGTAGCTCTATTTTTAGTTTTTTAATGAACCTCTATACTGTTCTCTATGGTGGCTGTAGCAATTTACATTCCCACCAACAGTGCAGGAAGGTTCCCTTTTCTCCACACCCTCTCTAGCATTTATTGTTTGTAGCTTTTTAATGATGGCCATTCTGACTGCTGTGAGGTTATACCTTGTAGTTTTGATTTGCATTTCTCTAATAATTAGTGATGTTGAGCAGCTTTTCATGTGTTTGTTGGCCATCTGTATGTCTTCTTTGGAGAAATGTCTATTTAGGTCTTCTGCCCATTTTTGGATTGGGTTGTTTGTTTTTTTGATATTGAACTGCATGAGCTTCTTGTATATTTTGGAGATTAATCCTTTGTCCGTTGCTTCATTGGCAAATATCTTCTCCCATTCTGAGGGTTGTCTTTTTGTCTTATTTATGGTTTCCTTTGCTGTGCAAAAGCTTTGAGATTTCATTAGGTCCCATTTGTTTATTTTTGTTTTTAGTTCCATTTCTCTAGGAGATGGGTCAAAAAAAGATCTTGCTGCAATTTATGTCAGAGAGTGTTCTGTCTATGTTTTCCCCCAAGAGTTTTATAATATCCAGCCTTACATTTAGGTGTTTAACCCATTTTGAGTTGATTTTTGTGTATGGTGTTAGGGAGTGTTCTAATTTTATTCTTTTACATGTAGCTGTTCAGTTTTCCCAGCAACACTCATTGAAGAGGCTGTCTTTTCCCCAACTAGTACACAAGTCTTTATGTGAACATATGCTTTCACTTCTCTTGGGTAAATTCCTAGGACTGGACTTGCTTGATCACAGAGTAGGTGTATGTTTAACCTTATAAGAAAATGCCAAACAGCTTTTCAAAAAGACTACAGTTTTATGCTCCCATCAACAATGTAATGAGGGTTCCAGCTGCTCCCCTTTTTCACGTATATTTGCTGTTGTCTCTCTTTGTCATTTTAGCCACTTTCTACTGGATGTGAAATCTGCATTTTTAATGAGCTCTGTGGGTGATTCTTACACATACTCATCCACTGCTTTAAAGACATGAGTCATGGAGAATTAGTTCAAGCCTAGTTAGTTACAGTTTTTTCAGAAGTCAGTCCCCAATCCTAACTGATCAACTGAATCACGGGCAACATTTGTTAAAAACAGATTCCAAGCCCTACTTCAGACCTCTGGAATCAGCATCTACGGGACTATAATTTGGGAAACTGTATTTTCCAAAAAACCTTCTAAGTGATCCTTTGCCCTGCTGGGGTTGGGAACCACTTCCCTCACTGTTTCCAGGCACAAAGTTGTCTTTGGTATGCTACTCACACAGAGAAACAAATGTGAAGTGGATCTAGGACTCTAAGAGGACACCTTAGCACTCCTTGCATTAATAAAGTCCGTTAACACACCAACAGGTTTATTTGCTTCCTGACTATCTTCTTATGTTAATGTCACAGCTTCACAGGAGAAAAGAATTTGGGAAGTTGTAGTTCAGATGTTTGGCTTTAATAACAAGGCATTTCTTACTTGAATAACTTTTATTTATTTATTTTTGGCTGCATTGGGTCTTTGTTGCTGTGCGTGGGCTTTCTCTAGTTGAGGCGAGCAGGGACTACTCTTCGTTGCAGTGCGTGGGGTTCTCACTGCGGTGGCTTCTCTTGTTGCAGAGCATGGGCTCTAGGCATGTCGGCTTCAGTAGTAGTGGCACATGGGCTCAGTAGTTGTGGCTCATGGGCTCTAGAGCGCAGGCTCTGTAGTTGTGGCGCACGGGTTTAGTTGCTTTGCAGCATGTGGGATCTTCCTGGACCAGAGCTTGAATCCGTGTCCCCTGCATTGGCAGGTTCTTAACCACTGCACCACCAGGGAAGCCCTTGAGAAACTTTTATCTCCAAGTGTAACTCTGTACTCTCAAGTAGCAACATTTTCAGGAAGACCTTAGTATCTTTAAGAAGTAATTCTTTGAAAGATACTTTCTGTGCTGGTGAACGCTGGATGTGAGCCAGGGAGGAAGACAGAGCACCCAGAAAGCAGTTGCAATCTGGGTGCAAAGAGCTGAGAGAAGGAAAGGGCAGGGCCCTCTGGGGGCACGCAGCAGGGGCACCCCACCTGAGGAGGGGATGACAAAGACTATTCCAAGTTTCTTCTTCTCTAACCATCATTTTTTAAAAACCATGTTCATATGAATAGATGCAACTGAACTCTTCTCTGACCAGCAGTCTTTTCCCCTCATGCCAAACCTAGGGTAGTCATGTGTCAGGAGTGAGAGCATGGAGGAGGGGTGCTAGCTGCCTCCATGCCACTGGAGTTGAGAGCAACAGAGGGAGGGACAGAGGACAGGGCATGTGGCCAGTCACACATGCCAATGTGGCGGTAAACAGTTGATGGACTGTAGCCCAGGAACGAGGGGACCTCTTGTTGTGCTGCTGACTGCTGTGTTTGGGAGTCACATACCTCTGCTTCTTACACAGGGAAAAAAGCAAAATAAAATGGCGTCTCAACAACCTATATATACAGGGTGTCTGAAAAGTCTGGGCACATAGAATAAACATATTTTTAAACAAGGTGCTACTGCATTTTCAAATAATATGCTCATACTATTTTTCTTTAACCTTCAGACACATTTTCAGGTAAAATTTTTCTAAATTTCAGTACACTGCAGAGCATTCACAAAGTCTAGAAACACAGAGAAAATAAGTACTTCTTGTACTTTTTCAGGTGAACAATTGGACTCATAGCTTTAAAGTTAGAAGTTCTTCACCTGAAAAGGGGTCTGGAGATGGAAGAACACACTGAGCACAGCATTGGAAAATATAACCAACATGCTGTTTAAAAATAACCTGGGGTCAGAGTCAAGATGGCATACTAGGAGGATGTGGAATTCACGTCTCCTCACAACTAGGGCACCTACAGGCACTGTTGAGGGACCACAGACACCTAAGGGGATGGGAGGAACCTGCAGCAACCGGTAGTTTCAATTATACTTTTATTTTTCCTAATATATTTTTTTATCTTTCTAATTTTATTTTGTTTTTCATTCGTTGATATCATACTGCTCCTTTTTTTCTTTCTTTCTTCCTTTTTTTTTTTTTTTTTAACTGCGCCATGAAGCTTGAGGGATCTAGGTTCCCAAGCCAGTGGTCGCACCTGAGCTCCTGTGGTGGGAGCTCTGAGTCCAAACCGCTGGACTAACAGAGAACCTCAGACCCCAGGGAATGTCAATCAGAGTGAGGCCTCCTGGAGGTCCTCATCTCAGCACCAAGACCCAGCTCTATCCAACTGCCTGCAAACTCCAGTGCTGGACGTCTCAGGCCAAACAACCAGTAAGACAGGAATACAGCACCACCCATCAAAAACAAAAAACAAAAAACAATGAAATGACAAAATTTTGTAACAGATGAAGGAGCAAGGTAAAAGCCTACAAGAAGAAATAAATAAAGATGAAATAGGCAACCTACTTGAAAAAGAATTCAGAGTAATGATAGTAAAGATGATCCAAAATCTCGGAAACAGAATGGAGAAAATACAAGGTACATTTAACAAGGATCTAGAAGAACTAAAGTGCAAACAACGGGGATGAGCAACACAATTACTGAAATTAAAAATACTCTGGAAGGAATCAATAACAGAATAACTGAGGCAGAAGAACAGATAAGTGAGCTGGAAGATAAAATGGTGGAAATAACTGCCAGGGAGCAGAATAAAGAAAGAAAAAGGAATGAAAAGAATTGAGGACAGTCTCAGAGACCTCTGGGACAACATTGAATGCACCAACATTCAAATTATAGGGATCCCAGAAGAAGAAGAGAAAAAGAAAGGGACTGAGAAAATATTTGAAGAGATTATAGTTGAAAACTTCCCTAACATGGGAAAGGAAATAGTCAGTCAAGTCCAGGAGGCACAGAGAGTACTGTACAGGATAAACCCAAAGAGAAAGACACCAAGACATATTAATCAAACTACCAAAAATTAAATACAAAGAAAAAATATTGAAAGCAGCAAAGGAAAAGGAACAAATAACATACAAGGGAATTCCCATAAGGTTAACAGCTGATTTTTCAGCAGAAACTCTGCAAGCCAGAAGGGAGTGGCAAGACATATTTAAAGTGATGAAAGGGAAAAACCTACAACCAAGATTACTCTACCCAGCAAGGATCTCATTCAGATCTGAGGGAGAAATTAAAACCTTTACAGACAATCAAAAGGTAAGAGAATTCAGCACCACCAAACCAGCTTTACAAGAAATGTTAAAGGAACTTCTAGGTAGGAAAAACAAGAGAAGGAAAAGACCTACAAAAACAAACCCAAAACAATTAAGAAAATGGTAATAGGAACATACATATCGATGATTACCTTAAATGTAAATGGATTAAATGCTCCAACCAAAAGACATAGACTGACTTAATGGATACAAAAACAAGACCCATACATATGCTGTCTACAAGAGGCCACTTCAGACCTAGGACACATACAGACTGAAAGTGAGGGGATGGAAGAAGATATTCCATACAAATGGAAATCAAAAGAAAGCTAGAGTAGCAATTCTCATATCAGACAAGATAGACTTTAAAATAAAGAGTATTATAAGAGACAAAGAAGGACACTACATAATGATCAGGGGATCAATCCAAGAAGGTATAACAATTGTAAATATTTATGCTTCCAACATAGGAGCACCTCGATACATAAGGCAAATGCTAACAGCCATAAAAGGGGAAATCAACAGTAACACAATCATAGTAGGGGACTTTACCACCCCACTTTCACCAGTGGACAGATCATCCAAAATGAAAATAAATAAGAAAACACAAGCTTTAAATGATACGGTAAACAAGATGGACTTAATTGATAGTTATAGGACATTCCATCCAAAATCAACAGAATACACTTTCTTCTCAAATGCTCATGGAACATTCTCCAGGATAGATCATATCTTGGGTCACAAATCAAGCCTTGGTAAATTTAAGAAAATTGAAATCATATCAAGTATCTTTTCCGACCACAATGCTATGAGACTAGATATCAATTACAGGAAAAAAAACTATAAAAAATATAAACACATGGAGGCTAAACAATATGCTACTAAATAACCAAGAGATCACTGAAGAAAGCAAAGAGGAAATCAAAATATACCTAGAAACAAATGACAATGGAAACAGGACAACCCAAAACCAATGGGATGCAGCAAAAGCTGTTCTAAGAGGGAAGTTTATATAAATACAATCCTAGCTCAAGAAGCAAGAAAAATCTCAAATAAACAACCTAAACTTACACCTAAAGCAATTAGAGAAAGAAGAACAAAAACACCCCAAAGTTAGCAGAAGGAAAGAAATCATAAAAATCAGATCAGAAATAAATGAAAAAGAAATGAAAGAAACAATAGCAAAGATCAATAAAACTAAAAGCTGTTTCTCTGAGAAGATAAAGACAAAATGATAAACAATTAGCCAGACTCATCAAGAAATAAAGGGAGAAGACTCAAATCAACAGAATTAGAAATGAAAAAGGAGAAGTAACAATGGATACTGCAGAAATACAAAGGATCATGAGAGACTACTACAAGCAACTATATGCCAATAAAATGGACAACCTGGAAGAAATGGGCAAATTCTTAGAAAAGCACAACCTTCCAAGACTGAGCCAGGAAGAAATAGAAAGTATAAACAGACCAATCACATGCACTGAAATTGAAACTGTGATTAAAAATCTTCCAACAAACAAAAGCTCAGGACCAGATGCCTTCACAGGTGAATTCTATCAAACATTTAGAGAAGAGCTAACACCTATCCTTCTCAAACTCTTCCAAAATATAGCAGAGGGAGGAACACTCCCAAACTCATTCTACGAGGCCACCATCACCCTGATACCAAAACCAGACAAAGATGTCACAAAAAAAGAAAACTACAGGCCAATAACTCTGATGAACATAGATGCAAAAATCCTCAACAAAATACTAGCAAACAGAATCCAACAGCACACTAAAAGGATCATACAACATGATCAAGTGGGGTTTATCCCAGGAATGCAAGGATTCTTCAATATGCGCAAATCAATCAATGTGATACACCATATTAACAAACTGAAGGATAAAAACCATATGATCATCTCAATAGATGCACAGAAAGCTTTTGACAAAACTCAACATCCATTTATGATAAAAACTCTCCAGAAAGTAGGCATAGAGGGAACCTACCTCAACATAATAAAGGCCATATCTGACAAACCCACAGCTAAGATTGTTCTCAATGGTGAAAAACTGAAAGCATTTCCTCTAAGATCAGGAACAAGACAAGGGTGCCCACTCTCACCACTATTATTCAACGTATTTTGGAAGTTTTAGCCATGACAAGCAGAGAAGAAAAAGAAATTAAAGGAATCCAAGTTGGAAAAGAAGATGTAATACTGTCACTGTTTGCAGATGACATGATACTACACATAGAGAGTCCTAAAGATGCTACCAGAAAACTACTAGAGCTAATCAATGAATTTTGTATAGTAGCAGGATACAAAATTAATGCACAGAAATGTCTTGCACTCCTATACACTAATGATAAAAAATCTGAAAGAGAAATTAAGGAAAGACTCCCATTTATCATTGCAACAAAAAGAATAAAATACCTAGGAATAAACATACCTAAGGAGACAAAAGACCTGTATGCAGAAAACTGTAAGACACTGATGAAAGAAATTAAAGATGATGCAAACAGATGGAGAGATATACAATGTCCTTGGATTGGAAAAATCAACATTGTGAAAATGACTATACTACCCAAAGCAGTCTACAGATTCAATGCAATCCCTATCAAACTACCAATGGCATTTTTCACAGAACTAGAACAAAAAATTTTACAATTTGTATGGAAACACAAAAGTCCCTGAATAGCCAAAACAATCTTGAGAAAGAAAAACGGAGCTGGAGGAATCAGACTCCCTGACTTCAGACTATACTACAAAGCTACAGTAATCAAGACAATATGGTACTGGCACAAAAACAGAAATACAGATAAATGGAACAGGATAGAAAGCCCAGAGATAAACCCACACACGTGTGGTCACCTTATCATTGATAAAGGAGGCAAGAGTATACAATGGAGAAAAGACAGTGTCTTCAATAACTGGTGTTGTGAAAACTGGACAGCTACATGTAAAAGAATGAAATTAGAACACTTCCTAACATCATACACAAAAATAAACTCAAAATAGATTTAAGAGCTAAATGTAAGGCTAAACAGTATAAAACTCTTAGAGGAAAACATAGTTAGAATACTCTATGACATAAATCACAAAAGATCCTTTTTGACCCACCTCCTAGAGAAATGGAAATAAAAAGAAAAATAAACAGATGGGACCTAATGAAACTTAAAAGCTTTTGCACAGCAAAGGAAACCATAAAAAAGACGAAAAGACAACCCTCAGAATGGGAGAAAATATTGGCAAACGAAGCAACTGACAAACGATTAATCTCCAAAATTTACAAGCAGCTCATGCAGCTCAATATCAAAAAAACAAACAACCCAATCCAAAAATGGGCAGAAGACCTAAATAGACATCTCACCAAAGATATACAGATTGCCAACAAACACATAAAAAGATGCTCAAGATCGCTCATCATTAGAGAAATGCAAATCAAAACTACAATGAGGTATCACCTCACACCAGTCAGAATGGCCATCATCAAAAAATCTACAACAAATAAATGCTGGAGAGGGTGTGGAGAAATGGGAACCCTCCTGCACTGTTCGTGGGAATGTAAATTGGTACTGCCACTATGGAGAACAATATGGAGGTTCCTTAAAAACTAAAAAGAGAACTATCATATGACCCAGCAATCCCACTAATGGGCATATACCCTGAGAAAAACCATAATTCAAAAAGAGTCATGTACCACAATGTTCATCGCAGCTCTATTTACAATAACCAGGACATGGAAGCAACATAGGTGTCCATTGACAGATGAATGGATAAAGAAGGTGTGGCACATATATACAGTGGAATATTACTCAGCCATAAAAAGAAAGGAAATTGAGTTATTTGTAGTGAGGTGGATGGACCTAGAGTCTGTCATACAGAGTGAAGTAAGTCAGGAAGAGAAAAACAAATACCGTATGCTAACACATATATATGGAATCTAAAAAAAAAAAATGGTTCTGATGAACCTAGGGGCAGGACAGGAATAAAGACACAGATGTAGAGAATGGACTTAAGGACATGGCGAGGGGGAAGGGTAAGCTGGAACGAAGTGAGAGAGTAGCATGGACATATATATACACTACCAAATGTAAAATAGATAGCTAGTGGGAAGCAACCGCATAGCACAGGGAGATCAGCTCAGTGCTTTGTGACCACCTAGAGGGGTGGGATAGGGAGGGTGGGAGGGAGCCTCAAGAGGGAGGGCATGTGGGGATATACGTATGCATATAGCTGATTCACTTTGTTATACAGCAGAAACTAACACAACATTGTAAAGCAATTATACTCCAATAAAGATGTTAAAAATTAAATAAATAAATAAATAATCTGTACCCTGTTGCCCAGCTTTTTAAACGCACTGGACCCTATCCCATTTAAGTCTCAAAGCAAGGGAGGACCTGGTTTCAGGGAGGTCACCCAACTTGCCCAAGGTCCCCCAAAGCTCAGGGGCAGAGCCAGGATTTAAAGCTCACCCGTTTGAGGCCCAAGCCCACCTGTTTCTCCTTCAGGGCATCACCTCCAAGCTCTGACCCCCATACAGGGTTGTTTTGAGACCATGTGCTTTCCTGATACCTTGAGTGCAGCCTTTTTCTATTACATCATCAGCCCAGCTCTTAACATCGTGGGCTTCAGGAAGGAACTTTTTGACACACCAGTGAAAGTGATGGACCCTTTCCCCAAACAACTGAAAATTTGCATTCAAGTTCAAGGCATGTGCAAGGCCCCTGAAGGCCATCCCTGGTCTCTCTTAGGGATCATGGTCACAGGTAAAGAACCACTTGTTTTATGTGTAAAATTCTTAATGTCAGAGATCAAGGCCTCTGTTTTTCTACCTCCATCTAACTACAGGGCTGGTACTCAGTGGAGCTCTGGAAATGTTTGTTCTCATGTGAAAATGTTTTAGAAACTGTTGGAGGAAATGTAAGGAGTAAGTGAAGCAGAGAATAAAGAGGAAAAAAACTCTTCCAATAACAGTGATATTATAGATATTATAAGGCTCAAGGAATGATGGTTCCCTTCCCTTTCAACAGAGTCCACATGATTATAAACGCACACTCATGAGGCAGTAGCTGTCGGTCATCTGCTTCCCATCTGCACTGCAGCCAGTGTGCCCGCAGATGTGTGCCCATGCACGCACTCCAACCCTAACTGTCCCTTGGGGTGAAGGCATGGGGCAGGACAGGACATGGGCAGAAGGTCTCTTCCATGGGCTACCCAGGAGACTTGACCACTTCATTTCCTATTTCCTGTACAAGTAGACACTGATCCTTCTTTGAGGTGCTGGTGTATTTTTTATTGCTGAGAGTCAGAAAGATCTGTTATCTCTGATTTCCCAGAAAAAGGTGCAATATTAAAACAACCTTCAAAGCCCTTTGAATACAGAATGTTCACTCCCTCCATGCTCAGAAAATACGTTGAGAATGAATCAATATCCTTCAGATTGTCCTCCTGACTGTTCCTTGTCCCCATATCCCTCCCACCATCGCCCCAGCATCCTCTGCCATGCCACACACACCCCATCCTGATGGCTTTATTGTCCCTCTGGTGAGCATTTCTCACAAACAAAAACAAGCAAAGCACCTCACACACAGACATCTTGCATCCTTGTGAGAGGTGCTCATTCACTAATGATATGCCTCCGTGGGGCTTCAGGGACAGGGAAGGCAAATGCAGGACTAGGGACCAAGAAATGCAATTACTGATCTCTTGGGCACAAGCAGGTTAATGAAGTGAGAATGAACCAGCGACTAGCCCGACTCTTGGAATGTCTTTTCCAAGCTGCATTGTTTATGGCTTTAATAAATATGTTCTGCGTGGCCTCGTACCAGGTCAACTTGACAGCTGCCCCCATGAAGAGATTTCATGCGACGCAAGGAGTACATTCATTCATGCATGCAAGAAACATTTTGGAGTACTCACTATGTGCTGGGTACTGTGCAAAGTCTGGTGGATGCCAGGAGCTTGTGGTCTAATGGAGACACTCCTGAGCATCTGTACTAGAGGGAAACACAGGTAGCTCAGAAGCAGGTAGGAGGAGCATTGCCTCCCACCCCCAGGCAAGGTGACTACAGCTAGGCCACCAGTTGAAGCTCTGCAGGAATTAGGCTGGAATTGTGTGGGGAGAAGTGGAAGAACTTGGAGAAGGTGGTTCTAAGCAGAAAGAACAGACTGTGTGAAGAGCCAGAGGAAGTGGTGGGCTGGATCCTGTTCATACCTATTGGAAGAGCTGACTGTGTGCCTCTCCTTGCAACCCTACATTTACCAACTGGATGCCGACAGCCTGAACTCAGTCGCAGTGGGAGGATTTACACCACAGAAATGGGCAAACACCAATTATCAGGGCTTTTTGCCTCAGAAAACCCAGCTGATGAACATTCACCAACACACCCTTGCCCAGAGGTGATAAAGAGCGTGTTGGTCTGTTGGAAACTGCCAGAAGTGCTGCCTTTCCCTGTTAATAGTGAGATTGGTTAGTTGCGACAGCTGTGGCTGGGTGGATCTTCAGAAATCAGGTCATGAAATGCCTCACCACCACGGAAAGGAGTTTGGGAGGGACGCTATCTTGCCAAGGTATTTGTAGTGGAAATCCGTTGTTCATGCTTGCCTAGCATCCATTTCTTTCTTCTGGGAAAAGCAGCGCATGCTCTAATTGGGGACAATGAACTAGTTGATAGGACATAGCTCATGACAGCCCTGATGACAAAGGCGACAAGCTCTGATCTTCCAAGTTCCGGCCCCTGTAATCTCACATCTGTTCTTGTATTGATTGGGTGGGGCATTTCAAGTCAAAGGTCTTGCAGGTTCAACTACATCAGTGTATATCAAAATGTGGTCCTTGCACACTCACATCAGAATCACTGAGTGGTTGTTTACAGTGGTGGGCTCTAACCCAAAAAAGCTCAATCAGGATATCTGCAAAGAATCTGCATTTTTACAAGAGCCAAGTGATTCTTATATACACTAAAGCTAGAGCTCTAAAGACTACAAGTACTTTTTCTCTTATATATTCATCATCAACTCCATTTTATTTATTAATTCATTTATTTAACTCATATTTATTTGTGTCAGTCACTGTCTCAGGTGCTGGAGAATAAAATGGTAAACAAGATCAACCAAGTCCCTGCCCTCAAGAAGCTTACAGTCTCAGGGGGAGGGAAAGAGAGGCAATAAATTATCTTTTAATGTAATTTCAGATAATAGGAGCTATGGAGGAAATAAAGTGATTAGGAGTAGGGGGCAAGTGGCTCAGTGGTTCCTCTATATTTGATGGTGAAGAAAGGCCATGAGGAGGCAACATTTCAATTGAGATGCATATTCTATGCCATTTGTTTTTTCACTCAGAATTCTTATTCAGGATAAAACACACACACACACACACTTTAGTCCTGTTAGACAAATCAATATTTTTTAATCCTCAATATAAATTTAAGTTAAGAGGATATTTTAACTGCATACTTACACATTTATATTAGACATGTCAATCGTGGTACCCACCATTGTTAATAGGACTATTAACCATCTCCTATTATCTGCCCCCATGCACTGCACCCAAGCAAGAGACCTCCAAGACTTCCCCATTTTGAGTCACATGACCCTATTCATAACTTACTACTGGCTGTATCTAAGGGCAATCAATCCTCAGGACAGCCAGTTGTATAGGAAGCAGGGATCTGAGCCATCAAACCCTCTCCCAGAGCCCAGAATGAGGAAACACTTGGCCAGTGAGGCAGGGAGAAGCAAGCTCAGGGGCTGAGAGGGTGTATGGAGAGAAATTGGGAGGTACAGTTAGATGCACACATGGTCAGAGAAGTTAAGGGGAAACAGAAACTGTGAGTAAATGAGGAAGCAAAAACTCTGAGAAAGCAGAAATAGTGAAATGGAGGCACAGGAGGGCAGAGGAGCTGAGGAAGAGCAAGTGATGGTCCACCTGTGTGAAGCTGGGCAAATTCCTCCTCCTCCTTTCACCCAACGCTACTCCAATTCCTGATCTCCCTATGGCAGGGTATTTGGCTTTGGGGGGGGGGTCCCATTTTTTAAAACTTGTTAGCAGTAGCAGCAGAAGCATGGCTCCCAACACACTTTTTTTTTTTTTTTTTTTTTCTGTACGCGGGCCTCTCACTGTTGTGGCCTCTCCCGTTGCGGAGCACAGACTCCGGACGCGCAGGCTCAGCGGCCATGGCTCAAGGGCCCAGCCGCTCCACGGAATGTGGGATCCTCCAGGACCGGGGCACGAACCTGTGCCCCCTGCATCGGCAGGCAGACTCTCAACCACTGCGCCACCAGGGAAGCCTCCAACACACATTTTTAAAGGTAACTTGATTGTGTCTCTGTCACTGAAACTATTTATAGTCTTATTTTGAATGATGTAATCATAGCATGATTACAGCTTACAGACACACACACAGCTTTTTTGTGCCTGCTTCCTGGATGAGAGAGAAGTGGAGTGGTTGTACACTCACTCAGACATCACTTCTGGAATATTCCACTCACACCCCCAAGTAAAGGCCATGACTCCTGAGTGCCCCTGACACATCCTTGCTTACTTTTCTATGTGGGGAACAGGCTTCTTTTGTGGGTCTATGACAGCTTTAAGAGATTTGCCGTTCATTGATCCCAAATAACAAGAACACTTTGCAGTAACTCCCCTGCTTCCTGAAGTTGATTTTATCCTGATGAACTTCTTATCAGTGAGCAGTTGTTCCTTACAAATAGTTTCCGAAAAGCCTTAAGCATTGGCTATTTCTTTAAAGAGAGAGAAACAGAATGTATAAACGGAAAATGCATCTGATGTCAGACCCCATCACGTTTCTTTGACCAATACGAAAAAGATATGTTTTGCAACAGCTGAGATATTTAGCTCTGAAAATTAGCCAGTAAGGAACTACTTGGATAATGTTGAATTTTTTTTTTTTTTTTTTTTTTACAAACCCCCCTTTGAAATAAACGAGACAGAGATTCCTTTCACTTCCATGGGAGTTTTCAGCAAAAGGAGAAAGGAGGACTTGATAAGCTCTAAACAGACTCAGAGGCCATTCATGGACTTCCTAGCATTCTCTGTCATTTCCCAGTGCTAAAGGCCCTGAATGTGGCTTCTCACTATGGGCATTGTCCCTCTCCGGCACTTGCCTGCCAGCTGAGCTCTCTGAAGCTTATAGCCTTTGGCGTATACGAAGAAGCTGCCATCAGACATGGTCACAGACACTGCAGAGAAAGAGATGAGCTGGGAACTGTGACCATGAGAGATGAAGCATATAGGCCTGTTTGCATACCTTCCTGAATAACACTTCCTGTCTCCTGAGCCTGGAGCTCCTATAGCAGTCTGGCAAAACCCCTGCTGTGGAGCATGGAGGGAAGCCATACCATCCAGCAGAGAGGTCTCTGCCTCTGCCTCCAGAAACAAGATCTACACTGCCGACTTCATTGAAATGTCCTCCTCCCTGCTCCATGGCTGTTGGCAGTCCCCTGACTTGGCTGCAAGATTCTTGTCATTTGGGAGGGTCATAAGCAGATTCTGACACCTGGCCAGTACATCATTGCGAGTTCACTATTTCCTCTGCTAGAAAAGCCTCATCCTCTTTGGGTTCTTATTTTCTCACATGTATGATGACATATTCTTCTCAAGTTTTGTTTGAAAGGGTAATAGGTACAGCATCTAGAGAGCCCTACCGCCTCCTCCAGCACTGAAAACCTCTTTCTCTGTATCTTTGAGTCTGCTTCTTTTTTGTTATATTCACTGGTTTGTTGTAGTTTTTAGATTCCACAGTGGTTACCAGTGGGGAGGGGGAAGTGGGGAGAGGCAATATCAGGGTAGGGGAGTAAGAGGTACAAACTATTAGGTATAAAATAAGCTCTAAGGATATATTGTACAACATGGGGGAATATAGCCAGTATTTTATAATAACTATAAATGGAGTATAACCACAATTGTGAATCACTATGTTGTACACCTGTAACTTATATAATATTGTATAGCAACTATACTTCCAAAAAAAAAAACTCATTCATTTATTTGCCAGCTGTGTATGAATTTCCCAGATATCCTTTCTGGGAAGCATTCAGAATAAGTCTGGATAAAGTAATCCTAAGAAGATCCTAATGATGTGGTACCTAGAGGAATACCCTATAAGTTCCTTTAAGAACTTCAAAGGAATGCCCATCTTTGCTTGATTCAATTATAATAGTTGAATAAATCCACATAGGTCCAGAGGGGAGTTCCCAGACCCATTAATATCTCCCCTCCCATTCCATACCTATCTTCTCACCATAATATGGTCCCCTCTCACTCTGAGCCCTTTGCCCTTTGAGATTAGAGCCAGGGTGGGCTTTATACATCGGTGTTGACTACAAAATGTAATCTAGGGAACTTTGAAAAGACGGCCTCACTTGCAATATATTGCCTTCCTGTATTAGATAGGAATTCTTTGGGCTATAAGTAACAGAAAAATATAATTGTGGTTTAAACAATTTTTTATTGGTGAGAGCCATTTTCAATGGCTCAATAATGCTGTCACAGAAATAGACACTCTCCACTCTTCCACTCAGACCTCCTCAGGGAGTTGGCTTTTCTCCCACCTGCCTGTTGTCTTATGGCCACATGGCATCCCATCCCCATACTAAAGTGAATGGGCAGAAAAAGACTCAAAGTCCTTCTTCTAACAAGGGTCTGCTTTTTGTTTTTGAAGTATTGTTGGTTTACAATGTTGTACTAGTTTCTGGCGTACAGCAAAGTACCAGTGTGTGTGTGTGTGTGTGTGTGTGTGTATGTGTGTTCTATATATATATATATGTATATATATATATATACATGTTCTTTTTCATAGTCTTTCAAATTATGGTTTATTACAGGATATTGAATATAGTTCCCTGTGCTATGTAGTAAGACCCTGTTGTTTATCTATTTCATATATAGTAGTTTGTATCTGCTAATCCCAAACTCCTAATTTACCCCTCCCCAACCCCTTCCCCTCTGGTAACCATAAGTTTGTTTTCTATGTCTGTGAAAATGTTTCTGTTTTGTAAATAAGTTCATTTGTATCATATTTTAGATTCCACATATAAATGATATCATATGGTATTTGTCTTTCTCTTTCTGACTTACTTCACTTGGTATGATAATCTCTAGGTCCATCCATGTTGCTGCAAATTGTATTATTTCATTCTTTTTTATGGCTGAGTAGTATTCCGTTGTATGTATATGTGTGTGTATATATATATATATATATATATATATATATATATATATATACCACATCTTCTTTATCCATTCAGCTGTCAATGGACATTTAGGTTGCTTCCATGTCTTGGCTATTGTAAATAGTGCTGCTATGAACATGGGGGTGCATGTATCTTTCCAAATTAGAGTTTTTTCCAGATACATGCCCAGGAGTATGGTAACTCCATTTTTAGTTTTTTGAAGGAAGCTCCATACTGTTTTCCAAAGTGGCTGCACCAATGTTACATTCCCAACAACAGTGCAAGAGGGTTCCCTTTTCTCCACACTCTCTCTAGCACTTATTATTTGTAGACTTTTTGATGATGGCCATTCTGACCGGTGTGAGGTGATACCTCACTGTAGTTTTGATTTGCATTTCTCTAATAATTAGTGAAGTTGAGCATCCTTTCATGTGCCTATTGGCCATCTGTACATCTTCTCTGGAGAAATGTCTGTTTAGGTCTTCTGCCCACGTTTTTGACTGGGTTGTATGTTTTTTTGTTATTTAGTTGTATGAGCTGTATTTTGGAGATTAAGGCTTTGTCAGTCACATGGTTTGCAATATTTTCATTTTGCTGATGGTTTCCTTTGCTGTGCAAAAGCTTATAAGTTTGATTAGGTCCCATTTGTTTATTTTTGCTTTTATTTCTATTGCCTTGGGAGACTGACCTATGAAAACATTGGTACAACTTATGTCAGGGCCTATGTTACGTCAGAGCCTATGTTATGCCTGCATTCTCTTCTAGGAGTTTTATGTTGTCATGTTTTATTACATTTAAGTCTTTAAGCTGTTTTGAGTTTATTTTTGTGTATGGTGTGAGGGTGTGTTCTCTCTTCATTGATTTATATGCAAGCTGTCCAGCTTTCCCAACACCACTGGCTGAAGGGACTGTCATTTCTCCATTGTATATTCTTGCCTTCTTTGTTGAAGATTAATTGACCATAGGTGTGTGGGTTTATTTCTGGGCTCTCTATTCTTTTCCATTGATCCATACGTCTGTTTTTGTGCCACTACCATGCTGTTTTTTGGGGGTTTTTTTTTGTGGTACGCGGGCCTCTCACTGTTGTGGCTTCTCCCGTTGCGGAGCACAGGCTCTGGACGCGCAGGCTCAGCGGCCATGGCTCACCGGCCCAGCCGCTCCGCGGCATGTGGGATCTTCCCGGTCCGGGGCACGAATCCGTGTCCCCTGCATCGGCAGGTGGACTCTCAACCACTGCGCCACCAGGGAGGCCCTCCAGCTTTGTTCTTTTTCCTCAGGATTGCTGTGGTAATTCTGGGTCTTTTATGGTTCCATATAAATTTTAGGATTATTTGTTCTAGTTCTGTGAAAAATGTCATGGGTAATTTGATACAGATCACATTAATTCTGTAGATTGCTTTGGGTCATATGGAACAAGGGTCTGCTTTTTTATCCAAGAAGGGAAGCTAGAAATCAGTTATATGAGTGCTGCTAGACCAATCAAAGGGGAGGGAGAATCACACTGTCATGACTGACTAGAGCAATCATGATCCATCTCTGGGGCTGTAAATTTGGATCGGAGCCTACCTTCCTTGAAATCAAGGAATCCAGTTTGGTGATGAGGGAAGAAAGGCAGGGTGGGGAGCAGTGGTTGTTGGAGAGGCAGCCAACAGTGTCTGTTATAGCCACTAAGCTTGCTGATTCCTGGAATCCCACAATTGCTCACTGGTGCTTTAAACCAACAGAGGCTCTGCCCCAGTGAAAGAAAATTCATCGCATCTTCAAGACATTTATACCCCAAAAATATTTAGTTTATCCTATTTTTTAGCACAATATTGAATAGGAGAAAAGAGAAAAACATATTTATTAAGAGCAGTAGGGACTTCCCTGGTGGTGCAGTGGTTAAGAATCCACCTGACAATGCAGGGGACACGGGTTTGAGCCCTGGTCCGGGAAGATCCCACATGCCGCGGAGCAACTAAGCCTGTGTGCCACAACTACTGAGCCTGCGCTCTAGAGCCCGTGAGCCACAACTACTGAAGCCCGTGTGCTTAGAGCCCATGCTCCGCAACAAAGAGAAGCCACCGCAATGAGAAGCCCGTGCACCCCAACGAAGAGTAGCCCCCGCTCACCACAACTAGAGAAAGCCGGCGTGCAGCAACGAAGACCCAACGCAGCCATAAATAAATAAATAAATTCATTAAAAAAAAAAAAAAGAGCAGTAGTGGTGCATTTGTAAATTTTTAGCGACTGGGTGGGGAGGAACCCTGATTTATAGTTTGCTAATTTCTGTTGTGTGACTACTCTTAGCATGATGGGTCTCAGGCTACCAGTGGTTTAGCAGCTGGCTAGCAAAGTTCAGGAAACTATAACAATCAGCTCTTGTGAGCTCATACAAATCAACTCCAGCACACCATCGAAGGAGTTTACTCAACACTATAGTGCCAGGCAGTTGTGCTGTACACATTTACCTGTGTTGTGTCTCCTTTACTCCAGCACTTGTAAAGTAGACATTGTCATTGCATTTCACAGACGTGAAGCCTGGGCCCCAAGAAGTGGAATCTTTTCCCAATTCTTCTGACACTAGGTGCCAACAGGAGGCCCATGGGAGCTTAAGGATGAGAAAGTCCTGATACTGGCGATTTTACCCGGGTACCAAACAAACGCTTATTACTGGAATTGTGTGCACTGTCAAGTCTTAATGCCCTTGGAGTGAAAAAGACTAAGGCAAACTGAAAGTCACTGGATGCCTTTATTCTTGTTTTGAAGAAAAGAAAAATGTAACGATCTCATCAGAAACCTCCAAAACAGAATACCTTCTGTTCTCATTGTGAATGTTCTACGTTTGAGAGAAAGGTCAGGTCCTTCTTGTTTTTTGTGACATCAGAAAGAAACGTTTCTAAAAGCACTCACGCTGGCATTCATTTCTACCTTTAGCTTCACGCGGAGGAGCAGCCTTGTGGCTCCCATGTACGGGCAGCTCTTACAAGCCGTATATTTCCTTATTCTAGAAATATTCCCCAGCATTCTGCGAGTCGTGACGCTCGCTTTTCCCTTTGCCCACCTCATTTGGTTGGAGTGAGCTGCAGCCGTGGTGACATGGAGTGTGGAAATGCCCCATGACGGTGTTGTACTTCTGAAAATGTAAGGCACCCTTGTTTTTGTTGCCATGGGCAGCCTTGGCCCAAGCTGAGTTTTCTCCCGTCAATGAGCCTTTCCTCAGGAGAAGAAAAACATTCTGGTTCCCTTTCCCCTTCTCCTGGTTCCCATTTCATAATCTTTCCCCTCCTGCCTATTGACACAGCAGGTTGGGAAAAATTCTCTCGATTGCAATTCATCAGGCAGGGGCTACAGCAGAGTCCGTGCCATCCACTCTAGGGGTGGGGACAGGAAGCAGCAGCTGGCCCACTTCTAGGAGTCCACCGCTGTGTGCACCCCCATACCCTACCTCCACTGTCTCAGGGTAGGGCTGCTGGTCAGCAACCTCTCTCAGTGCTTCTGGCTCGCTGGCTTGGTGCTAGAGTGAGGTTTTGGCACAAGCCTAATCCCCAGGAGTGGAATGGGTTCTGCCCAGGAGAACTCTGCCTGCACCATTCAGAGTCAGTGAAGAGGCCAAGAAGACAGAAGGTTTTGTTTTCTCTGACAGTCAAACTGCACCAATGTCACAAATGTGGCCTGTTCTCCTCCCTCTTTCCCCCCTCATCCAGATCCTACCTGGATTGCTCCCTCTTGGAGGTCCCTTCCCCTAGGGCCGCTGTGCAAACACAGCATCCCAGGTTGTTCAACGTTACACAAAGGTACTTAAGAGCTGGGTTCCCCTGCTCACTGCTCCTTGACTGTGAACACAGTGCATTTGCTCCACGCGGAGAACAGCTCTATGGCTGCCACATGCTTTAAAGGAACCACTGTGCTCTGCATTTTAAAAATAAAGTCTGCCCCCCCCCAAATAAATATCTTACTCACAAAGTTGTCCTCTCACAGATGTCATCAGGCATTTATGAATTAGCTACTAAACACTACCAGAAAAGCACCCTGGAAAGAGATGAAGTGTAGATGAAGTGAAATTAGCCAGAGGTGAGAACTCAAATCCAACTGGTCTGAAGCAACTGAATTTGTGCTAAAAGGCAAATTCTGGTTACAGGTAAAGGCGCCTCCTCCCTGAATTCCTGTTACCTTTCCCCCTCAAAAGCAAATTCGTATTTCTAGAGTTTATAGTCTGAGAAATAGGAATTAGAAGAAGCCAGCAAGAGACAGTGATCCTTGAGACTGTTCTCAAAGCATGTTGTGGGCAAAGAAAAGCAGATTTTAGAATCAGTGCCACGATAATCTGTTTGTATCTAAATATTGTAACAAAAATTGCTAATCTCGTCTATAACTGAGTCTCTCTTCTCACACATTCTCTTTTCTCTCATGGTTTTTGAGCCATTTTCCAGTTTCAGGCTTATGCTGTTTTACCAGTGTATTGTCTGGTCACATTATGCTGGAAGATAATGCCACACCTTTGCTGAAGCCTTTTGGAAAGCTTCACAGCAGATAGACGGACACAGCCATTCTCAAAGAGTGGTCTACAGATTCCTGGAAGTCCACAAGACCTTTTCAGGGGATTAGAAAGGTCAAAGCTATTTTCTTTAAGATACTAAGATGTTATTTGCCTTGCTGCTGTGTTGACATTTGCACTGGTGTGAAAGCAATGGTGGGCAAACCTGCTGGTGCCTTTGCACAAGTCAAGATACCAGGCAGTAGTCATTGTGTTCTTAACTGCCACAAAATCACAGTTAAAAAAAAAAAAAAGGGAAGAAGAAAGAAAAAGAAAAGCCAGTTTCAGTTAAGAATTTCCTTGTTGAAGTAGTAAAAATTATTAATTTCATTTAATCTTGAGTCTTGAGTACAAGTCTTTTTAACATTCTGCCTGATATAATGGGAAGTACAAATAAAGCACTTCTGTATGCCAAATGTAGTTCAAAGAAAAGCAACTGTGTGATTGATTGAATTGTGGGCTAAACTACCCTTTTTTTTTATGGTTATTTTGTAGACATTTTCTTGAAAATGAATAAAGTGGGCCTATCACTATGAAGGAAAATAACTGACAGTATTTGTTGCCAATGATAAATTCATGCTTTCAAACAAATATTACTAAAATTACTAATTTTGGAAATCTCGTATCCACCACTATCAAATTGACAACTTCCCAGTACTTGAAGATTCCTGACAATGTTAGTAGTGATATTAATGAATGTTATTTTTTGATATTGTATGACAAAATGCACAAACTTTTGGAAGATGTGCATAACGCAGTGAACCAATATTTGGCCTAACTGACCAAATACGTGATACTACAAAATCACGCATGGGTCGATCCAAACCATGCAAGATAGGGGAATGGATTTGAATGTAGCAAAGTACAAAAAAATCATGAAAGATAGGGGAATGGATTTGAATGTAGCAAAGTACAAAAATTTCATTGACATGGTTTCTTATTTCATACTGAACTAATCTTTAAGAAACTACCAATTGTTAAGTTAGGGTATACTATCAAAGCATCCCACAATTATCTGAAAAGGCTATTAAAACACTTTTCCTTTTCTAACCACATACGTGGGTGACGCTGGATTATTTTTTTCCAAAACAGCATAGCAAAAGAAATGTAATTTTGAAGCGATCTAATAAATCGATGATTTTAAAATTCCTCAGTTTTCACTTTTAGTATGGTGAGTATTGATAGACATAATCCTTATTGCAAAAGCTCTTTGAGGATCTTCAATACTTTTTAAGAATACAGAAGTCCAAAATGTTTGAGGACACTGGACTAAATGAGGCACACTGGAAATCTAATTAGAACGCAATAAAGTTAATCTTGAACTGATGTGCTAGAATGTATGTGACCAATTGAGTTGTTCCCTGTAGATTGTACACTGGTGAGGAACACGGCCATCGGGCAACCATTAGAACCCCTCTTCTGCGGTGTCCGTAGGACATACACACACAGCCTTACTATTTTATAATCACAAGGCACTTTTGAACCAAAGTTAGGTTACCTAGTTGTGACAAGCTTGCTCCTTGCAAATTTGATCTCAAAAGGCTTTTATCTACCTCTAAAAATAAAATCTACCTTCAAAGGATGAATGTGTGCTTTCTCAGCAGTAAGCACACAGCAAAAAGCATTTGCCACAGACCCAGCAATTTAGGTACTGCATGGAATTTTGAAAGGTTCTGCAGTGAGGAGAATGCCAGAAAGAAGTCTATTCATTTGTTCCTTTATTCAAAAAATATTGACCACTATGGGTCAGTTGCTGAGCTGAATGTGAGGGACATGGTACAGAGCAAAACAGACCCCGTCCCTTACAGAGCAAGGTAAGACATTCCACAAGTAAACATGCAAAGGAATGTTTGTTGGGATAAATTTAACAGAGGAGAAAAACAGGATGCCTGAGAGAATATAGACAGGGGAGACTGTCTTTAGCCAGGTGAACAGGGAGGTCTCTCTGAGGAGGAAACATGTAAACTGAGACGTGAAGAAGGATCTCACTAGGTACAGAATGAGGGAGGGTGTTCCAAACCGGAAGGAAGGCAAGGTCTTGGGTCATCCCCTTTCCGGAAGGTTGGAAATGTTCTGAAATGCGTGGGTGAAAGCATAGACTCAGCAGTCTGGCTGCCTGGGTTCCAATGCCAGCTTTACCAGCAGCTGGCTTTCTGATCTTAGACAAGTTACTCAACCTTTCTATGTTTTAGTATTTTCATCTGTAAAATAGGAAAGGCAGTATTCTCTTACATACATGTATTTCCTGTGGATTACAAGAGAGAATTCATGCAAAGTTCTAGGCTTACAGGAAAAAAACAATAAATATTAGTGATATAATATTGGTTTGCAGGAATTGAGGTAGTTGGCCAGGCTGGAGTATCTTGAGGATAGTGGCACGAACGTGGTTTAGCATCAGACCCCACCTGTTCCTGGTTATGAGGTAAGAATAGTGTGTATCAATATTTCAAGCCAAGATAGTGTCAAGAATCCCAAACAAAATTGGAAGAAATGCAGTGTTGAGAAAAGCAGCTATCAAACCTTGGAATTCAAATGCATGCTAGGGCTAGAGTTTGCAGAAGGGGTTCATCAAAGGCACACACAGGTGGAGGCTGAGTCTGTGAACAGGAAAGAGTGCCAAGTAATGAGCAGGACAGATGGGAGCTTGGGCGACAAGCCCAGGTCAGGACTCAAGAGATGGGACAGACAGAAGCCCAAGCTTGGTCTCAGCGACTAGAATCACCCCAGTAGGCTTCATCATCCCAAGATGGGGTCTGTCTAGTAGGTGTGGCCGCCAACCCATTTGTTAATGTTTGCACCTATTAGTGTGTTGAGCTAGGCTGTCCTTTCTCCATGTTGCCCTTGGTGAAAGTGCTCTCTCTTCCTGGAAAATGTAGGGGAGAGTAGGGGAGAGTTCACCCAGGCATCATGTTGTTGCTGGCATCTCTGAGTTGCCATGCTCTTTGGATTTTCCTTCTGGCTCTAGGGCCCTTGTCCAGATGGCCATCTGTTCTTTGCTCCTATAGCCTATAGAAGGCTGAGATGACTTGGGGTCTCTTTCTGAACAGCTTCATATTTAAATTGGGAAGTAATTTCAATCTTTATTTAGGTCTCAGAAAATTCCAAGGGGAGAGGTGTATTATTGCATGACAAAGAGCCAAATATCCTAACATTTCTTTTTAGCCACCTACTGCCCCAGCATCCCTCTCATCCCAACGGCTGCTTATTTCTCTTTCTCTCTCTCCCACCCTCTCTCCCTCCCTCTAAACTTCTTCAAAGAACCATGATGACTCTTCTCACGTCTGCTGCTCCTACATCCTTCGCAGGGAAAGTTAAGAAGGCTCTACTATGTGATCCTATCACACCCCTAAAGGAGAGAGGCAGAAGCGGGTTAAGTTTTGTGTCTCTGTCATGCAGCCATGTTCAAGAGTGTAACAGGGGACCTGGAAGCTGGCGCTAGACTAGTTCTTAGTCTGAGTCACTACAATGACTATGGAAATTATCAAGTCTCTGAGATAGCCATGCAGGATTTCCTATGTTGTGTCTACTTTCAAAGTATACACACAGTTGAAATATACTCTATCTCCCAGTAAAAAAGTGATATCACAAAATCAATGTTATTTTACAAAGCGTTGTGTTAATTCCAAAATAACATTATTGTCCACCATCTGGAAATGGTGTGTAAGGAAACAGTGTGCTGGATATTTTCTGCTGCCCCTCCACATTCGCTTTGTACCCTTCTCCTTCCTGTCCTGGGCCCTGGAGACTCACCTTTGTGAACTGAATCAGCAGGTAACCTTGCTTGCTGGATTGCTACCACTAAGGAGCAAAAGCAGATGAGAGGGAGGTGGAGATGGGAAGCAGAGCAAAGCTGGGTATAGATTCATTTTCTGTGCTCCCTCCCTGCCTGGTCACTACAAGCCGGCTGCATTCTCTTCTGCATTCTCTATCTATGTAACTGTCTCTCTGTTCCTGTAACCACTCCCCTCTCCTTTACCCCTTCAGGCTTAGAGGTGACAACAGTGCCTCACTCTTAGACCCTAGATATAGCACCATCCTTGTGGTTTCTCAACATATCCTATAAACAATTCCTTTATTGTGTCCATCTTTTTCCTGCCAAGACCCTGACTCCAACACCCCTCTAATAAACAAACATCAAACAAATCACAGTGGAAAGTTTAGAGTAAGAAAAGGTGAGAACAATTTAAGAGCCCTTATTTGGAAAAGACGTTGACAGCAGATAGATTAAATAGTTTAGTTCCTATTTTGCTTACATCTTCACAAAGGAAAATGATCTGTTATTCATTCAGTAAAGGAAATTTTAAAATGTTTACTTCGTTTTGAATCTAGCCGTGGATACAGTATGTATCAGAAACTGTGAGTGGATGATTCCCTGTACCCCTAGCTTCCTCCTGTCCTGGGTTCCCTTAAGGGCTACAGGGCTGCTGCTTTCTGTGCAGGTCGAGTCCTGCCATCTAAAGATGGTATCGTAAAATTTTTCTTGTAGTCCGTTACGTGAGCCTCAGCTCCTGGGCTGATGTTAGCCTCCACAGCACTGTTCTTGCAGATGACTCCACGTCTGTATGTACCCATCCTCTCACACCCCCATAGGGTCTCATCTGAGACTTTCCTGAGACATTAATTTCATAGCTGCTCTCCACTGTCTTTCAAGTATATGGAAAGAATATTACTTACAAGTTCCCATCTCCCGTGAACTATATTTCTTCTTAGATGCCTCTGGCCAATGGTTCATATCTATGTTTCCTCTGAAAGTTTTTGAATTTTGCTATTGAGGGCATCTTTGATCTCTGCATTCCCGGTCTCTCTTTTACACAGCGTTTGTTTACGGTGGTACCTAATATGAACTAGGAACCGTGCTAAGGCATACGACAGGGAGAAAAGTAGACCCAGTTTCCATTTTCATAGATCTTATAGATTAGGAAAAAATGATAAGCAAATAGCCACGCTAATAAATATAGAGTTGCCACCCTTGATACATATTCTGAAGAAATGGTGTACAATGTTATAAGAACATGTAACGGGGCATTTGATCCATTCTGAGGGGTTAAGGAACGCTTCCAAGAGGTGGTGACACATTAGCTAAAATACGAAGGGTGAACAGGAATCAGTTATGTCAATGACTTTCAAGCAGGGGTGATTTTGCCTTCCAGGGGACGTTTGGCAATACCTTGAGACATTTTCGGTTGTCTCAGTTGGGGCAGGGGTGTTGCTGGCATCGAGTGGGTAGAGGCAAGGGTTGCTGCTAAATATCCTAGGATGCATTGGAAAGCCCCACAGCGAAGAATGATCAGGCCCAAATATCCATTGCACCAATGTTGAGAAAGCTGAACTAAATAAATTATTCCAGACAGAGGGAAGAATATGTGTGGAGACCTAGCTCACACCCCAGCCGGCACAGAGAAGCCATGCAATATTCAACTGAATTTCCAGTTTAAATTGGTTGGTATATCACCTTTAGTTTTCTTTTCTGTCATTACTCAGTTGGGTAAAATTCTGTTTTACAAGACTTCGGTAGAAATGAATATGACAAAATATTTCTCTCCAAAGTGTAACCGAAAGGTTGATTGAGGCAAGAGAGTGCCATAGAGTTGATGGATGTGAGAATTTTTTCTTTCACTCTAGTCTGCTTGAAGATAGAAAATGGCCTCTTCATCATGACTGGCAAGATGGCTCCCTCCAAGTGGACATCTGTGGTTGGGGTCCCCATATGGTGACCTGGGTCGGGCTGAAATGGAAATTAAGGTTGTTAGACACTGAAGAGAATAGGGGACAGGAAAACGGGCGAAAGGGAACTAGGATTTGTAGAGCACTTTCTAAAGTCAAGGTTTGTGGGTACATTATTCATTCATTTAACAACTATTTATTGGGCTCAACTGTGCTGGATACCCAGGCTTGGAAAAATAAAAGGCTCAGGATCCAGTGTGGCAACAGGTGAGCAAACAAATAGTGATAATGAAATACGAATAGTGCCCCAATAGAGTTAATTTTGCACGAAGTGCCGAGAGAAAGCCTGAATCCATGATGTCCCGGGTGGGGATGGGGAAGGTGGGTGGGCATCCCCGTCAGGGTGTCTTCACCGAGGAGGGATTGATAGATACGAGACTTGAAGGTGCACTCTGAGGATACTGAGTGGAAACTCCAGGGGATAGCACATGGAAAAGCCAACTGTGGAAGAGCACAGCAGGCTTGGAGTGCAGTGGGTGTGGGGTGTGGCTGAAAGGGCATGCCACCGGGGCGGGGTGGTGAGGGGTGGTGTGGAATGGGGAGAAGTGGCAGAGGGGGAAGTCATGGAGGGCTGTAGGCAGTGCCGAGGAAGCAAAGGAAGGGTGCAAACAGCTGTACCTGTTCAGAACGACCATTCTGGCACCGTTGTGGAGACTGGACGGGAAGAAGGTAAGACTGGTCAGGAGCATCTAGTTAGGAGACCAGTGGAGTTAGGAGACCAGTAGGAGTCCAGGCAAAAGTATCTGATTACAGAGAAATGGTGCTGCATTTGGGAGCAGTTAGTGGGTGGGCAGCAGGAAAGAGGAATTCACTTTACCTTTATTCTGAATGGTTTTAATTTTGCAAATAATCCATTGTTAATGACAATTGAAAAGTTAAGTATAAAATAAAAACCAGCACAAATTTCAAAACGATGACAGTTTAACTCCTACTGCAGGTCCTCTGAGACATTGTTGCTGATGAATATACTCACCCTTAATGAATTTAAATTGTTTTCATCTATGTGAAGCAGGAACTACCTTCAATGTGAGGTGAGCAGTGCGTTCCAAACCTCAGACCAGGACTGAGTCTGATTCTTCAGGAATCAGTGGAGCTGGGAGGAATGTCCTAGTGTGGGCTTGAGAAGGGGAGTTGTGAAAACAAGAAATTTGGAACGGTGGCCCCAACATCCAGGCCAGAGGACAAACCTGTCAATCTATAGAAGAGGAAAACAGAGAAACCTGGAACGTTGTGCTTAAAATTTTGAAACTGTAGCAAGTTAATTTAACAAAGTGAGTTACAGGTTTGTACCCTATACCAGTTACCAAATGTGTATACAGCTGGTATACCAGATTACATCACATTGTGTAGAAGAGGTAACTGGACTTTCCCTGGGTAGCAATGGGAACTCTTGGTGAAGGACCTCTGGGTCTGATGCAGGTGGCTTGTGCAAATCCCTCAGTCTGATGTTCAAAGCCTTCCATCATTGGGCCCCAACCCACCAATAAAAACTTCTTACGCTTGTATAGCTTTTTGTGGTTTGTATAGTATTTTCACATACTTTACTATATTTTATATTCACAATAACCCTTTGGAGTTGGCAGGTAGTATTTTGCCATCTGCAGCAACAAAAACTGAGAATGAGAGAAACTGAGTACTTTGAACAAATAGTCATTAAAAGGCAGGACCAGGGGCTTCCCTGGTGGTGCAGTGGTTGAGAGTCCGCCTGCCGATGCAGGGGACACAGGTTCGTGCCCCGGTCCGGGAAGATCCCACATGCCGCGAAGCGGCTGGGCCCGTGAGCCATGGCCGCTGAGCCTGCGCATCCAGAGCCTGTGCTCCACAATGGGAGAGGCCACAACAGTGAGAGGCCCGCGTAACGCAAAAAAAAAAAAAAAAAAAAAAAAAAAGCAGGACCAGTACTGGAATTGTTGTGGACTGTTTCTTAGATCTTTCCACTCACCATGCTTCATCCTTCAGGTTCCTGATCCTGGAAGGCATCCTCTCCTTTCCTCCTTTGTGTCTTTGTTCACACATTTCTTTCTGCCAAGAATGAACTTCTTGCCCCATTTCTACCTGTTCATATATTTTTCAAGGATCAGAGAATATTTCCCCCTAAATCTTTCTCTGACGTACTCCCAAGCCTATCAGCCAGAAGTAATCTCTCCATAGTTTCTCTCCCCATAGCATTTTTGTGTGGGCTTCTTAAGATGCCTATCACTTTCTATGTTGCATCATAGTTAAATGTGTATATGTCTTGTCTCCTCTACCAGGCAATAGGCACTAAAGGCATGTACTTTCTCATCTTTGAATCATTATAGCACTTAGTAGAAAGCATTAGTAACTTGGTAGAAAGTGGATAGTGTAGCAGGCATTACTGGCTGTTTGAATGAATGATGTGAAAAAGGTGAAAGTCCCAAGGACATGGTCTTTGGAAAAGAAACTGTTTCTACAACTTTCCTCTCTCCCCAACATCCCCTCTTATTCCAGGGTTGCAAGCAGAAACACACTCTAGAAAAGTTCAAAGATTCCCAAGCAGTGTACCTTCTGTTTAATTTTAATGAAAGAGTCCCCTAATTTCTTACACAAAGTCAATGAGGGAAGAACATCAAACTTGAGTCAACATATATGGAAAACCAGTATTATGTTTGGGAGTCTTGGACCTTTAACTTAAATCATGTCTGATTAAGAACAAGGATCCTAGGGCCATGATGGGAAACGTCTTTGACTGAATATCCCAGGGTTCCTTTCCACTGCTTCCTTGTTTCACTTCCCTCAGAATGCAGAAGGAAGGCCGAGGGATGTCTATCTCATAGTTTGGAAAAGAGTCTTGTTGACAATAGATTCCTGGATCTGATATCTGGAAAAAGAAAATGTATATAGTGCAATGGGGCATGGAAATTGGGATTAGGTCCACAAGACACCAGGAAATTTATCTCAAACTCACAGCTTGGTTTTCTTGTCTATGATTTTTTTATTTTTTAAACCATGCCACACAGCTTGTGGGATCTTAGTTCCCTGACCAGGCGCACAGCAGTGAAAGTGCTGAGTCCTAACCACTGGACAACCAGGGAATTCCCATCTTGTCTATGATTTTTAATGAGTGGTCCAGAAATTCATTCTGTGCTTTTTCCATTGATTACATATACTAAATATTTTTAAATGTTCAAACAAAAACAATATAGAACTCAACTCACAAACTTTTGGTCCTGCCTATTAATGGCTATTTGGTCAAAGTACTCAGTTTCTCTCATTCTCAGTTTTTGTTATTGTAGATGGCAAAATACCTACCTGCCAATTTGACAGGGTTACTGTGAATATAAAATATAGTAAAGTATGTGAAAATGCTACATAAACCACTAAATGCCACACAATCAAGTTACTTATTTTTAATCAAATAACCTGATTTAAAAATGGGCAAAGAACTTGAATAGACATTTCTCCAAAGAAGATATACAAATGGCCCAAAAGCATGTGAAAGATGCTCAACGTCACTAATCATTAAGGAAATGCAAATCAAAACCACAATGAGGTATCCTCTCACACCAGTCAGGATGGCTATTATTTAAAAAAAAAAAAAAGAAGAAGAAAATAAAAAGGGTTAGTAAGGATAGGGAGAAATTAAAACCCTTGTGTACTGTTGGTAGGAATGTAAAATGGTATAGCCCCTATGGAAAACAGTACAGAGTTTCCTCAAAAAATTAAAAATAGAATTACTATATGATCTAGCAATTCCACTTCTGAGTATGTACTCAAAAGAATCGAAAGCAGGGTCTCAAAGAGATATTTACACACCCATGTTCATAGCAGCATTATTCACAATAGCCAAGATGTAGGAGTGACCCAAGTGCTTATTGATGGATGAATGGATAAACAAAATGTGGTACGCACATATAATGGAATATTAGTCAGCGTTAAATTTAAAAGAGGAGATTCTGACACATGCTACAACATGGATGAACCTTGAGGACATTATGCTAAGTGAAATAAATCAGTCACAAAAAGACAAATACTGTATGATTCCACTTATATGAGGTACCTAGAGTAGTCAAGTTCATAGAAACAGAAAGTAGAATGCTGGCTGCCAGAGACTGGGGGGAGGGGAAACGGGAGTTGTTAGTTAATGGGCATAGAGTTTCAGTTTTGTAAGATAAAAAGTTCTGGAGACTGGTTGCACAACAATGTGAATATACTTAGTGATACTGAACTGTACAGTTAAAAATTAATTTTAGGGCTTCCCTGGTGGCGCAGTGGTTGAGAGTCCGCCTGCCGATGCAGGGGGCACGGCTTCGTGCCCCGGGTCCGCGGGGCAGCTGGGCCCGTGAGCCGTAGCCGCTGAGCCTGCGCGTCCGGAGCCTGTGCTCTGCAACGGGAGAGGCCCCAACAGTGAGAGGCCGTGTACAGCCAAAAAAAATAATAATTTTAATTTAATTTTAAACTGCAACTAAAGTAAGTTTAATTTTTAAAAATTAAAAATCAAAACAAAAAATATAGAACTGTATGAAATCCAAGGAAATTTCAGGCTGTTGTTAATTTTCCTGATTGACTTCTCTGTCTGGGAAGATGGTAAAAGTTGGATGCTAATATTCTTATTAATTTTGTTAATTGAGTAGAAGTAGGTAATACTTGCTTTACAGATCCTGTATAGTTCTCTACTCAATAGCGCTTAATTCATGACCAACACTAGGTATAGGATAGAAAAGGAAAGGTATGTTTATGTCCTGTGGGTGGGGGTGGGGTGGGAGGAAACACTGTATACCTTATGAATTGCAGTAAAATGCAAGGTGAGCTGTGCAAAGAACATGGGTCAATAATATGGACTTTTAAAGATGGACTTTTATGAGATTAAATGTAGGCAAAGGCCATGTCTTCCTTCCTTGACACTCCATGATCAGCTCTCAGATTAGGCACAGAAGATATTCAGTGGTCAGGTACTAAATGAATTCAAAGTGCCTCGTACAGTGCCTGGTAAATGACACAGTGCCTGATAAATGACATTGTTCCATAAGTGTTAGTTCTGTCCTTCCCCTTCCTCCCTCCCTGCAGCTCCCGTACCCTTCTTCCCTCCTTCTGTGCAATATCACCATAAAGGCTGATACTTTGTGTCCAAGGAGAAAGATTTCTGTCCTAAGAACTCATATGCCTTATTTCTATATCCTATTCTCATCTTGTTTATAAGTGTTCAGAAAAGATGTTTAAATATTTTTTCCCCACGCTACTCAGGGGGATCCTAAATATGAGTTGTGATAATAATAAAGCCAATGTTTAATCCACTCAAACTGTTTAATTTTAAAAAGGCATTCTTGTAATTTCCTTAAATGATAATCATGATAAAAATAATATATCCTTAATAATCAGGACATTTAAGAAGCTAGTAGTTCAATTCAAAACATTAACCTCTTTTTAAGTTTATATTTTACCATTCAGACTCCCTTTGATTATGAGCTAACAAATACAGTAGGAAACGGGCAGCCATTTAATTCTGACTCTAGACAAGATACTGCTAGTTTAAATTTTTTTAAGGACAAAAAAAATCACTTATTCTGGATGCTAAAAACTTTATTATAATTTATGCCTTATTTATCTTGAAGCATTATAGGAGAGGAATATGACTTCTTTTTATTCTATATAATTTTAGAACTAAAATGAGCATTGCAGATAACCCCCTTAATTTACAGTGAAGACAATGAGACTGGAGAGGTTGCAGGACTTCTCCAGGTTCACAGCGTAGCTAATGCCAGGGCCAGATGGGGATACAGACCTCCTGACTCCTAAATTAGGGTTCTTCAAATTATATTACTTCACTGTGTTCAATGAAACAGTCCAGGGGAGAAGCAAAGAAACCAGATGACCGGGACTTCCCTGGTGGTCCAGTGGTTAAGACTCCATGCTCCCAATGCAGGGGGCCCAGGCTCCATCCCTGGTCAGAGAACTAGAGCCCGCATGCTGCAACTAAGAGCCCGCATGCGGCAACTATGACCTGGAGCAGCCAAATAAATAAATATTAAAACAAAAAAAACAACAGATGACCAGTAAACAGATGAAGAATCGGGGTAGAAAGCAGAGGAACGGGATGACCATGAATACTGGATCCTCCTTATTTACAAACACCATTAGTGGGAACTTAAGACGATAGTTGTTCCAATCCTGGGTTTGCTGTAAGTACTTTAAATGCAGCATTTTTTAGTTGGTGGAAACAAACTTGGACGATTGCAGGCTCAGTCCAAGATCTCTGCCTGTCTTCTCTTGACTCCTGGTGACCTCCCTCTATTAACCATGACTGTTGAAACTTAGGTGGCATGATCTGTGTGCTACAATTAAAGGGGCACAGGGACTACAGTGACACCTCACACTGTTTTGGAACATGACTTGAGGCTTATGAAATTGACAGGATTTTCTTTCTTCTCTTTTCCTTGTGGCCCTTCACCCAATCTCCCCATTCCTGCCCATACCTAGGGAAAAAACAAAAAATTACGGGAGGAAGATAGAGCCAAGGGAAAAAAGATGAGAGAATGGGAGAGGAGACAGAGGGAAAGCAAGAGGAAGATGAAAATTAGAGAAAAGAAAAGAGGAAGGAGAAAAGAAAACCAATGGGATGAAGCCGTATAAAATACTCTGATGCAGAATCACCTGGTGTATCTGTTAAATGTACATTTCTGGGCCACATTCCAGAGCAGCCAAATTGGAATCTATGGGAGTAACATCATTTAAAAGTAAATGAAAAGCTCTTTGATAAAATAATGACTCTCCTTTTTGTTAATTTGATTTCAAATTTTATTTGGATTTCAAATTTGCAAATCCATTTGTTTCTTTAAAGCTGGCAAAAAAAGTATTCCATTTATTTGCTTAAAAAGCTTTTCTTTTTTATTCTACAGAACTGCTGATAACGTTACTTTACACAAAGAAGTTGGCGTATTTTCACACACATCAAAGCAGCTCAGAGACACAGCACCTTCCATCAAAAGGATGTGCTCTAATGAGAGTAACAGGATAATGTCAAAGCCATCCTCTTCTGCCAGGGGCACTGGAGGTGTGGGTGCAGGAAAATCCACACTCCACGGAAGGCAGTGAGCTCCTTGTCTTTTCTTTTGGGGCCATTTGTTGCAGCGTTTTCTAAATTACAGGTCTTTTGTTCATCATTAGGCTTTTGCTTATTTGCACTTGGCTAAAGTCAGAATATTGCCTGCCATGTTAGCAGTCCATTGGAAGGTCCTATCACATGTTGTCTGCAGGATCAAATCTGTTTCCACTGTGTCCACGGTCAAATTTTTGTAGGGCAGAACCTGCTGTGCTAAACGACCTTGTGCAGGGTGTCTACACCTGAGTGCACGTGTGGAGTTGGGTATTTTATGACACGTCCCCATCAAGGTGTTCCTGCAGGGATGGTGGTTGCAGTCCAGAAGCATGCAAGTTGCCTGGTATATGAGTCACGGCCATGTTAGGAATACATATTTAAAGGACCTGCTGTGTCGTGATCATGTTGTGTCATCACATCGAACGGTGCCTACTGGGTAAGTGATCGTGTTGTGTATCCGTATCTAGCCGGGCCTGCTGTGATAGTGATCACGTTGTGTATAATTGCACAGCCGCCCTGGGAATTTATTGCTATAGATCAAGCAACAGGGCAGAGGAGAAGTCAATAATT
The DNA here is from genome assembly GCF_011762595.2 of Tursiops truncatus. Classification (NCBI taxonomy): domain Eukaryota; kingdom Metazoa; phylum Chordata; class Mammalia; order Artiodactyla; family Delphinidae; genus Tursiops; species Tursiops truncatus. Next base: position 81,273,537 of record NC_047040.1, on the reverse strand, counting down.
GTGCCTGCTCCGGGCTGGTAGCTGTACTATTGAGAGCAAGCACAACTTCTAGGGTGGGAAAGGAATCTTCGGTGTGCAGGTAGAAACGAAGTTGACATTCTCTATTCTAAGTATTTTGGGGGCTATTCCCGCTCTTCTTACTATTTCATATAATGGCAAATTATTTCTAATTAGAATAAGGTGACTCTAAAAGTGATGAATTCTGTACAGACTGCAGGCTATATTAAAAGTAACAAAGTCAAGCTTGAATATTCTCCATCTTATTCGAATAAAATGCCTTCAGAGCTGCTCATAAATTTGTAAAAATAATGAAGAAGGAATATCTTGTCAGAGAACACAGTGCCGAGAAGGATGTTATTGTTCTTTTTGGCTAAACTCTCATCTGAAGAATTTTCTCATTGCTCAGGAGTCAGGAAAGGTGGGTAGAATTAAGGTTATCTGTCTTATGTTCCAATAGTTTCCTCTTAATTAAGTTATACCAATGGATCATAAAGAGGAGAGAAGGTGAGTAAGCAATGGGACTGGCTTAAAAGCACATAGTGAGCAGTATACGTACCCCCAAATCAGTGTGATCCTGCAACGTGGAGACTTGGACAAGTTTACTGCATTTATGGAACTCTTCTTTTGGAAAAAGGCCTTCAGAGACAGTTTACAAATCATGCAAGCAAACCATTATCATTACCTCCTTCCTCTGTGACCAAAACAAAAACAAACTACTCTAATGGCTTGCTCACTTTTAGTCACCAGGTTTGACTCTGAGGAATATCTGGCTCTTTACAAAGCCAAGGCAGGGCATACATTAGGGTGGATGTGTTCCAAACAGATTTGTTGAAAACAATCAGACAAACTTTATTTTCAAACATCATTTGCAAATGCTTCTGGAAGTCCTCCCAGTATGTTGGAACCCCTGCTGATCTCCTTTATAATCTCACTTGTGAAGGTGGTAGCATTCATTTTCCAGGGGGACATAAACTCAGCCACAAGCGAGCTCCTGATTGTGATATGAGATTTTTCATGGGTAAGTAGCCTATCTCTGTCTGAATTTGAACAGGAAATAGCTGTGTTGCTGTTTAGACAGACACTTGAACTTTTAAAAATTAGCTTGAGAATTTCCTAAAATAAGAAGCAAATGGAAGCAGGGAAAAGAAGGAGGGAAGGAGGGTAAGAAAAAAGAAGGAAGGAAAGGCAGATCCCTCCCCTCAAATCTGGGTCTTAAGGCCACGTGATAAATAGTTATTGAAGAGAACTTTCGGAAAATGAAAAATAAACTGAACTTTTCAGAGGGTTTGATTAAGTATGTAGCTATAAATATGTCCATCCTTAATAAATATAAGATCTTCTCACTTTGAAGGATCTAATGTTATGTCTTTGGCATGGCCCTATGGCTGTGATGATTTGAATAATAGTTCTACATGCCTGGGACCCAAACAGGGCCAGGGAATGAGGTGTTTGGGGGGGGGGGGCGGTGGGAGGAATGTTCTGTTTAGTTTAGTTTTAAGTTAAAGAGTTTAAAGTAAAACATAAGCCAGAGTAGAAATGCAGGGTTTCATCTTATATATGCTACAGTTCTAACTGTATCTAATTTTAACCACCTCAAGCCATGGAAATAAAAAGGCAGAGGGCAGAGAAAAGCAATAGTAGTTTTAATGTTGATTGGGCCTCTACTATTTGCCAGGCACTGTGTTAGCCGATTTGTACCACGTTGTCTCATTTAGCTCTCGTGAGGAGCCTATGAGATAGGCACAGTAGATCCATTTCACAAGTAAACTCACAGAGGTTAAGCAATATAACAAGGGTTGTAGAATACATGGAGACAAGCTTGGTCTCTCTCCCAAGCCCAAGTGCTCCCTTATCTGACTTTAATTTTTTAGAAGGAGTTTTTAAATTCATCTATCTAGAATTACTATTATTATTATTTACTCAGTACAGAGGGGTTTATGAAGTGAGAAGTAAGAATTTTTCTCTACCACCACCCCTTTCCCTGCAATCTCATTTTCCTCACTAGGGGGAATATTTCGGTAGAATAGTCCAGGCTCGTCTCTGCCTAAAATAGGTTTCAAATGTTGTTTTCTTTGGTTAAGGACTCAGGCACATTTTAAACAGCTGGAGCTATTGCATATATGGGTTGAAACAAACTATTCAGGCCATTTCATCCCCATGAAATAGAGAAGTAGTAGGAGAAAGGACCAAGAAGGTGAGTAGAGTCTTCAAGCAGCAAACTCTGGACCAAGCTATAGCTGCCCCCAAACTTAATGGAGGGCATCCATGTGGTGGGGGAAATTGGCCTTCAAACTGATGTCCATTTCCACAGTCCCTTTGTCCATGGAGTCCCGTTAAGTTATCCTAAAGTGCCAGGGTCATCTGTAGGCACGGGCCTGTGTACCAGCCCTAGAGGGGAATAACCACTGCTGCGAAGGACTGCGGGAGCGGGTAAGTGTGGAAGATGGGGAACTTGGTGCAAAAGCATCTACACACAAAGCTAGAGAACAGAGCTGGCAAACAACAGCTATTGCCACCAGCTAGAGGGCAACCATCGTGTGGATGCAGCGTGCAGGACCCCACCTCCCCATGCCATCTAACCTGAGAGAGCAATGCACGTCTTGTTTATGCAAAGGCAAAATTACTTCTAGGCTCAGCTAGTGGGTGCACCCTTAGCTCACTGCAACAGCAGGAGGGACAGCTCTCTGTTCAGGCACTGGTCCTTGTTAATCTCCTTTCTTTCCAGAAAAGGACGGTCTCTGTCCTCCACAGCAGAGTCATTTAAGGCTGCCTTTAATGGGCGCTTAGAAGAGCCACACTTCAGGCAGTTGCAATGGAGCCACAATTTTGAGCTCTCAGTCACAGAGTTTATCAGGACACAGCTGAGAGAAAAACACTATTCAGGGAGAATTGCTTGGAGGCTGAAGAGTCCATTCACGGCTCCAGAATCTGCATGGGGTGTGGCTCTTGGCCTCAGACATCCAGGTCCATTTTAACCCTTGCAGGATTGTTTATGCTGGATTGCATATGATGCTGTCAGTTTATATAGAAAGTTACTATAAGAAATCGCCAGAGGATGCTCCCTTTTGTGTCTATTATAAGGATACCGCTAAGGTGTCTTTCATACCACCTAGTTGCTCTGTTTACTCTTGGATATTCTGATTAGGACCAGGAATAATTGTAAATCTTCTGAGCAATCATTTTATCTAATGGACATTGTGATCTGTGAAGCTGACAAGGTTTCCTAGTTTCACACAGCTATGAAACGCCACATTACTAGGAAACTTACAGCCCAAATGTTATCCTAGCATTTTAGCTACTCTGAAATCCCTTCTGAAAAAAAGGTGAGGGGTGTAGGTGAGCCAGTAAATATCTAGGTAACTAGTGTATTTTATTTCAGTGGTTTCTGTTTCTTTCTCTGCCAAGGTCACCATTAGCAGCTGATGAAAGACAAGCAAACCTGTTTTCTAATTTGGAGACAAAGTTGTTTTCCTTTCTGCCTCCTAACAAGTCACTCTGGAGTTCAGAGGTCTCTCAATATGCTGATATCAGGCCCTTTTCTTAAGAAACAGGCCATTTTGTTCTTGGGAACACAAAGATAAGGTCAACAAGGTGTGTGGCTATTACTAAATCAATTACCAATTTTCTTTAATTCAGGATTCCAACTGCATATTCCATTCACAAATCTGTGTTTATAAACATTAGTCTTTTTTTTCCCAAAGAAGATGTTGGGGGTAGGAGTTTATTAATTAATTTATTTAGTTTTGCTGTGTTGGGTCTTCGTTTCTGTGCGAGGGCTTTCTCTAGTTGTGGCAAGCGGGGGCCACTCTTCATCACGGCGCGCGGGCCTCTCACTATCGCGGCCTCTCTCGTTGCGGAGCACAGGCTCCAGACGCGCAGGCTCAGTAGCTGTGGCTCACGGGCCCAGTTGCTCCGCGACATGTGGGATCCTCCCAGACCAGGGCTTGAACCCATGTCCCCTGCATTAGCAGGCAGATTCTCAACCACTGCGCCACCAGGGAAGCCCAACATTAGTCTATTGGTGGCGGGAGAGAGAAAAAAATAGGTAAAGGAAGCCACATTTAGAATAGCAACCCAAGGTTCCTAACAATGGACTCCTCTCATCTAATACTTTGGACCCCAGAGAGCTCGATGCTCTGAGCCTGGTTTACTCGTCTGAGATGCACCATCACGTCAGTGAAACTGAACTGCCCTCACAAGGAGAGAGAAACCACCTTCCAAGTTACTTTTCAGAGATGCTTGAGGAGAAAAGGATGCGCTGGTGGAGGGGGCCAGGGAAGGCAACTGAGAAGAATGGATGTTACGGGAGACCTAAGCCAACAGGAGATGTGCAACTGCAGCCCCAAAGCCCCAGATTCTCCACTCCAACTCTCTACTGAAAATAACATGAAAGGTCCAGCCAGTTCCATGAATGTAACATGGCTTCAGCTGAATGGCAGCTGTGCTGAATTTAAAGTGTGGAATTTCCCAAGGGCAAGGTAGGTGGATTGGGAAGGAGCTACCTCCTGTGGACTTGCTCCAACAATTATTTCTCTGTTTCAAACTCAGCACTTTATTAAAATAAGTAGGATCATAATCATCACCTCCATGGAACCTAGTGCCTCTCAGAAATCCAGAGCCCTGAAGTTAAATCGACATAGCTTACTTGCTGTTTGGACACAGATAACTGTCCTCGTCAGATTCATTAGCTCTGTTACAAGAGCTTTACTGATTTCTGGTATCTCTATCCAGAAGCTTGAGTGAGCAGCGTCAATCTATTCCATGTGTGGGGTATTGGGTGTGTTTTCCGGTCAGGATGGGGCAACAAATGAGACAGGCTGTCGGCGTGATTCAAAATTGAGTGTTGTGCACCCTCTGGAGCTATGTGTTTCCAAATCTGTTTCCTCCAATTACATGTGTCTCATTTTTCCTTGGTTAATAAAATACAAAGCTTATGGGCTGATTATTTTTGAGTCTGTCTGGACCCTTTGTGGAACTTGGGAAGTAAATCGTCAACTTATACACAAGGTGGCACCCTGTGATTCCAGCCAGGTCTGAGAGGAGCGTTGCTGCTAAGAGACAGAAGCACAGCCGCCAATTTTTATTTAGCATCTGGTTTTCCCACTGTGGGGAATATAAAGGTGGAAGTAGATGTTTGGCATATCACCTCTGAGCATAGCCTCTGTCCCCATGTCTCAAAGATTCAGAGTTGCCTCAGTAAAAGGGCACTGGAAGCAGGGGGCTGATTCCAGTTGATGGTAATGAATGCAGACCCCACATTCAGATTACATATGGAAAACAAGGAAGCTTTATTGGTACTGGGCTCATTCCTGGGAACATAAGGGGGAGGGGTGGGGATGCAGTTCACATACCAACCCAATTAACTTTCAATTCGGTTTGCCGAAATAAGGAGCCAATTAGAAAGAACGTGACATTTACAAAACTCTGGAGTAGTTGAATAGCAACTGTGTTTACTAGTTTTAAGGTTCCTTTCAAAAGGTAATTTGTTCATTATTTCGAAGCTGCCTGCCCTGATCGTAGTAGTAGTACGGGGAAGTGGAAACTGGAATATAATTTCAATTCTTACAGTTACTTGACCTTTCTAATTTAGAGTACATTTAGAAGTAGTTTTATTTTGATACAGCTTTAAAACTATTTCTAACTCTTGGGTGTTTATATATTACACTTGCTTGGCCAAATTCATGTCCTTTGGAATTGGTCCAGAGAATATTTGAAGTGGACTGATTTTAGAATGACTATATTCAGTGCATTGTATGTGGAAACTAAAATAGACTATTAGGCTGCACAATCATTTGAAACAGGTTTTGATAAAGACATTTTATAACAGGCTGTACTTCAAAAGTTGAAGAATATTTTCTGTTTTTAGCACTAACAAGTGTATGGGTATTCAACAAATACATTAGAAATAAACTTTATGAAAAATAATATTTGTATACAAATAAAAGCTACTTTCCAAATGTGAAACAGAGGCATTCTGGTTTGGGCACTGAATTTGAAGCCAAGAAAACACAGGCTGTGTCTCACTTGAAAAGTGTATTATGTTATTTGCCTCAAACTGTTTTATTCCCAGCTCTATAATCATTGCCTACAGGGCAAGAGGAAAATGGAGATTTGGGGAAAAAAATCTGCTACGTGGTCAAAGAAAAAGAACAAACCAACAACTACTACAGCAAAAATCCATTCCTGTAATAGAATTTCAGGTTTCACAAAAGTTTCTTTGAATGGCTTTAACTGGTTCTAAAATTCCTAGGCCCAAAAAGAGGAAGCTGAAGAGCCAGTTAGGCCATAAGAGCAGATATTGGCAGCAATGGCTAGGTCAGGTGACAGGCTAAGAAGATATGTGGATTCCAAGTGGGAGTGGAATGGGGTCAGTATCACTGAATTTTTTCAGGGGATATCAGTCAACAACTATATAGTAGGTGCCGGCTATGCGTGAGGCATAGAACTGGGGATACAGTGATTAACAGAGCAGATGTTGGTCCTACCCTCCTTGAGGCTATTGCATCCTTAGGCTCTGGGTTATGCACTCTATTAGCCATTGGTTGGAAGGTCTCAGTAATTTGGATCAGCAAGTTTAGAATGATGAATGGTCAATAAACTGAAGAGCTTGGATAACAGGGTGGCATTGCTGAGAAAACAAGAGTTTTGGAGTCAGGCTAGACCTGGATTTGAACCTACTTCTTCAAGTTTATTATTGTTGAAACTTGGCAAACTATCTGTCTGAGCCTGTTTCCTTATTAGTAAAATTGTAATTGTAATTTCTTCACAGGGCTATAATGAGAATTAAGTGGGATTCTATTAAAATACAATTAATTGAGATAATAGATACATAGTACCCCTAGAGTGGCTGGTATATTATAGATACTCAGTATTTTCCTTCTTGAGAGAGAGTAGCAATAAATACAGGGAACAGAAGAAAGCTATCATTTCTGAACCTGAGAAGAGCCAGATGAAAGCACTGGATGACTCATTTCTTCAACCATTGCTTCCCCCCACCCCTCTCAGGCTTGAATCCAGGGCTGACCCCCTCCCAACAACATCTTGTTCTTCCTTGCAGAGAATTGGAACTGTTCCAGAGGGTAGCACTCGGATCAGGACATGCCCATAAGTTTGAGGAAGGTATTGCTTACAAGAAGTGAGTCACTGCATCTCCATTCTTTAGATGGAAAACACTCAAGCCCCACTAAAAGCCTGAATTTCTTGCTGGGCCAAAGGGGTTAGACTATGCCATGCAGTCTATACCCACCATTTTGCCCTCAAAGCGGGAGGTGGAGAGAAAAGGGAGGACAGGAAGGAAAAAGATAGAAGGGAAGAAGTAGATGAGGAAGTGGAGGAAGAGATGGGGCTTTGATGTCCCATAAAAATGACAGTAGGAATAGGTTTTTTTCTATTCTGGATGTCAGCAAACCATCGACTTTTCTCTGAGCTAGGCAAAATACTTATCAATTATTAGAAAATGGCAAAATGTGTTACACTCTTCCTAGGGATTTTGTAGGAAAACTGTAATGCTTAAAGTCTAACCAAGGAACTCAGCTAAACGAGGTTGATGTCAACAATAGGTTGGTACTTATTTGAGTTAACTGGATTTTCTCTCCTCTTTAGAACTTTCTCTAACCGGTTCAGGCTAAAGAAGTCTCCTTTCTCTAAACTCTCGCGGCAGTTACGGCCTGTACGACTCATTTGGTAATTACTCATGTTCTAGTGCCTTGTATCGCCTATATAGTTTTCTTCAAGTGATAAACTTTTTTTTTTTTTTTTTTGCCGTCATTTACCTTTACGGCTGCCCTGTTCTTCAACTATTTAAATCTCTTGCTGTTAATCATTTGTCCAACCTTTCTGTCATCCCATCAATGTGAAAGCTGCACAGGGCAGGAACTATGTATCTCAAACTTCTTTGTGTCTTCCACAGCACCAATATTTTACACAGATCGGCCACGTTGGAAATGTGTGCTGCCTTGGTTAAATGCTATAAGCTTAATTTTTAAGAACTCTAATATTTTTAAAATCAGAAGTATCTATCATCCACTAAAGAATTCTATGAAGTTTGGGTGACAGGTTCAAGCGCACTTGTTGCATCTGGCAGCCTCAAGCGTTTTTCCTCATTGCCGTTAGCATCCTCCCGGCGAAAGCGAGGATGCCTTACCTTGGAGAGCTCTTTCGGTCAGGTACTAAAGAGAGGATGCGGGGAAGAGGGCTGGGACTGCGTAAGCGTTTTCCCGGCAGGAGAGACCCGGCAGGTCTGCGCGTCTCGGAGTGGGCAGAAGGAATGGACCTTTCGCACCTCTCAGGGATGTGCGAATTGGAGGATGCGAATTAGCCGGCGCTCGGGGCGCCTTGGAGATAAGCTCTTTATAAGTAGAGGCTCGGTGGGGCAGTTGTGGCTCCGGTTGACATTTTCCTTTCGCGCTCACAGACTTCTGCACGCTCGCGCTGCTCAGCGCGGCTGTGTTTTGCCCGCCACCGTCCTCCGGGGCACCCAGCGAGCAGGGTGGCGGGGCCGCGGAGGCAGAGGCGCACGCTCGGGGGCGCGGGTTAACTTGCGCACCTGGCACCTGCCACACGGCGAGAGCGCGGGCTGCCGAGCGGAACGCCGCCACCGCCCCCTCACCCGGAGCGGCCCGAGGCTGAGCACGCTCCCGCGGGCCGGCCGCGCCGCGGAGAGAGTGGGTGGGCAGGCGAGGGAGGGGAAGGGAGAGGAAGGAGGGAGGGAGGGAGGGAGAGGGCGAAGCGCGTCCCCGCGGCGGGGGCGCGCTCTCGCGCGGGCTGCCGGGATCGCTCGCCGCCGCTGTGGTAATGTCCGCCATGTTGGCCATGGCGCAGGGAGCGGATCGGGCGGGCGAGCGGCGGATCTAGTGTGTGGAAGCGGCCGCGGGCGGCGGGGGGCTGTTTTCGGGCGGGGTGGGCGCCCATGCTGTGGCCGGGGGCAGTGAGGAGGAGGAGGAGGAGCGGGCCGGCCGCGCTGCACTGAGGAAGGAGGTGGAGGAGGCGGCGGGAGTCCTCCCCCCCTCCCCTCCCGCCCCGCCGCCGCCGCCGCCCGGGCTGTTCCTGTAAGGCGGGGAGACAATGAGTAAACTCTCCTTCCGAGCGCGGGCGCTGGACGCCGCCAAACCGCTGCCTATCTACCGCGGCAAGGACATGCCTGATCTCAACGACTGCGTCTCCATCAACCGGGCCGTGCCCCAGATGCCCACCGGGATGGAGAAGGAGGAGGAATCGGTAGGGACTCGAGTGTTTATTACCCCCCCTTCCCTCCTCCCCCCTCCCCTTTGTCAGTCGGGCTTCGCCATTCACAGAGCGCTTTACGCTCGCTGGAGGGCGCCGCAGCCGCTCTAACGCATGGGACCCTACGCCGGCGGAGTAGCGTAAACCCTCTCGGCCGGCGCAGCGCCCGCCCGCGGCCGCCATGTTGTTGCGTCCCAGTGTTGTGATTAGCTCGCAGCGCCGCTTACGCTGCCGTAAGGGGGCCTTGCCGTAAGCGGCGGCCCGGAATGGCGCAGGGGATGTTCTGGCCGCACTTGGCGTACGGCCTCTGTTTACCTTTTTTTTCTTCCCCCGGCGCGGGATGCGAGGGATCCTTTAACTAGGGAAGATTTCCCCCCCACTTTTAGATTTAGTTTTGCATTGGGTTCTCTTTGAAATGATTTAACGGAAAGTAAAGCGCTTTCAAAACAAACATCATCTTCCTTCTAGCAAGGTAATCCTCGCTCCCCGGCCCGCTTGGGTGCCCGGGATGGAGGTGGTGCAGCACTGCGGCGGGGGAGGGCGGGGGCCGCCACTACCAGCAGGATGTAGCGCTAGAAAGCCGCTGATCGGCTAGCTCCGCTCCGCGGAGCGAGTTCGTTCGGCCTGCCTAGCCGGGACGGCGCCCGCTCAGTGCGCGGCGTTAGAAAGGGACCGGGGTTGTTCAGCTGCGAGCCGCCGGCGCTGCGCTGTTCTCGCGCCGCGTTCCGGAGAATTGTCATGTGCGTTGGGGGGGTGTCTTTTAGAAGTTGAGGACCTACTGCATCGAAATTGACAGCTGCATTTTTTATAACAACAGCAGTTTAGGGCAAAAATGCTTTTTCCCCCTGATGGGTTAAATTTTGGATACGGTTGAATTTCACCTGGCTTGACAATGTTTATGACTCTGGAGTGGTGTTACTTGCGTGCGAAGTTCATAGTAACTGCAACCTCAAGAATTTCTTCAATGAACCTGTGGTCCCGCCTTATTGTCAACCCCGGGTGTGCGTGGATTGGTTCTCTTGCTTCTGTGACTGTCAAAAGAAGGCCTGAGGTTTCTGTGATTGGTTTTCTCTTTTGACTATTAATATTGCAGGAAATGCTTTTATGCTTTTGATTGGCTGCTCGAGTTGTGACCTCATTATATTACCCTGTTATTACTACTTTCTGCTGTGATTGAATCGCGTTTCTCGGTGTTTGTTTTTGAAAGCCTTGCACTTGCCGTAGAAAAAGTATGTCCTCAATATCAGATGAACATTCAACTTTTTAAAAAGTAAGCAAGATAAAAACCCAACATTTATGCTGAAGGTTTAGAGCTAAGTCAAATGTGAAAATTCTTTCTGTTTTTAAATAAAATTTATTTCTAGCTTAGCTCAATTTTCCATGGGAAAGATAATTAAAATAAGGAATAGTATGTACAAGAATTAATTTAATTGAGCTTTAAAAAACACAACTTGGGATTCCACAAAGTTACATTTCTATTAATGTTATTTCCCAAAAAGAAAGGTGGCTAATGAGTCTTTTTTTTAAATTATTTTATTTATTTTTGGCTTATTTAATTAATTAATTTATTTGTTGGGTCTTCGTTGCTGCGCGGGGGCTTTCTCTAGTTGCCGCGAGCGGGGGCTACTCTTCGTTGCTGTGCGCGGGATTCTCATTGCAATGGCTTCGCTGTTGAGGAGCACGGGCTCTAGGCGCCTGGGCTTCAGTAGTTTTGGCACACAGGCTCAGTAGTTGTGGCTCGCGGGCTCTAGAGCGCAGGCTCAGTAGTTGCGGCGCACGGGCTTAGTTGCTCCGCGGCATGTGGGATCTTCCTGGACCAGGGATCAAACCCGTGTCCCCTTCATGGGCAGGCATAATCTTATCCACTGCGCCACCGGGGAAGCTCATGAGTCTTAAAGTATCAATATTGTATGTAATTACTTGGACCCTATTATTTTGGTTTGGGAAGAACTTGAATCAAGAAACTTGTTCTAGAATGAATGGTTAGCCCCTGGAAGATATATTACTTTTTGCAAACAGTGATTAGCAATGTACTTATTTATTGCTTTAGGTCCTTGGTCACATAGGTCTTGGTATTTTATCTTAATTTAGAAGAAAACTTGCAATTTAGTTCCTGTTTTAATGATGCATTACAAATAAATGCTTAACCCCCTTACAATTTTGTACTATAATGCTAACCTTTTCAGTAAAACTTGTGATTTTCAATCTAGAGCATGGGTGCTAATTTTTATTATTTTCAGTAGCCTGCTTCAACTGCCCAATTTTAGGTAAGAAGAAATCCAAATTCTGGTAGAACTAGAGTTGCAACTCAGGACTTCTGACTCTTTATCCTGTCTTTTCTGCCTCTTCAATGTTACAAGTGAAGGTTCTTAAAATCAAAACTAAACAAACTCTGACAGTTAAGATTTATAATCTAGAGTCTTTTGCTTTCCATAATGTCCAGTTGGGGTTTTTTTTTTTTTTTCTTTTTTAGTAGTGCATTGCCTTAACCATTAGGCCACCTCGTCCCATTCGTTTTCTTTTTTAAAGTAACATGTAGGTCAGAGGACTTGTGCTTCAGTGAGTAGCAGCCAATTCAGTTGTTCTGGTCGTATTTATAGGACCTATTAAACATAATTATTTGTTCTCTATATATTCTGCCTTGATAAACAGTTCTAAGAAGCAGTAAAATATAAATTTCATGAATGTGTCACTTGAGTTGTGTTTCAATTTAACTTCCATTATCAAAATATTCTAATTAGTTCCCTTTGTAAGTATATTCTTTTTAATCACATAACTTGTTAAAAATCAACAACAAAAACCTTGGTTTATGGGTTTATAGTTGTTGCTTGGCATTTCTAAATCATCCACAGTATGTCCTCTTCCTGCTTGGTTGGCAGAATAATTTGACTTCACTTTATGGCTTCCTGGATCCACTGCCCCCATCTCCCTATCCCCACACCCCGGCCATAAGATGAAGGACTGTCTCCGTGTAGCTATTGGACTATTATTAGACTTTGTTTATGTAGTCATAAACTCAGTTTTGAGTTACATTTTGATAATACCTAGGTGAGGTGGTCTAGGTGTCCTTTGGCACTGAAGCACTCTGTCATTGCTGGCCATATCATTCTTTTAGTTCTTCTCTTTTGGACACGAAAGCATACTTCTTTTCTTTCCTTTCCTATGTTCATCGTATTTGCCTAAGGTCTGCCAGTTGGCATCCTCTTATAACTCAGTGTCTCTGGTGCTCCTCATGGCACTTGGTCTAGGTCAGATACTTTAGAGTTACTTAGAATCTAAACAACCAGAAAGATCAGGTAATTGGTATTCTGCTACCTCCCCAGGAGTGTTGTATAATGATAGCTGATGATTTTAATAATATCTACCATTTTTTGAACACTTGTTGAGCTGCAGGTACTGTGCTAAGAACTTTACATATATTATTCCATTTAATCCTCTTTCAAATCAACTTTTTGAGGTATAATCTGTATAAAATAAAACAGACCCATTTAAAGCATAGGGTTTAAAGAGTTCTGACAAATGTGTACACCCATGGAAATATCATCACAATCAAGATATAGGAACATATCAAATACCCTAAAAGTTCCCTTTTGCTTCTTTGCAAGTCTGTCCTTCCAGTAGTTCTAAGCCTTCTTTCACTAGATTAGTTTTATCTTTTTTAGAATTTCATATAAATGGAATCATACATACTTTTTTATGTCTGGCTTCTTTTGCTTAGTGTGATGCAGTAAAGATTCATTCCTGTTGGGTATATTAGTCTATATACTGAATGCTGAATAACATTTCAGTGAATTGATATACTATAATATATTCATCCATCCGTCTGTTGTTGGATGTTTGAGTTATTTCTAGTTTTTGGTTTTCATTTAATCTTTGTAACAGCCCTAAAGTTCTCACTGCTGATAACTGACAGGACTAGAATTCAAACTCTTGTCCTTTAGTGTAACAAAAACCCATTCTCATAACCACGGTGCTTCGTATTGACTTCTTACAGAACCCCGAATTATCTTCTGAACTGTTATTAAGTTCATTATAGTTTCTGTGAGTAATTTTTACCTTTTATAATTATGGGGACTTTAAAAAGTGATATTGATTTTATTGGAATATTAAATTATTAAGAAGTGTAGTTTTTATCACTTAACTGTGTCTGACTTTTGCTCTAGGCCTTTCACATTTTTTTTGTCTTTTTTTTTTTCTTAGAAGTCTTATCAACTTTGCTTCTCCATATATTGGCATCATTATGTTTGAGTGTTTATGGTATCTTAAGTATGTAAGAAATTTGTGGTAAACTATTTTATTTTTTAGATTTTTTCCTAATAGAATGTAATCTCTGTAAGGGCAAGGATCTTTGCATGTTTTGTTCATTAATATACTCCAGTTGCCCAGAACTGTGCCTTAACACGTAACATATGCTTGATAAATGTTTGTTGAGTGTTGGATGAGCTTCTACTTCTATACCAAGAGCTATGTTTTTGTGAAACTCTAGCTCTGTGTGTGTGTGTATGTGTATAATTCATTAGCAGAATTTGGTAAATTACTCTTCCAGATGCTCTTTTTGGTTTCTTACTTTGGAACTATGTATACTTAAATACTAAATCTTTTTATTTCCTCTTGAGTCAGAGGCCTCTTTAAATGCAGAATTTCTTACGCAGAGTATGGCTGCAGTATTGGTCTTTATCTTGCGTTAATTATTCCTCTCATAGGTGTATGTAGCTTTGCGTAAAATACCTCCTCACATTAGAGTGAGCCAAAATCTACATGAAGTATATGATTCCACTTGTTTTTAAAGTAAAAGACCATGATTGATTTAGATTGCCATTTCTCTGCTCATGTTAGTTGCCTGATTTTTGTCGTTATCTTAATATTTTAAGTGATATTTTGAATGATAGGGTCAGAATATATTCAGTCTTTCTACCATTTCAGAGTTATCTTTGGTACTAATATATTTCATGTTTCATAATAGAAGGGTTCTAGGATATAAAATACAATTTTGTAGATTGATATTGTAAAAACATTACACATTTATTATTTCATCAAAAGCAGATATTGGCCAGGTATCGTGTAAGTGCCAGGCTTTATCTGAATAAGATATTGGAAAACTGTTTAAAGGGGTTTGAATATCAAAAGTATTGTAAAGCTGTGTGCTGAAGTGTTGTTAGGATTAAAAGAAGCATACGATACAGATCTTGACTTCAGGGAACTTAAATGAGTCATTGGGGACTTAAATGAGTCATTGGGGTCAAAAACATATCTTGAAAGTTAGCAAAAAACTACCAGGTTAAGTCAACCTGACAGACATTTAAAAGAGCATTAGAAAAAGTTAGATGTCAATATAGTGGACAGGAATAAGAGTAAACTGTTGCTGGAATGTACAGAGAAGTCTTCTTGGAAAGAAATTTAGTAATTTGGGCTTTAAGGTTTGATTTTATAGTGTATGTTGAAGCAAATACTTGAGTACAGGAATATTTAAAGCAAGTTCTATGGATGTTAAGTAGACTAAAGGAAGGTTCTTCCGTGTTATATTTTTAATCTATCCTTGTTTATTCTTTTTCCCCTGCTGATAGAAACTTCAGGACGGTAACACTGTTATTTCTGAGCACATTATTCTCGTAGCTCTTTCTCCTTTATTTGGACATGCAGATGGCTTTCACTTCTTTTCTTCCCCTTCCTTTGTTCCCTGCTATATCTTCAGCACTAGAAACTGTTTAGAACATAGACAGCACTATGTGAATATTTGGTGAATGAATGAATAAAAGTTGGGATGGAGATTAGATTTTTGAAAGAGGAGAATTATACCAGATTTTAGATAGTTTTAAATGTTAGGTCCAGGAGTTTGTAGGAAGGTGTAGAACAAAGTATTGAGGTGTAAGTATGAAGTCTGTTTCTAGTTTTGGTTCTGTCCTTAAGGGGCCATATTATCTGGGAAAGTTTGCCTACCTTCTCTGAGCCTCACGTCAATCATCACTACCATCACAGCTACCATTTATTGAGTGTATGTTAGTGAGTGTGTTGAGCATGTGCCAGGCACTTTATTAAACTCAGTAGGTGATTTAGAGCTCATTATAATGGTAGGATGTGTAGATGCTATTATCTCTTTTCCAGAAGAAGAAACTGAAGCTTTAGAAATTAAGCAACTTGCCCAGGGTCACCCCTACCTATACCAGAACATGGGAGAGCTAGTATTTTAACTCATGCCCTGTGGGTGATTGACTCCAGTGCTCTCATCTTCACCATTGCTTCATCTGTAAAATGAGTGGGTTGAGAACTAGATGATATCTAAAGTTCATTACATCTCTTCTGTTCAATCATTTATTAGCCCATGGGCACGGAGGAGTCATTTGTCTCAGGGAATGATGTTATGAAAGAAACTTTGTAGAGAATGCCTTTTGTAAACATGTTCCTTTTTTAAAAAATGTAAAGGAATGGTTTATCTGTTGTCTTAAGTTTAGATTTCTTATGCATCAGTTCTTTAAAAATGAGGCCTAGGGTTTCCCTGGTGGCGCAGTGGTTGAGAATCTGCCTGCCAATGCAGGGGACACGGGTTCGAGCCCTGGTCTGGGAAGGTCCCACATGCCGCGGAGCAACTGGGCCCGTGAGCCACAGTTACTGAGCCTGCGCGTCTGGAGCCTGTGCTCCGCAACAAGAGAAGCCGCGATAGTGAGAGGCCCGCACACCGCGATGAAGAGTGGCCCCCGCTTGCCACAACTAGAGAAAGCCCTCGCACAGAAACGAAGACCCAACACAGCCATAAGTAAGTAAATAAATAAATTTAAAACTCTGAAAAAAAAAAAGAGGCCTAAAGATATTTGACATGTGGAACCATTAGGTTGGTTTCAAGTAACAGAAACCAAATTTGATTTCTTTAAGGTTCCTGGGGGTTGTCTCACAGGCACCAAGGAAGGTTTGAACAGTCAAGGCTTGGCTAGCCAGGAACCAGGGCAGCTGTGGGCCCTTCAGCAGCAACTGACATTAATATCACTCAATTCTAGTAATTCTCGACTTTTGAGAAGTAGTATAGGGTAGTGGTTAAGTGCATGTATTCTGGAGCCAGACTCTATGGGTTTGAGTCCTTGGGCGGATTAATTTCATCTGTAAAATTTCATGGGGATTGTTGGGAAGATGAATTGTAGTGTGCTTGGAATAGTTTGTGACATGCAGCAAGCATTCAATAAATATTAGCTATTATCATCACTGCTGTATTTCTTTTAGCTTCAAACTCCAGATTCCTTGCATAGCTCTAATCCAGAGGGCCGACTTTGGAGGAAATATCAAGAAGTAAGGGATGGAGACAGTGATCAGTTCTTTGATGATGCATTCTGAAGATGGGCATTAGGATAATCTCCTAGATCTCTGTCTGTTGAGATGTGGTTATCTTATATCAGAGTTTTTAACAAGTATCAAGATCAATGTCAGACACTTCTGAAGGCAAGAATTTTAGAAAGTTACACTAAGGAATCTATTGAAATAATGCCCAGTTCATCTGTCAATAGATGACTTTCATGTGGTTGAATGTTGTGTTTAACCACATTGTATTAAAGTTTCACACTATTTCATGCAAAACAAACAAACCGACAAAGAAACAAAAACAAAGCCCTCCAGATTCCTGAGATAGAGGACATTATTGATTTAGCTTGTATCAGGTATCTATCTACTTCTAAGTCAAGGAACAGGGGAAGTTAGTATACAAGTGCTGTTAAGGGCTACCCTCCTGAGAATGGGGCTTAGCTAGGGAGCTGCCCTGAGAGACCTAATACTGGTGGATATATAACATCATTATTAGAAGTTACGAAGTTAGATTGGTTTAATCCGTGGTTTGACCCAAGGTGGATGTGTATACTTAGTTGTGTTTTTGCAAACCTCAAATTTGTAAGGTGTTCTAAGGAGATTAGAATATTTTGTATTATGGGGTTTTTTTTTGTTTTTTTTTTTGCGGTACGTGGGCCTCTCACTGTTGTGGCCTCTCCCATTGCGGAGCACAGGCTCCGGACGCGCAGACCCAGCAGACATGGCTCATGGGCCCAGCTGCTCCGCGGTATGTGGGATCCTCCCAGACCGGGGCACGAACCTGCATCCCCTGCATCGGCAGGCGGACGCTCAACCACTGTGCCACCAGGGAAGCCCCTGTATTATGTTTTTTAATGAAACTTGAATTAAGGACTGTAGAAGAAGTCTCCAAAATCCTTTTAAAGAAAGCAAATGTTCCACACTTACTAATATTCAGAGCAGTAAGGGATGAAATTTTCTGTGACTTCAAATAAATTATTTAACCTTCCTGGCCCTTAGTTTCCTCATTTGTGAAATAGAATTGGACTGAGAATTGGACTGAATGATCTTTAAAGTACCTTTGGCTCTAAAAATTACTTGCTTCTTTGAATTCACATGTCTACTTACTGGGCATATTGTACAGAATGTAAATCAGATGAGAAGAACTAATAAATGAGAGACTGAATATTAGGAAGATATTAATAGGTAAAATTTAACTCTTTAACACTATTGGAATGCTGTCTATTTGGTTTAGAGTTCTTTTTTTATGAGGATCAGTTACATTTATCCACTATCTTGTACTATTTTTTCCTAGAGATCAAGAGAGCAATCCACTCTGTGTGTTTTGCGTATGATCAGTTCCCTTGCTTTCATGAAATTTTCACTATCTTTACTACTATTACTGATTGCTATAAATGTTTTGAATTTTGGTATACTTACAGCTCATAACATGAGTTTATTTTAATTTTTTAATATCTCATGTTTTTCACTTGAGGGGTGTGTGTGTATGGGTACGGTTATAGCATGACAGAGTAAGTACATGTGAGAGAATAGACGTTTATTTTCTCACGTAGACCAGATGCCTTAAGGATGCTTTCATTTCTTCGTTTTATTCAGCACAGGCTGGATACCTACCCAGGCACTTATGTGATAGAAAGTTTGTAATACAGACATTGACCATGATCCTGGCACTGGGATTGAATTTGATTGTATTACTAAATATACAGTTGGGCATCTTATTTCATTTTAAGTAGAGGTGAAGTAGAGAAAGTAATGGAAGCATAGGGGACAGCATGAGGAGGAAAGGATGATAGGTAGGAATAAGCCATGAAGCAGACCTATGTAGATAGCAGAAGGTCCATTATAATTATTTGATTTTTATCTTAAAACTGATTTTTTGCCTTGTCTACACTTAAATGGAACAGAACTTCAGATTTGCCTACTTCATTATGCATTACTGTTCTTTGTGGGATTAATACTGGAGGAAGAGGGCAGTCACTTCCAGATTCTCTCTACCACCATTTCCTTATATCTGCTTTTAGGTTTCTTTTTTCTCGTCAGCTAGTTTTACTTGCAGAGGAACTCAGAGTGGAAGAGTCTGCCTGTCTGTTAGCTCTCTAACTCGCATCCGTATCTTTGCTTTTCGCTTTCTTACCTCCTTTTTTGTCGTTGTTGGCAGAAGAGCATGAGATTGTTGGTTGGGGAGTTGACAAGCAGCCCTAAATTGTACAGCTAATTTGATGAAGTTGTTGGAACTTTGAAATTGTGACGTAGGTTTCAATTTTGGCTTCTATCACTTTCCCTCTGGGCAAGATACATTACTTTATCTCTTTAAGTCACATTTCTTCGTATGTTTAATGAGAAGTATCTCAAAAGGTAATTTTAAAGATTACCTTTTTTGTAAAAACTTAAGTCAGTGCCTTATACAGATGACTGCTATTTTTTTAATTATTAAAGACGATTTTCAATTATACAGGATAATAAATGTAAAGGAATATAGAAGAGTAAAATATCCAGAGTATCTTCATACATTGCTCTGTGGTGTGGTTTCACATTTTTTCTCCTGCCAGTTAAATATATTTTTATAGCTTTCAAACATTAGCAAATCAGTATGTATATTTTGCTCCTTCCATCTTTGTTTCCTGGCAGAGCAGTTAACAATCAAATTGATTAAAAAAATGAAAGTCTTTAAAAATTAGCAGCCAAGAGGACTAAATCTTCAGCTAATTCTCAGAGTAATAATTGAATCCTGAATAATTGCTAGTTAAATATTGTATTTGTTTTTAGAAGTTACTATTTTTTTTAGACAGATTAGTCATGGAGGAAACTCATGGAGATTTTAGTGATGAAAATCTGTTCAGTGGGAGGTGTACACTAGAGAATGAATGATGAGAGATATTGTAATATACCAGTGAACCCTGGGATGAACACCTAAGTTTGGGAACTAGCAGGCTACTGAAGAGGGTAATCTTGCCATTTGTTTGATCCTTGAGATGTTTCTAAACTGGGACATTTTTGACATTCAGTTCGTAGCTGGTTGAATGGACTGTCACAGGCATACCAGGATGTTTGTTACATCAGTCTTCTGCCCACTAATTCCTGGTAGCATTCCAATTGGAATAACCTCCAAATGTTCCCTCCCTCAAGTTTTCCCAATGTGGACTATTGCAGTTGATTTGAGAACCATTATCCAAGGCTTCTTAAATTTTTTTTGTGACTTGGACTCCTTTGGCAGTCTGTTGAAACTCCTCAGAATGATGTTTTAAATGCATAAAATCAACTAAACTAGTTATATTGAAATAAGTTATCAAAGTATTAAGACAACTTTTAATTTACATGCTTTATTAACACATTAATAATAGGATCTAGAGTTGGATCTGATTATCTTTTCAAAGTAATGGTAAGTATAAATATTGTGACAAGTGCAACCACTGTAACATGACAATGAAAAGGTTTGTGATTTCTGTTGCATTGCTAGGTCACAAGTATTGCTAATACTACTGTGGTCTGTTGCCTATGTTAATAATTGAAGGAAATGGTAAATTTTTTAGAAGTTAGTGAAATTAGAGAAACGATTATTTTCTCATCCAAGTTCATGGGCTCCTCAATGCTTTCTGTGAATGTTTTGGGGAATATGACCTGAGGTTCAGAACCCCTCAAGAGTTTCTGTTGCCTAAATGGCAGTTCTATTTCTGTGTCATCCTTGTCCCCAAAATATAGTCAGGCTACGGATTTTATCCCCATCATTATGAAGGAGATGCTACTATAAACAGAATTTTTTTTTCATGTTTAAGACATTTTCTAGCTTTTTAAAATTGAAAAGTAATAGGCCCACATGATTTAAAGATAAAAACCTTATAGCAGAAACTAACATACATAAAAAGTAAATGTCCTTCCCTACGTCCCCAGACACTCTACAGAGGCAGCTATTGGTAGCATTGTGTGCGTGTGCGTGCGTTAGAAAATTTCTAAACAAATGCTTTTTACTTGGTAAAGTGGACACATTTTTCTCTTGTTGTATTCATTTTATAAGTGAGTAATATGTGACCTTAGAGTTAATTTTTTAATCTAGAGTCATAAAGTCAGGTAATTTTTTTTTTTTTTAAAGTCAGGTAATTTTGATTTTAAATTTCTTCTCTTTAAAATCTCTCAGGAATTGAGAATTGGCGTATTGTAGTTTTCTGTTGGATTGTTTGGAGTTTGGTTATCAAACCTTAACTTGTTATTCCCATGTGGGAATTTGGTTGTTAGTACGCCTTGCATTGTACATAGTAAGGCTTTTATTTATTTTCCTATATATAAAGTATGTTAAAGTCAGATTAACTATTGATTAAGTAACTTGTCAGTGTGTGTTTTCTCTAACAATTATTTACAGTTTTGAATAGCATCCTAGGTCAGAAGAGCAACAATAGGATACCCTTTTGAAGAAAGCTGTCTTATTTCAGGTATCACTTCGGTAAGGTGGATCTTTCGTACAGATTGCACCCTGTCAGACTTTCACTGTAGTCGTCTGTAATGTTTATTCATTTAGTAAATAGCTCCATGAACACAGGAATTGTGTGTGTGTTACCTTTGTGTCGATCATCCAATACAGTAAATGACATATGGCAGTTACTCACTAAATATTTGCCAACAGAATGAACAACGTCTGCTTTGTACTTGAGATACAGAAAGGGATAAGATGTGCTACCTGTCTTCAGCTTGTACTTCCCCCGAAAAGAGTACACAGATAACTCCATGTGAGGTTTAGTGTGTTATGTGGAAGATAAAAATGATATTGTGGAAATTTGTGTCACAAGGGACATGATTTGAATTGGAGTAGTATATATGAATTTAAGTAATAGCTAATTGAGTATAATGCATTATTTAAGTAATTTTTACAAATTAGTTTTGAAATTATTTCCATATGCCAGAATGCCATGAGTTTTTAAAGATTCATGTCATTACTTTTCATATTGAGAAGTGTGTAACGCCCAGGAGAGTTGTTAGAGGGTTGAAAGAATTTTTGTGGTCTCATGTAAGTTCACCTCTTAGGACAGGCAAACTCGTGTTAAGAATAGTGCCTGTTTAAAGAGTTCTGGGGAAAAGGAAACTTTGTGTTATGGAGAATGGCCTAAAGAAACAGTGCTGTTTGATTATTAGACAGTGTACAGATTTACTTCCTTTTGTTTAAAGCACAGGGGCCACTTTCCATAAAGAAAGCACTATACTAGGAAGAAGATTGTCTATACATTATAGGTGCTTTGATAAGTAGTAGTTACCCTTCAGCCTTATTTGAAATAGCTCAACCATCTTAGCAGAATTCATCAGCGCTCTCAAAATACCTCAAGAAAAAAAAAATCACAAAAGGTTTAGGTCAGTGATTTTCAAATTTCGGCATGCCTCAGAATCACCTGGGACACTGATCAACTGGGCTCCATTCCCAGAGTGTAGGGTTCAGTAGGTGCAGAATGGGGCCCACGGAATTTGCATTATTAACAATTCCCAGGTGATCCTAATGCTGCTTGTCCAGTGACCCCACTTTGAGAACCACCAATTTAAGAGGGAAAATAGTTGTTCTCATCTTGGCCACACATCACATTATCTGGGATGCTTTTGTAAAGTACAGGTGTAGGCTTTCCCCTAGGTTTACCAATCAAATCACAATTTATGGGTGATTCTGATTCTAGATAGGAAAAAAGGATTAGTATCTGTGCCTATGATCCCTGCCTTTCTGTCTTGCCATTTTACCACTCCTTTCAGGGTTCCTTCTCTTGTGCTCTCATTCATTGGCTTTCAGACTTTTTTGACTGTAACTGTGTGTGTGTGTGTATGTGTGTGTGTGTGTGTGTGTACCCCAAATAAAGTACAGCTTGACACACACATACTAATATACAGTTTTTATTTTTTGTAGTAGTTATGTTCTATAAAGTTGCCATGTACAATGAAGTAGTGAATATTGAACCATTGCTCCTCGACTCCTTTTAGCCTCTGGTCACAGTATTTCATCAAGCAAACAATGCATAACCTTGCATTATATATGTTTCTGTTAAAGATACTTTTATGTGTTGTTGATTTATTGACATTGAACTCAGAGCCAGCAGCACTATAGCTCATGACTGAATGAAGCTTATCTAACACAGATTTTCTCTGTAAGGCACATTACAGCCTTCTCCTGCTTAGAAACATTAGGCAGCACCTCACTGTATTTGGGGGAGAGGCGCGTAAACAATGATATCTTCAAAAAAACCCCACAAAAATGTGAAAAGCATGGCACTGAATAGAATGTTAAAAGGACACGTGTTTACAGTATGAGAGCTGAAGCAGGAAGTCAGAGCATTGCCTAGTTTGACCTCAGCTGGGAGCCTGTGGACCAGTGGGGTGACTCAAATTCTTTGCCACTCTGCACATTCTGTGAATGACTGTGAAATCAAAGTATTGATTGGGGTCACAGATAAACTTTAACTAGTAGATGAATTTGCAAGAATGGAATTCGTGAGCCAGTGAGGATTGGCTGTACATATTTTTTCCCTTTTCATTTCTGTTTTGTTAAATGAGCTACTCTGTTGATTTCATTTCATGATTCACCAGTGGTTCAACCTACAGTTTGAAAAACACTGCTCTAACTCAGCAACAGAGATTATGTATTATTTACTCCTTATGTAATGATAAAGTAGTAAGTGATATTAAACTCTCTCTCCATGTGTACACACACACTCTCTTCTTTCATTTAGAGACCATAGGGTTTAATCTTGATAATAGGGAGCTAGGCTTTTGGAGGTACATCATCAGGTTTGTCTTTGTAAAAGGTCAGTATTGTCAGATGGATCGTGGAGGGCGGCACATGGGTGGTAGCAGCAGTGGGGGCGGCGGCGGCAGTGGCAGAAGACTAGAGACAAAGCTAGCTATGAGGCCAGTGCACTGGAAATGGGATTTCTAGCTGTGTGTTTTCAGCAGATTTGTGATAGAGTAAAAACAATTTCGATGCCTCGTGAATTAAGAGGTTTCAGTTGTCTTAATTTTATATCAGGGTTTCTTAACTAATGTCTCTGGTACCTAGATAGACTTAATGGGGTCTGAGAACTTACTGAATTTTTTTTTAACCACAGTTTTATATGTATGTCTCCTCCTTCTCTCCAATCACCAGTTATAATGGACGAAATGACTCAGAGGAAGTTAAGAATCTCTTTTTAGTAGATAATACAGATTTTTTTCATTATTAAGCCTCATTTTATATGAATTACAAAGTTCTAAATATTCTGAGATGTCTAAGGAGGTATTTAAAAAGCCCTATATTGAGTTTATACTGTTGTGAAATGCAGATTTTTTTTTTTTTTTTTTTTTTTTTTTGCGGTACGCGGGCCTCTCCCGTTGCGGAGCACAGGCTCCGGACGCGCAGGCTCAGCGACCATGGCTCACGGGCCCAGCCACTCCGCGGCATGTAGGATCCTCCCGGATCGGGGCACGAACCCGCGTCCCTTGCATCGTCAGGCGGACTCTCAACCACTGCGCCACCAGGGAAGCCCAAAATGCAGAATTTTATTCATGGATTCTTGGAGTTTTTACATGGAAACCCATCACCGAAGAATATAAATGTATTGATTATAAAGGAAGAATCTTTGTTTTAAGCACTAAAGTAAAATGTATTGTTTGCCTGTATTGCAGTGGAATTGTGTTTAGAAACAATGACATAATTAAGAGTTGCCTAACTTGTTCACGTTCTACTGTTAGGACATTAATACAGCACAGTAAGGTACTCATTCTGTAGATCCAGTTTTTTCATCCAAATGGATATCTAATTGTCCAAACACCATTTTTTAAGAAATTATTTCTCTCTGGTTTGAGATGCGACTTTCCTCATATTTGAATTTTCTTAGGCATTTGGGTT
The DNA here is from genome assembly GCF_011762595.2 of Tursiops truncatus. Classification (NCBI taxonomy): domain Eukaryota; kingdom Metazoa; phylum Chordata; class Mammalia; order Artiodactyla; family Delphinidae; genus Tursiops; species Tursiops truncatus. The sequence goes on along the minus strand of NC_047040.1, from coordinate 81,249,185 downwards.
TATTTCTTAACTTTCTGTTTTGTTTCATTGTGCACAAAGTTTATTGTCTTTATCGTTAATCATTTCATTATCTTTATTTTTTTTATTTTTATTTTTATTTTATTTTTTTTGCGGTACACGGGCCTCTCACTGTTGTGGCCTCTCCCGATGCGGAGCACAGGCTCAGCAGCCGTGGCTCACGGGCCCAGCCGCTCTGCGTCATGTGGGATCTTCCCGGACCGGGGCACTAACCCGTGTCCCCTGCATCAGCAGGTGGACTCTCAACCACTGCGCCACCAGGGAAGCCCACTTCTACCATTCTTATTACTCTCCTTTTGCAGAGTGTTTCTTATCATTGTTGCTTATTTTTGCATATGAATTTATAATTATTTTGTCTAACTCCAGAAAAAAAATGTTGGTGTTTTTATTGGAATTCGCCATACATTTATAAATTAGCTTGTAAGGAACTGACGTCTTTGTGATGTTGACTTCCTATCGAGGAACATGGTTTGTCGCTTCATTTGTTGAAGTCTACTTGATTATCATTCAGGAGCATTTTTCTTATATTGGTTTTGTGTGGTTTTGGTTAAGCTTATTCCTAGGAATTTTATCTCTTTGGTTGCTGTTGTAAATCTAATCTCCTTTTCCATTATACCTTATAACTTGTTATTGCTTGTGTTTTAAAAAGCTGTTGACTTCTATATGTTAATTTTATATCCTGTGACTTTATTATTTAATTGTTGGTACTTGTTTTTGAATTGCTTCTCTTGGGTTATTGAAATATAGATATCATATCACTTGCTAATAGAGGTAGTTTACCTCTGCTTTTCCAAATAGTATACCTCTAATTGCCAGATAGAAGGAGATGCATAGGGCAAGGTGTGGGGAGAGGGACAGGGAGTGTCCATGTCTTCGCTGAGAGTGCCATTCTCCCAGCACCTCCATGTGTTCACCAACCTGGAAGATCTCTGAACCCAGTCCTTTTGGGTTTTTTTATGGAGGCTTCATTGCATAGACGCGATTGATTAAATCATTGGCCATTGGTAATTGATCTACATTCTGCCGCTCCTCTCCCTTGCCCAGAGGTCAGGGGAGTGGGTCTGAAAGTTCCAACCCTCTAATGATGTGATTGGTCCTCCTGGCAACCAGCTCCCATCCTTAGGTGCTTTCCAAATGTCACTTCATTAACATAAACTCAGTGGTGTTTAAAAGGGATTTTCTAGGAATATCAAGACACTTTTATTAGTCTTATCACTAAGGAAATTCCAAGGGCTTTAGGAGCTCTGTGCCACAAATGGGACAAAGACCAGATACATATTTCTTGTTTTAAATCTCAATATTACAGTATTATGTGTAATTTTCAAAGAATTAGAATTTTGTTACATATAGTGACATTATTTTAGCCAGAATTTTGTATTTGGCAGATATTTTTGTAAAATAGATTTATTGAGGTATGATTGCCACATAAACTGCACATATTTAACGTGTACAGTTTGGAAAGTATTTACATCTGTATACACCTGTGAAGCTATTACTACTGTCAAGATAATAAACATATTCATCACCTACAATAGTTGTTTCCTCATGTCCCTTTATAAGCTCCCTCCCACTTCAGGCAAACACTGATCTGATTTCTATCACTGTAGATTAGTGGTTGCGTTTTCTAGACTTTTATGTGAATGAGATCATACAGTGTGTTTTCTTTTTTGGTCTGGCTTCTTTTACTCAGCATAGTTGTTTTGAGATTCATACATATTTTAGCATGTATCAATATTCATTCCTTTTTATTGCTGAATAGTGTTCCAGTTTATGGACATACCACAGTTTATCCATTCACCTGTTCATTGGATTTTGGCTATGACGGATAAGGCTGCTGTGAACATTTATGTATGAACATCTGCTTTCATTTGTTTTGGGTAAATAATACCTGGTGGGTGAAATGGCTTGAATGTATGGTCGGTAAATTTAAAATGTTTCATTAAAAAAAAAAAAAAGAGCTGTCCAACTGTTTTCCAGAGTGGTTAATACCATAGCGGTACCTTCTGGGAGCTGTTTACATAGTTTAGGACCTTGCTACTCAAAGTTTGGTCTGTGGATTTGTTGTTACCTGGGAGCTCCTTAAAATTGCAGAATTTCATACTCCATCCTACAGCCTGTTGAATCAGAATGTGCATTTTAAGTAGATCCTTAGGTGGTTCAGAAGCACATTAGAATTTGAGAGCTCTGGTTTAGAGCTGTAGTTCTCAACCTGCTCCACTCTCCCCCCACCCCACCCCCTTTTTGTTTTTTTTGCTATAACCACTTGAGGGCTTTGACACTTCTGTGAAATTCTCAAATGTGGCTGGGAGGTGGAGGAAGGTTTTTAAAAATCTTGACAGATAATATTGATAAATTTGAAAGTTCTGTCCCTCTCAGATGATTGCTTTCTGGTGATTTGCTTATGGCAATAAAGTGTTTTTGCCTGTTGCCCGTTTCAGATTTGGTAGTTTCAGGAGGAATTGCTTCCCAGGCTTTTTTCTAGTGTAGAGCTCTCTAGTTTGGCACAATTTCTTGTGGGTAAGAGATACTCATTTTCTTTCTGTGTAATTTATCTGGTGAATGGGTCCATTTGCTAGCATTTTTTTTCCCCCTAATGTTCTTACTTTTCTTTTTCATAACCAGTGGTCTAATTTTTGGTTATTTTCATATATAGGTATCTTGAAATTTTCAGTATGGGTTATCTATCTACTCTTAGTATTCAAGGGATGCAAAATAATATCAGAAGTTGACTGTTAATCAATAGATAAATTAACTGAATATCAAATAATGCCTTTTAAAGCCAAATATCCATCATTTATTTTGCCTGCTGTTTCGAATTTTTTTCTACTACTACTCATCCTCATTCATTGTGTGAATATTTAAGACCAAGCCACATTGATGTTAGTGTCACCTTCCTAAATTAGTGTTGATGTTGAAGGTCATGGTCTTAATGAGCATTAGAAAATTCTCAATTTAAAACAAGGTTTCCAAACTTCCCTGGTGGTCCAGTGGTAAGACTCCACGCTTCCAGTGCAGGGGGCATGGGTTTGATCCCTGGTCCGGGAACTAAGATCCCACATGCTGCACCACAGGGCCAAAAAATAAAAATTCTAAAAATAAATACATAAAATGAGGTTTCAAAACCCACAATTAGATAACAAGAGAGTAAACATTTACTTTATCAAGTGGAACAAGTTAGTGATGTATAACTTTAAATTGTTTTCCAAAAGTTGATTTGTTAGACATTCTAGAATTATAATGCTTGTGATAAAATATTTCTACACAATAAGATTGCTTTCACTTTTTCACTTCTGTTTAAGATGAGTTACTCAGACCAGTAAAGCCCCTTATCCCCATTTCTTCTTTATATCCCCACAAGCAGTTAAGGGAGAAGGAGAAGCAATGAGTGATTCAGTTCTTAATCATTTAAAATTTAACACAGCTGTTTTTCAGAAGAGAAAAATCTTTACCCTGTTATTAAATTCTAAAAGGAATTTATTGCAAATGGGCACTTATCTGTTCCGTTGATAAATGCCTTTATTTTTTTATAAATTTACTTTACTTTTGGCTGCGGGGTGGGGGTGGGGGGTCTTCCTTGCTGCGCGCGGGCTTTCTCCAGTTGCAGCGAGTGGGTGCTACTCTTCATTGTGGTGGCTTCTCTTGTCGCAGAGCACGGGCTCTAGGCACGCCGGCTTCAGTAGTTGCAGCACGCAGGCTAAGTAGTTGTGGCTCACGGGCTTAGTTCCTCCGCGTCATGTGGGATCTTACCGGACCCATGTCCCCTGCATTGGCAGGCAACCACTGCGCCACCAGGGAAGTCCCGATGAATGCCTTTAAATACAGTTTTACAGGAAAAAAATAACAGAAACATGAATAATGTGACTTTATTTTATTGATTTTTAGCTAAAGCTGATTATTTCTTTGGGAGGCAAAGTTAATGAAGTACCTGCAAGTTTACTTACCAAGGCAGTATTTAGAATACTAGAGGAGTGGACGACTAGTATGTGCTTTAGGCCCATGTTTTTCAAAATTTCTGTGGTGAAAGACCAGTTTTTTTAAATTAATTTTAATTCATTGCTTGCTAATACTTTTCTCAAGTATAAGGAAAATGAGTTACTAGAAAAGCTAAATAAAAGAAAAATGTGGAAAATACAAGGACTCTTTTTTTTTAATTATTAATTTTAACAGACAAAATTACTGTCAAAATGCTTCAGAACTTCCTAAATGCTTATTCTAAATTTCTGTACCACAATCTGAGTACCACTGCTTTAGACTGGTGGTTCCCACAGATTTATTATCACATTGGAACTTGTTAGAAATGTAAGTTTTCTGGTTCTATCCCAGACCTACTGAATCAGAAAATTCTGGTAGTTTTGCTAAGCAATCTGTTTTGAAACAAGACCAACAGATGATTCTGAAACACACTGAAGTTTGAGAGCCACTGCCTTGGCCTTTTTCCTAAAATGCTGATTAACTGGGCTTTTTTAGGTGGAACTGGATAGAGTTTAAACTTGAGTGCCAACTATTAAGTAAAAGAATGAAATATAGGGTTGGTTACAAAATTAAATCTGTCGCAGATTCTTAAAAAATAACACATGTAATTAAAGTAAAGATTGAAATGTTTGATGTGCTAAATGAATAAAGAGAAGGTTCTGGTGTTTTGATACCAGGATTATGGATCACATAATTAAAATTATTTTGATAGAGTTGAAAAGCTTGACACTGGTCTCACCTAGATGAAGACTTAGTTGGTCAGAACTCTTCATGCTTGTTAAGACCTCAGGGTTGCATAGCAACTGATTCAAACAGCTGTAAGTTGGATGTGTGGCAGGTTGTTTCAGTATATATTCATAGGAACTAGAACATTGTTATATTTCAGTGTTTGAAATGGGGTCTTTGTCTTGATTAATCTGTTTTATCTTCATTGTCCCATTGTTTGTAACTAGGAGATAGAAATACAGTTGATTTTTGTATATTGATTTTGTATCTTGCAATATTGCTAAACTCGCTAATTTTAGAAGGTTTGTCTATAGATTACTTTGGGTTTCCTACTTAGAAGGTCAAATGGGTCTGTGAATAAAGGCAGTTTTACATCTTCTTTTCTCAGTCTGGGTGCTTGCTCACTCCATCTTTCTGCCTGCCTGCCTCCTGTCTGGTGATTACACTGACTAGAACCTCCAGTACAATATTGAATAGAAGTGTGGAGAGCAGATATCCCTGTCTTAGTCCTACTTTTAGGGAAGAAGTATTCAATATTTCAATTAATTATGATGATGTAATTTTTTTGTAGATGCCTTTGATCAGGTTGAAGAAATTCCCTTTTATTTTTAGTTTTCTGAGAATTTTTGGAGTGGATGTTGGATTTTGCAAGTGCTTTTTTCTATGTACAGAGATGATCATACAGCTTTTCCTTTTTTGATTTATTATTATGGTGATTACATTGATTTTCCGTGTAAACCAGAGCTGCATTCCTGGGATAAACCTCATTTGGTCATGTATTGTCCTTTTAATAAATCATTGGATTTAATTTGCTAAATTTTTGTTTAGAATGATTACATGTATGTTCACAAGGGATATTTGTAGTTTTCTTTTCTTGTAAAGTCTTTTTCTGATTTCGGTATCAGAGTAATACTGGCTTCATACAATGAGTTGGGAAGTATTCCTTGCACTTCAGTATCTCGGATAATTTTTTTGTAGAGTTGGTATTATTTCCTCTTCAAATATCTGGTAGAATTTACCAGTGAAGCGATCTGTCTCTAGGTTTTTCTGTGTATGAAGGTTTTTAACTACAGTTGAATTTCTTTAATAGACATAAGATTACTCAGGTTACCTATTTCTTCCTGAATGAGCTTTGGTAGTTGGTTTCTTTCAAGCAGTTTGTCATTTTCATCTAATTGACAAGTTTATTGGCATGGATCTGTTCATAATATTCTCTAGGATGATGTCTCTCTTGTTTCTGACATTGGTAAATTGTGTCTTCTCACTTTTTCCCTCATTGATCTGGCTAGAAGTTTATCAATTTTATTGATTTTGTTAAAGAATCAGCTTTTGGTTTCATTGATTTTTCTCTGTTGATCGTCTTTGTATTTCATTGATTTTCACTTTGATCTTGATTATTTCCTTCCTTCAGAGTTTACTTTGGGCTTAATTGGCTTTTTTTTTCTAGTTTTTTTAAAGTGGAAGCTAATGTCATTGATATGAGACATTTATTTTACAATGTTTAGAAGCTATAAATTTCTTCCAGAGGGCTTCTTCAGCAGCATCTCACAACCTGTTTTTTTTTATTATTCAGTTTAAGATACTTTCTAATTGCCATTTGATTTCTTCTTTGATTCTTGAGTTATTTAGAACTCTGTTATTTAGTTTCCAAATACTTAGTGGTTTCACAGAGATCATTCTGTTAGCAATTTCTAACTTAATTCTACTGTGAGAACATAGTTTGTGTGATTTGAATTCTTGTAAATTTTTTGTAATGTAGTTTAGAATATATCCTGTCTTGGTAAACGTTCCCTGTAATTGTGAAAAGATGTATGCTGCCTTTGATGGATGGAGCATTCTGTAAAAAGTCAGGTCAAGTTAGCTGGTAGTGTTGTTCTTTTGTTGTTTTATTTATTATTGAGAGTGTGGTATTGAAATCTCTAATGTGGATTTATCTGTTTATCCTTGAAGTTGTATTCGTTTTACTTTATCTTACTTTTTAACATTTAAAAAATTTTTATTTATTTATTTTTGGCTGCGTTGGGTCTTTGTTGCTGCACACGGGCTTTCTCTAGTTGCGGTGAGCAGGGGCTACTCTTCGTTGCGGTGCGCAGGCTTCTCATTGCGGTGGCTTCTCTTGTTGCGGAACATGGGCTCTAGGCGCACGGGCTTCAGTAGTTGTGGCTCGCAGGCTGTAGACTAGAGTGCAAGCTCAGTAGTTCTGGCGCACAGGCTTAGTTGCTCAGCGGCATGTGGGATCTTCCTGGACCAGGGCTTGACCCCGTGTCCCCTGCATCAGCAGGCGCATTCTTAACCACTGTGCTACCAGGGAAGCCCTGTATTCGTTTTAGTTTCATGTATCTTGAGGCTCTGTTATTAGGTGCATAGATGGGTCGGGCTGTAATGTTCTCTTGACTAATTGATCCATTTAAGCATTATGAAATAAACTTCTTAATCCCTGGTGACAGTCTTTGTTCTTAAATTTATGTTGGATGTTAATATGGTCATAATAAGTCTCTTTGATTAGAGTTAGTGTGGTGTATCTTTTTCCATTTAAAAATTTTTAACTTGTTTATGTCTTTATATCTAAAGTACATTTATTGTAGGCTGCCTATAAATTGGGTCTGAAATTTTTTAATCCAGTCTGGCAATTTCTGTTTCTTAATTATCTTGTTGAGACCATTTATGTTTAATATGATTTTTTTTAAGTTAAGTCTTTGTTATTTTTTTCTTTTTTTAACATCTTTATTGGAGTATAATTGCTTTACAATGTTGTGTTAGTTTTTGCTGTATAACAAAATGAATCAGCTATACATATACATATATCCCCACATCCCCTCCCTCTTGCATCTCCCTATCCCACCCTTTTAGGTGGTCATTTTTAGAGCAGTTTTATGTTCACAGCAAAATTGAGGGAAAGATACAGAGATTTCCCATATAGTCCCTGTCCCCACAAGTGCATAGCCTCCCCCATTATCAACATCTCCCACCAGAATGGTACGTTTTGTTACAATGTTACATGTTTTTAACTATTAATGAGCCTACATTGACAAATGATAAATGTCCAAAGTCCATACTTTACATTACAGTTCACTCTTGGTGAATTCTGAGGATTTGAAAAAGTGTATGATATGTATCCATCATTATGGTATCATAAGAGTGTTTTCACTACCCTAAAAATCCTGTGTTTTTATTGCTTCCCTCCATCCCCCCTTCAACCACTGATCTTTTTACTGTCTCCATTGTTTTGCATTTTCCAGAATGTCGTATTATTGGAACCATTTTCAGAGGGGTGACTATGGGTCTTGAGCATCCATGGATATTGATATATGCAGGGGCTCCTGGAACCAATCCCTCTTGGATACGGAGGGATGATGACTCTTTCATGGGTGGTGCCTTTGGTGTTGTATCTAAAACATCATTGCCATACTCAAGGTCATCTAGGTTTTCTCGTATGTTATCTTATAGGAGTTTTATAGTTTTGAATTTTACATTTAGGTCTGTGATCCATTTTGTGTTAATTTTTCTGAAGGATGTAAAGTTTGTGTCTACATTAATTTTTTTGCGTGTTGATGTCCAGTTGTTCAGGTACCGTTTATTGAAAACTGCCTTCACTCCATTATATTGCCTTTGCTGCTCTGTCAGAGATCTGTTGACTAGGGCTTCCCTGGTGGCGCGGTGGTTGAGAGTCCGCCTGCCGATGCAGGGGACACGGGTTTGTGCCCCGGTCCGGGAGGATCCCGCATGTCGCGGCGCGACTGCGCCAGTGGGCCATGGCCGCTGAGCCTGCGCATCCAGAGCCTGTTGCTCCGCGGCGGGGGAGGCCACAGCGGTGAGAGGCCCGCGTGCCGAAAAAAAAAAAAGGTCTGTTGACTAATTATGTGAGTCTCTTTCTGGGCTCTCTGTCTTCTTCCATCGATCTATTTGTCTGTTTTTTCCCCAGTACCACTCTGTCTTGATTACTGTAGCTTTATAGTCTTGAAGTCAGGTGGTATCAGTTCTCTAATTTTGTTCATCTCCTTCAATATTTTGTTGGCTGATCTAGATGTTTTACCTCTCCATATAAACTTTAGAATCAGTTTGTCAATACCCACAAAAGAACTTGCTGGTTTTGATTGGAATTACATTGAATCTATGATATAAATCAAGTTGGGAACAATTGACATCTTGATGATATTGAGTCTCCCTATGCATGAACATGGGCTATCTCTCCATTTAGTTAGTTCTTTGATTTTCTTCATCAGAATTTTGTGGTTTTCCCTCAGAAATAGTGTATACATTTTGCTAGATTTACAACTATTTCATTTTTAGGGTAAATGATATTGTGGTTTTAATTTCAAATTCCACTTGTTAATTGCTGGTATATAGGAAAGTAGTTTATATTTACCTTGAATTGTGCAACCTTGCTATAATTATTTTATTAGTTCCAGGAGTTTTTTGTCAGTTCTTTCAGATTTTCTACATAGACTATCATGTCATCTGTGAACAAAGACAATTTTATGTCGTTTTTCCAATGTGTATATCTTTTATTTCCTTTTGCTGGTCTTGTTGCAGTCACTAGAACTTCCAGTATGATGTTGAAACAAAATAGTGATAGGGGACATCCTTGCCTTATATCTGACCTTAGTGGGGAAGCTTCAGGTTTCTCACCATTAACTATAATGTTAGCTGTAGATTTTTATCAAGTTCAGGAAGTACTCTATTACTAGTTTACTGAGACTTAATATGACTTTTTTTTTTTGCGGTACGCGGGCCTCTCACTGCTGTGGCCTCTCCCATTGCGGAGCACAGACTCCGGACGCGCAGGCTCAGCAGCCATGGCTCACGGGCCTAGCCGCTCCGCGGCATGTGGGATCTTCCCGGACCGGGACACGAACCCGTGTCCCCTGCATCGGCAGACGGACTCTCAACCACTGCGCCACCAGGGAAGCCCTAATATGACTTTTTATATGGTTAGGTTTCACTCTGTGATCTTAATGTTTTCTATTTGTTTCTTCTGTTCTTTGTTCCCTTTTCTTATTTTTCCTTCTTTTTGGATTATTTTTTTATGATTCCATTTTATCTCTGTTTTTGGCTTATTACACATAGGTCTTTGTTTTGTTACTTTAGTGATTGTTTTAGGGACTTGGTTCTCAATTGGGTCTGATTTATTTCCCGGAGGACACTTGATAATTCCTGGAAACTTACTATTTTTCACAAGTAGAGGGTGCTACCAACATCTCTTTAGTAGAGGTCAGGGATGCTGGTAAATATCCTACAAAGCACAAGGCAGAATTCCACAACAAAGAATTACCTTGCCCAGAATATCAATAGTGCCAAAGTTGAGAAACTCTGATTTTGGGTATACATCTTTATTCCAGTCTACCTTCAAGTGACATACCACTTATGTACACTGTAAGATCCTTACAATAACGTACTTCCACTTCTCCCTGTCCAGCCCTTATGCTATTGTTTTCATGCATTTTACATATGTATAAACCCTATAATACATTCTTATTTTTTAATTCAAAGAACCAATTATTTTCAAATACTTCAAAATAATAAGAAAAAGATGTATATATTTACCATTGTAGTTATCATTACTCCTGCTTTTCATAAATATATCTTATATCTAGACTTTCATCTGGTATCATTTTTCTTCTTTGCGAAGGACTTCTGTTAACACATCTTGTAATGCAGGTCTTCTGGTGATGAATACTTTCTACTTTTGTACATCTAAAATAATGTCTTTATTTCACCTTTTTTTGTGTGTGATAAAGCACATAAGTTTATCTTCTTAACAATTTATAAATGTGCATTACAGACTGCTAGCTGTGTGAATTGTACAACAGATCTCTAACTTTGTTTTTGAAAGATATTTTTGCTGGACATAGAATTGTAGGTCGACAATTTTTCCTTCTAATATTTAAAAAAATGGTGCTCTAGTCTTCTCACTTGGATTATTTCTGATGAGAAGTCAGATGTCATCCTTATCTTCGTTCCTCTATGTTAGCATATCTTTTTTCCAGTCTGGTTAATGGAAGCAGGTGATCTTTCTGGCCCTGAGTGACAGGCACTGTTCCCGCTAATCCTTTGTTATAGTTCATTCTCCACTGTTACATAGTTTCTTCACACACAAGTGCTGATGAATATTTTGCTGAATACTCCAGGGAACCCTCTGCAGATCTCCTGCGTCCTCTCTCTGTGTAGTTCTTTCCTCTTTGGTACTCTTCCCTGTGGACTTTAGGTGCCTTAGTCTTCCTGGACTATTATTTCTGTCCCCTCAACTCAGGAGGTCTTCTAGCCTCTGCCTCCGTTTCATCCTCGTGCTCCACAACGTGGAATATTCTTTGAAGGTAGTAAGATAAGGCAGTCGTGGTGCTCACTGGTTTTAGTCATTGTCCTTTATTGCCTGATGTCTGGTGTTTAGAAAACCATTGTTTCAACTCTTTAGCCAGATTTTTGTTGTTGTTGCTTCAGGTATAAGGGTAAATTCATTCCCTCTCCCTTTTTTTTTTTTGCAATTTTTTATTGTGATAAAAATTCACATAATATTTAATTCACCATATTAAAGTGTACAGTTCAGTGGTTTTTAGTACGTTCACAGTGTTACGCAGTGTCACAGCTGTCTTATTCCAGAACACTTCCATCACCCTAAAAAGAAACCCCATACCCATTAATCACTCTCCATCCTACTTGTTCACCAACCCCCTCCTTAATAACCGCTAATATAGTTTCTTTATGCATTTGCCTATTTCTGAACATTTGCTATAAATGGAATCATACAATATGTGGCCTGTTGTATCTGACTTCTTTCACATAGTGTAATGTTTTAAAGGTTCACCCATGTTGTGGCATACATCAGTATTTCACTCCTTCTTATAGCTGAATAATATCCACTGTATGTATTTCATCTTTGATAGAGTGGAAGTTAGCTGCTGAAGCCTTTTAACTGGTTTCTGCTGCTGCTTTTATCTCCCAGAGTCCATATTTGACCTTGGCAGGTGATTTTAATATGCTGTCAGGACTAAGAATCAGATTTGGAAAGTTAGTTCTAGAAGAGAAGCAGGTTTAGTTAGAATAGGATAAGGACTTATCTAGAGTCCTTTTTTCTTTGTCTTCCTCTTTTTTTTTTTTTTTTTGATCATGAAAGGGATCAGTTTAAGTGGTTTTAAAGATTAGCACTGGTTGCTTTCTTGTAGTACGTATTCTTTGAGAAAATTGTAGAAAATATAGAGAAGAAAATAGAGACCAGCTACAGTTTCAGTACCTAATACTTTGACACATTTCTTTCCAGCTTTGTTTTTTTACTTTTTAATTCTGCATTTATGCATGCTATCACCTGTTATTCTATTTATTTCACTATAATTGAGATTATCTTCAATATGTGATTTTGTTGCATGCTTTTTCTACTTAATGTGTAAGCATTTTCATGTCATTAAACTGTCTTGCAAAAAGTTTTGAATGGCAGTGTGTAAGCTTATCATATGCCAGTATTGGAGATAATAAGGTTTTTTCCCGTTTTACTTATTATAATTATTGTGTAAATAATAGATTAACTGTTAGAAAGTTTTTGAAGGCTTAGAAACATATTACCAAACTGTTCTCCAGAACATACCAATTTACACTTTAACACATTCACTAGCACTCATTCTTGAAAGTGTCTGTTTTACTCAGCACAATTTCACCAGCGTTGTGAATAATGATTGCCATACCAGCATGTTTTGTTTACATTAAATTTTTGTTTACATCAAAGGTTATTTTTTCTAGATTTTAAAAATCAATTTTATTGAAGTATAATTTACATACAGTATAAAGTATTTGTTTATTTTTTTATAATTTATGTTATTCTTTTGGCTGCGTTGGGCTCCCGTTGCTGCGTGCGGGCTTTCTCTAGTTGCGGTGAGTGGGGGCTACTCTTCCTTGCGGTGTGCGTGCTTCTCACTGCAGTGGCTTTTCTTGTTGTGGAGCACGGGCTCTAGGCGTGCGGGCTTCAGTAGTTGTGGCACGTGGGCTCAGTAATTATGACTCGTGGGCTCTAGAGCTCAGGCTCAGTGGTTGTGCTACTTGGGCTTAGTTGCTCCACGTCATGTGGGATCTTCCCGGACCAGGGCTCGAACCCATGTCCCCTGCATTGGCAGGCAGATTCTTAACCACTGCGCCACCAGGGAAGCCCAAGCATTTATTTAATTTTTAATTTTATTTTATTTGACTGTGCCATGTGGCATGCAGGATCTTAGTTCCCCAACCAGGGATCAAACCTGTGTCCCCCACCGTGGAAGTGCGGAATCCTAACCACTGGACCGCCAGGGAATTACCATAAAGAATTTATTTTGTTTATGGTTTTGTGTTTTAATAAACAAATATACCTGTGTAACCACCATCCCAAACAAGAAATAGAACATTTTCATTCCCCACAGAAGTTCCATTTAACCTATTTGCAGTCATATCTTCCACCCCCTTTTCAGGCAGCTACTGATCTGATTTCAGTCGCTATAGATTAGTTTTGCCTGTTCTCAAACTTCCTATAAAGGGAACCATACAGAATGTAGCTGCTTGTATCTCGTTGTTGCTTGTTGTACTTTTGAGATTCATCTATGTAGTATATATGATTAGTTTGTCTCCCCCACCTCCCTCCTCTTTTTTTCTTTTAACTGAGTAGCATTCCTTTGAATGAATGTATTTACTTTAGTCACCTGTTAATGTGCGTTTTTATTGTTTCCAGTTTTTGGCTGTTTTGAGTAAAATTGCAGTTAACGTTCATGTGCAAGTTGTTTGTGGACATGCATTTCACTTCTCAGGTACACACTTAGCAGTAGGATTGCTGGGTCATGTGATAAGTGTATATTTATAAGAACCTGCCCAACAGTTTACAAAGTGGTGATACCTTTTGACCCTTCCACCAGCAGTTGATGTTGTCAGTTTCTTAATTTTAGTCATTTTGTGGGTGTGTAGTCAAAACTGTCTGCAATTTTATTTTGCGTTTTCCTGATACAAAGATGTTGAACATTTTTTCAAGTGTTTATTGGTCATTCCTGCATCTTCTTTTGTGAAATATCTGTTTAAATCATTGGCTCATTTTCTTTTAAAAGTGGGTTGTTTTGGGGACTTCTCTGGCGGTCCAGTGGTTAAGACTCTGCTCCCAGTGCAGGGGGCACAGGTTCGATCCCTGGTCGGAGAACTAAGATCCCGCATGCTGCAATCTGCAGCCAAAAACAGAAAAGAAAAAAAAAGCGTTGCTTTTTTATTATTGAGTTATAAGAGTTATTTATATATTCTGCATACAAGGCCTCTCACATACTTATTGTGAATACTTTTTCCCCCAGTCTGGCTTGTCTTTTTATTTCCTTAAGAATGTATTTTGAATAGCACAATATTTGCATTTTGAGGAAGTCCAGCTTATCAGTTCTTTCATTTATAATGTGTTTTGCTTTATGTTCTAAGAAATCTTACCCAAACCCAGAGTCACTAAGATTTTTCTCCTGTGTTTTCTTGTAGATGTTTTACAAGTTTAGGCTTTGTGTTTATGTCTGTGACCTTTTTTTTTTTTTTAAACACAGATTCCTAGAATCTTCTCCCAGAGATCCTGGTTTAATAGGTCTGGGGTGGAGTCAAAGAATCTAGTTATTTGTTTTGTTTTTTATAATTTATTTATTTGGCTGTGGCAGGTGAGTTCCTTAGTTGTGGCTTGCAGGCTCCTTAGTTGTAGCACGTGTGCTCCTTAGTTGCGGCCAGTGGGCTCCTTAGTTGTGGCATGAGAATTCTTAGTTGCAGCATGCATGTGGGATCTAGTTCCCTGACCAGGGATTGAACCCGGGCCCCCTGCATTGGGAGCTTAGAGTCTTAACCACTGCGCCACCAGAGAAGTCTCTGTGACCTATTTTTTTTTTTTTTTTTCCTGTGACCTATTTTTGAGTTAATTTTTGTGTATAGTTTGAGTTAGGAGTATAGGCTTATTTTTTTCCAAACTGACGTCCAATTTGTTGGCAAGACTATGCTTACCCCCATTCAGTTCCCCCATTAATTGGCACCTTTGTCTAAAATTCATTATGTGTATGTATGTATGTGGGTCTATGTTTAGACTTCTTTTCCATTGCTTTATATGTACATTCTTATGCTGATAACACACTGTTTTGAATAATTTAGCTTTATATTTTGTAATGTAGCTTGTAATCAGATTGTATGTTCTTCAAATTTCTTTTCTTTCAAGATTATTTTGGCTATTTTGCCTTTCCATATGAATTTTAGAATCAACTTGTCCATTTCTGTAAAAAAAGAAAAAAAAAAAGCCTGTTGGGGTTTTGATTGGGATTGTGTTGAGTGTCTAGATGGATTTTGGGGGAAATTTTACACAAGTAAATTTTTTGAACAGTATTGAACCTTCCAATTCATGAGCATACTACATCTCTCCATTTATGTTGATGTGCAAGTTTTACACATATTTTGTTAAACCTGTCTGTAAATATTTAGTGGTTTAACACTGTTGTAAATGGTAATTGCTTTTTATTTTTATTTTTTAGTTGGTAGTATACAGAGGTACAATTGAGTTATTAATATTGACTTGCAGTCTTGTTAAGTTCACTTTTTAGTTCTAGTAGCTCTGTTGAGATTCCCTAGGATTTTCTCCCTACATGATCATATTATGTGCAGTTTTACTTCTTTTTTTCCAGTCTGCCTGCCCTTATTTCTTTTTCTTTCCTCACTGCAGTGGCTAGAAACTCAGGGAAAATGAGGCCTAGAAGTGGTGAGAATAGACCTTTTAGGCTTGTTTTTGCTCTTGGGGGAAAGAATTCAGTCTTTGACCATTAAGTATGATGGTCTGTAGGTTTTCCTTTGTGCTGCCTGCCCTTTATCAGATTGAGGACATCTTTTTCTTGCTTTCAGTGAATTTTTTCTTATGAATGGGTGTTGAAAAAAGATTTTGAATTGTCAAATTTTCTAATTTTTTTTTGCTTTTGTTCTCAAAAATTTCGCTACTATTAATATTGCACTTTAATTATATGTTTTAATAAAAATGAGAAACTTTTATCCTTGACAATGTGCTGTGGACTATTCTGAACACCTTATTAACTTATATAATCATCACAACAATCCTTTGAAGTGTATATGGTCTAAATTTTACAGATAAGCTTTAAATCATTATTTTCGAAAGGAATGTAAATTTCTTTCCCAATCCCTTTCATTGTAGACCTATGAATATTCATTTCTAATAAATGAGGTTTGTTTTTTCTCTTTGTGTTATAATTTGGGTTCTCTTCACACCGTCATTAATTTTGATTATTTTTAGAGCATGTGAAACATAAACAGGGTTTTAAAATTCAGAACTGTTAAAGGATATATGCTCAGAGAATTGTCACTCCCTCCTTATCCTTTCTACTCCATTCATAATACCCTATTCTTTGTGATTCTTAGCCAATTTATGATCAATTTTGTGAAAGTTCCATGAGTACTTGAGAAGAAGGGGGATTGTGTGTGAAGTTTGATAAATAACTATAAGTTCTACCTTATTAAGTTGCTTATTAGGTCCTTGCTTGTTATTTGTCCACTTGATTTGTCTTGTGCTGAGAGTGGTCTTTTTAAATATATATATAGATTTATTTTATTTAGTAAGTTAGTTAGTTTTCGACTGCGTTGGGTCTTCTGTGGCTGTGCGCGGGCTGTCTCTAGCTGCCGAGGGCTTCTCATTGTGGCAGCTTCTGTTGCAGAGCACAGGCTCCAGGCGCACAAGCTTCAGTAGTTGTGGCACATGGGCTTCAGTAGTTGTGGCTTGCGGGCTCTAGAGTGCAGGCTCAGTAGTGTGGCGCACGGGCTTAGTTGCTCTGCGGCATGTGGGATCTTCCCGGACCAGGGCTCAAACCCGAGTCCCCTGCATTGGCAGGTGGAGTCTTAACCACTGCGCCACCAGGGAAGCCCCCTGAGAGTGGTCTTTTAAAATTATTTTTAGTGTATCTTTGTCTGTCTTTGCATATCTGTAGCTTTTTCTTCATGAAATGATTATTTGATCATAAATTATTGTTGATATATAGATATTCATAAATGTGTATAGAAGTTCAAGATCTTTGTAATGAATTGTGGGTTTTGGGTCATGCTTAATGCTCTTTGGCTTGAATTCTACTTGTCTGATATTAGGATCTGCTCGTCTTTCTTACTGTATTCCATTACCTGATAAACTTTTCTGTTCCTTTTACTCTTTTTCACTCACTCTTTGTGGTGATGGTGGTGGTGGTGGGGTATTTCTTGCATAAAGCATATAGTTGAGTCTTTGGTTATGAGACAAGTTGAAAATCTTTTTGTTTTCATAGGTGAGATAAGTCCACTCACATTTATTGATATGACTGAACATGTTTGATCTCAACTCTTTCATAATATTTAATTGTTTTGTATTATGTTATATTGGCTAGTTTCTTTTTTTATTTTGCTCTCATCTTGTTTTCCTTCTCCCATTTTTAGTTGCATTATTTCTACTTTACTGTGCAGATGTTTGTACATTAGTGCTCCAGCCTTTCCCCCATCTTTGACATATATGTATATATGTGTGTGTGTGTGTGTGTGTGTGTGTGTGTAGTTTTGTTGAAGTTTTCCATTCATATCATGGTTGGATGAATCCAAGATGATGATGGGCTACACTAGTCATTTGTGGCTGGTGAGCATTTGAAATATGGCTAGTCTGAATTGAGATGTTCTATACGTGTAAAACACATGTGTTACATACAGGTTTTTAAGACTTGGTGTGGAAGAAAAAATGTAAAATATCTGCATACCTTTTTATATTGATTACATGTTGAAATGATAATGTTTGGATATTTATATTGGCTTAAATAAGATATATTATTAAAATTAATTTCATCCTTTTTCTTTTTACTTTTTTTGGTGTGGCTACAAGAAAATTTAAATGTGTGGGTCACATTTGTGGCTTCCATTACATTTCTTCTGAACAGTACTATTCTAGTAGATTCCTCAAAAGTCCCCTACAGAATTCCCTGAGTACTTTGTATAGCCTTGATACTTAAAGGATAACTTAGCTGGATGTAAAATCCTTGATTCATACTTTATGTTCATTGAGGTTTCTGAAAATGCTGCTCATTGATGCTTTGCTTTATGTTATTTTTAAAGTCTGATGTCATCTGATTCTTTTGGCCTTTTAAGTTATTATTATATGTTATTGTTACTATTATTGTTTGCTTGGAGGCTTTGAGGATTTTTTCATTATTTTTGAAACAAATATATGTCACAGTCTGTTGTTCTGGGTTACTTTTGCCAGGTACTTGATGAGCTTTTTTTATTGTGGTAAAAAATGCAGAGCCTAAAATTTAGTATCTTAATCATATTTAGGTGTACAGTAGTATTATACAAGAGATATCTAGCACTTTTCTCATCTTGGAAAACTGAAGCTCTATACCCATTGAACAACGACTTCCGTTCTTCTCCTTCCCCAGCCCCTGGCAACCACCACTCTTTCTAAGAATTTGACTACTTTAGACCTCATATAAACAATGCAGTATTTGTCCTTTTGTGACTAGCTTATTTCACTTAGCATAATATTCTCAAGGTTCATGCATGTTGTAGCATGTGTCAGAATGTTCTTCCTTTTTAAGGCTAATATTCCATCATATGTACATACCACACTTTGTTTGATATCCATTTATCTGTCAATAAACACTTGGGTTTCTTCTACCACTTGGCTATTGTATTATAAATAACACTGCAGTAAACATGGGTGTGCAAATATCTCTACAAGATCCTATTTTCAGTTCTTTTGGATATATTCCCAGAAATGTGATTACTGGATAATACGGTAGTTCTGTTTTCTAATATTAAGCCTTCTAGTCCATGAACACAGGACATCATTCATTTACTTATGTCTTTCTTAATTTCTTTAGGCAGTGTTTTGTGTTTTTCAGTGTACAAGCCTTTCACCTCCTTGTTTACGTTTATTCCTAAGTATTTTGTTCTTTTTGATGCTATTAAGATGGGATTGTTTTCTTAACTTCCATTACAGATTGTTCACTGTATAGAAATGCAACTGATTTTTGTGTGTTGATCTTCTGTCTTATAACTTTGTTGGATGCGTTTACTAGGTCTAACTTTTTTTTTTTTTAATGTGTGAAATCTTTAGGGTTTTCTACATAAAAGTTTATGTCATTTGTGGGCAGAGATATTTTTACTTCTTCCTTTCCAATTTGGTGTTTCTTTTTCTTGATAATTGCTCTCCCTAGGAGTTCCAGTATTGTGTTGAATAGAAGTGGCAAAAGCAGGCATTCTTGCTTTGTTCCTGATCTTAAAGGAACAGCTTTCAATTTTCCACCATTGAGTATATTGTTAGCTGTGGGCTTTTCATATATGGCCTTTATTGTATTGAGATGATTTTGTTCTGTTCCTAGTTTGTTGAGTGTTTTTATCATGAAAGAGTGTTGAATTTTTTTCAGCATGTCAATTGAAATAATCATGTGGTTTTTGTCCTTCATTCTCTTATTATGGTGTATTACATTAACCAATTTTCATAGGTTGAGCATTCTTGCATTGCAGAAATAAATCCCACTTGGTCATGATGTGTAATCATCTTCATGTGTTCAATTTGGTTTGCTAGTATTTTGTTAAGGACTTTTGCATTGACATTTATCAGCAATATTGGTCTGTAGTTTGTTGTTTTGTATTTTTTGTTTTTTTACTTGTAGTATCCTTCTGCCTCCCCCCTTCCAGTTTTATTGAGATATAATTGATACATAACATTGTATTAAAGTGTACAACATAATGATTTGATATATGTATATGTTGTGAAATGATTACCACAATAAGTTTAGTTAACATCTATCACCTCATGTAGTTACTTTTCTTTTTTTCTTGTGAGTAGGACTTTTAAGGTGTACTGTCCTGGCAACTTTCAAATATACAATACTGTATTAACTGTAGTCACTGTGCTGTACATTAAACCCCCAGGACTTATTAATCTTATAACTGGAATTTTGTACCTTGTGACCACCTTTACCCATTTCCCTATTCCCCACCCTCCTTGTAGTATCTTTCTCTGATTTTAGTATTAAGTTAATACTGGCCTCATAAAATGAGTTTGGAAGTTTTCCCTTCTCTTCAGTTTTTTTTTTTTTTTTTTTTAAGATTTTGAGAAGGATTGTAGATGAGTCTTTAAATGTTGGTGGAATTCTCTAGTGAAGCCATCTGTTGATGAGCTTTTCTTTGTTGAGAGGTGTTTGATTACTGATTGAATAGATTCAATATCCTTACTGTAGTTCACGGTTTTAATTTTTTCATGATTTAGTCTTGGTAAGCTGTATATTTCTAGAAATTTATGTGTTTCTTCTGAATTATCCAATTTGTTGTTATATAATTGTAGTAATCTCTTATGATCCCCACTGCACCCCCCCATCCCCCCCGCCACCCTCGTGGCATCAGTTTTAATGTCTCTCCTTCAGTTCTGATTTTTGGTATTTGAGTGTTTCTTAGTTCCTGTAGGTAAGGGTTTGTCAATTTTGTCGATCTTTTCAAAACAACTTTTAGTTTTGTTGGTGTTTTTAAATTTCTCTATTCTTAATTTCATTTATTTCTGGTCTAATCTTTATTATTTCCTTTCTTGTACTAACTTTGGGTTTTGTTTGTTCTGTTTTTCGTTCCTTGAGGTGTAAAGTTGGGTTGTTGATTTGAGATCTCTTTTAATGTAGGTAGAAATTTATTGCTATAAACTTCCCTCTTAGTATTGCTTTTGCTGCATCCCTTAAGTTTTGTTATGTTGTGTTTTCATCTTCATTTGTCTCTTTTCTAAATTCCTTTGTAATTTCTTTCTTGACCCATTCATTGTTCAGAAGTATGTTGTTCAGTTTCTACATATTTGTGAATTTCCAGTTTTCCCTTTGTTCTTGATTTCTACTTTAATTCCATTGTGGTTGGAAAATATACTTGATGTAATTTCAGCCTTCTTAAATTTGATAAAACTTGTTTTGTGGCCTAACATGTGATCTGTCCTGGAGAATGTTCTGTGTGAGCTTGAGAAGAATGTGTACTCTGCTGCTGTATGAAGTGTTCTGTTTATGTCTGTTAGGTTCAGCTGGTCTTTGTGTTGTTGAAGCCCTATGTTTCCATATTGATATTCTTTCTGGTTGATGTATTCATTATTGAAAGTGGAGTATTGAAATTCCCCTGACTCAGTAATTTCAAATGAACTCTTCTTGAGTTCACTAATTCTTTTTTCTACTTAATTGATTCTGCTGTTGAACCCCTCTGGGTGGATTTTTTTTTTCCCTCCAATTCAGTTACTGTAATTTTCAGGTCCAGATTTTCCATTTGGTCTTTTTTATGTTTTCTATGTCTTTCTTGATATTTGCATTTTGTTCATGCATCATTTTCCTTGATTTTCTTTAGTTGTCTATTTGTGTTCTCTTAGTGCATTGAACTTTATTAAGATGATTATTTTAAACTTTTATTGTCAGAAAATTCACAGATCTCCATTTCTTTAGGGTCAGTTTCTGGAGATTTATTTTGTTCTTTTTTTTTTTTTTTTTTTTTGCGGTACACGGGCCTCTCACTGTTGTGGCCTCTCCCGTTGCGGAGCACAGGCTCTGGACGCACAGGCTCAGCAGCCATGGCTCACGGGCCTAGCCACTCCGCGGCATGTGGGATCTTCCCAGACCGGGGCACAAACCTGCATCCCCTGCGTCAGCAGGCGGACTCTCAACCACTGTGGCACCAGGGAAGCCCTATTTTGTTCTTTTGATTGACCCATTTTTTTTCCTGTTTTTTTCATGTGCCTTTAATTTTTGTTGTAATTTGTGCATTTGAAAAAGTAGCCACCACTCCCAGTCTTTATGAATTGGCTTCATACAGGGTAAGGCCCTTACCAGTCAACTCAGGTAGGGGGTCTGGAAGCCCCTCAAACCTTTTCTGGAGATACATCTTCTTTGGGCATCTGCACATAATTTCCCAGTTAAGAGAGGTTTATTTGTTTCTTTATCCGGATCTTGTTGTAATCTTTTGCTCCCTCTGGTGTTTGTCAGTGGTACTGCAAGTTTTCTGGTGTTGCAGCAAGACTCTAAGTTCTTTTTTGTTCTCCACAACCCCCAGGCATCCAAAGAATGCTGGTTCAGTCAGCCTTCTGAGTTAAGTGAGACAGAAGATAGTCCCTTGGGCAACTTCCCAAAAAGCTGGAATGTTAGACACACGTTCCACTTTTCTCTTTCCCTCCCAAGGGAGAAGCTGTGAGCAGAGTGTTTTCTCCTGATTGCTCCAAACAGTATCAGATCTTGTCTGGTTATGCAAGTTCTTGTGTGCCATTTTGCTCCCTGTTGGGCTTTTTTTGGATAAGTAGATTCATATCTTTTATCTTAAATACTAGTTCTGTTGCATTTTTTGTTCTTTCTTCAAGGACTCCAATTATATGAATGTCATTTGTTCTTTGCCTGTTTTTGTATCCTATCATTTTGTTTCTTACTCATTTTAGTTCTTTTTTCATCTTATTTTTATTCTCTTGATTATTTGACAGCCTTTATACAACACACTTATGTCTTTGAGTACATTTTGCATTGGGCTTCTAGTAATTTTAGTTTTCATCTCTGAGGTAATTGTCTTTTTCTTTCTTTCCTGAGTTCAGTCAACTCTTGCTGTTTTTTTCCCCTGAGTTTTTTGCCCCCTTCTCTGATTTTAGTTTTTAAGTTCCTTATTCAGGTGACTTTTTTTTTTTTCATATCCGTAAGTGTTTCTTTCAAGGATATTTAAGTTTGGGACATTCTTAAAGTTTTCTTCTCCACCTCCACTTTGGAGTAGAGAGAGTTCATTATTAGATGTATAGTTGAATCTCGTTTTTTGGGTTTTAATAATAGTACTAGACTTACTAGGTTTTCTTTTGTTCGTTTTTTGTAGATTTGGGGTGGTTCACAACATTCCTAGTTCAATGGTTCCCTTTTGTGTCTGTGTAGACTGTGTAGCATGATCTGCTTTTGAGGAGTAGGCAGAGAATAGCTTGTCTCGTTCTGGCTCTTTCTAGCTAGTGTTTCAAAATCCCCATCATTTGGTTTTCTGCAGGATAGGTGAGGTGGTCTCAGTTTTTATATTTTTCTTCTCTGCAAGGATTTGAAACTTCCTCTTTTGATTTTGATCTCCCAGAATTTTGCGGTATTCTGTTTTGTGCTGATGGCTCATTTCTAATTCAATTTGTTATAGTGGCTTTTTAAGTTTCTTAGTCCTTTACTAGTAAGTTTACTATTATAGTGAGGTAGAGTAGGTAAATGTAGTTATTCAGTCAGGTATCTTTAATTGGGAATTTTGGATGTAAATTTTTAAAACATCAACGAATAATGTTTGACTTTGTATGCAGCCTAACCCAGTACATTCTGAAACCCTACAAATTGGGGCATGAGCTTGGCAAGATGGAAAAGAGACATACAAATAATGATTCAAATTTCAGTCCTGCTGATTTCCGTCATAGAAATCATAGAGTCTTAGTGTACTCATATCCAAAAGAAAAAATATTTCTACTCTGTCCCTGTAGGATTGTGCCTGATACTTATTATACATGACTAGAAGTCATTAATTATTTAGCGTCTTTTAGTTTGCGTTTAACGGCTTTTCATGTAATTTCATGTGTTACTAGGAAAAGTATAAAGTACAGGGAAAGTATAATATTTCTAGGGAAACACAAAACGTGTTTAGGTACAATATGGTAGGTTTCAAAAGGATATTTCAGAATGTCAAAGTAACCATGAGAAGTGGTTTTTGTGTATTTTGGTGGAGAGTCCTTTCATTTAGGATGTTAAACTTTTATAGCATTTTTCTTTTTTTTTTAGTTTATGGAAGAAATGTAGATTTACTATTTACTATAGAAAATTTCTGAAACTGCAAAAGGGGACAAAGAAGAAATACTTATAGCATTTTGTGCAGTGTTCTATTCTGTATTCTTCCAGGCTTTTTTCGTGTCAATAGAGGTCTAAATTATGTTGTTTTTTTCTACTACCTAAGAGTTCCATTTTATGGATATGACATAATAGATATACTAAGTCTGTATTTATTGCTATTTAGACTTTTTTTTTTTTTTTTTGGTGCTATAAACAGTGCCATGATGAGCATTTTCATTTAGTCAGTGTTGCCCATTTCTTTGTTGCCTTTTGATGAATTCCATTAGTGGAGTTAGTGGGTCAAAGGCATGCTTTT
Source organism: Tursiops truncatus (assembly GCF_011762595.2). NCBI lineage: Eukaryota > Metazoa > Chordata > Mammalia > Artiodactyla > Delphinidae > Tursiops > Tursiops truncatus. The sequence continues at coordinate 81,225,359 of NC_047040.1, read as the reverse complement.
TTAAAGGAAAGGAAATTAGGTAGTGCTTGGTTTTTAGTTATTTTTAAAAATTAGGTAACCTCACCAGTGTATGATGCAGCATGTAACAAGGAATCAGCATTACTCATGTCAACATCTTCCCCCAATAAAATGACAAATCAAAACCGGTACCTACTTTGAGCCTTTTGTATGTTTGCCACTGATTAGTCTGTAGATTAAAATGGGGGAGGTGTCATGATCTGGCCTCAATTTCTGGCTGCATCTGTCATCTGTAGGCCGCATTAAGAAGGGAGTCATCCATGATCTGTTTTTAAGTTTTTTCATTTGTAAAATTAATGTTAAATCTTAATCTATTGAAGATGTATTTCAAAATTGGATAATACCTAAAAATGTTTTGTATTTAGGGCAAAGTCAAATATATATCAAAAGAATCTCTTCAAATAAAAAATGTACTCAGTTTCCTTTTTTTACCTGTATCTGTAGATTATTAGCATTACAAGAACATGGTTTTTTATCTGTCAGACTTTTCTAATAAGGATGGAATAGTCAAGGAACACTGGAATCAGAGTCCTGAAATTTGGCTCTCTTATACATCATTCCTATTTGCTAAGAGCAAGTCACTTGTTTCCTGAGTCTCATTTACAAAATGAGATAATATCTACGCCTGTGTCCCCAGATTGTAAGGAGCTAATAGACATGTGATTGTGGGTGTACTTCGAGAGCTGTAAAACATATAAATGCAGGGTGGCATTGCATATTGCATCACTTTCTTTAACTAGGAGAGGTGAAATATCATGAAGGTAATAGGAAAGTATAGGCTTAAATAATGCTAGAAATTGCCAACCTCAGTCAAGGCCTGGCTTCCTAGTTTCTTGATGCTGTTTGTTTGCGTGTTTGATCCCATCACAACTTCTTAGACGACTCAAAAGTTTGAGTACTAATAGATTTTAACTAAATCAATAGTAGTTTTTATATGGGGAAATTTACTTAGTGCTCCAACTTGGGATTCTACCCTATGAAGAAAAACATATTTCTTCCTTGCACCGAAGGTGAAGAAACTTTCAGATCTAAACCAGCACCCACCCTCATGTCCCTTTGTTCAATATTTGCCTTTTATTGAATGTCTCTGGGCTTTTGTCCATTTTGGATATTCTGTTTTCTCTGCCAGGGTTGTTTTCTTCTTTTCCTCTTTTGCCTTGCTAAAAATCCCTGTTGATCCTAAAACTCTTAATTTACACTTTACTTTCTTTGGACATCTTTATCCTCCCAAAACGAGTGATTTGACTAATTGAAAAGAGATACGCTTGTCAAGCTCAGATCGCATACTCAGGTATCTCTCTTTCACTACCTAAGTTCCTTAATGGCAAAGTCTGTCTCTCATTCACTCATAATTCTCAGGGACAGGAGTAGTATCTGGTGTCTGCCAGGTACTCAGAAATGTATTGAAAGGATGGCTGCTGATAAATAAATCTTAATTTATGCATTGCAGCATAGCCAGTACTCTCTCTCTTTTTTTTTAATTGGGATATAGTTGTTTTACAATGTTGTGTTAGTTTCTACCGCACAACAAAGTAAAGTAGCGTTCCCTGTGCTATATAGCAGGTTCTCATTAGTTATCTATTTTATACATGTTAGTTAGTGTATATATGTCAGTCGCAATCTCCCAATTCATCCCCCCCCTTCCCCCCTTGGTGTCCATACATTTGTTCTCTGCGCCTGTGCCTCTATTTCTGCCTTGCAGACAGGTTCATCTGTACCATTTTTCTAGATTCCACATATATGCATTAATATATTTGTTTTTCTCTTTCTGACTAACTTCACTCTGTTTGACAGTCCCTAGGTCCATCCACATCTCTACAAGTGACCCAATTTTGTCCCTTTTTAAGGCTGAGTAATATTCCATTGTATATATGTACCACATCTTCTTTATCCATTTGTCTGTCAATGGGCATTTAATTTGCTTCCATGACTGGGCTATTGTAAATAGTGCTGCAGTGAACATTGGGGTGCATGTGTCTTTTTGAGTTATGGTTTTCTCTGGGTATATGCCAGTACTCTTTTAGGTAAGGAAATAACAGAAGGCCTCTCTGATGACATGAGACTGAAGGAATTTCAGAAACAATCCATTTGGATATTTAGGAACCTTAAAGGAGAGGAGAAGTGTGGCTAGAATAAAGTTTGGGAGGAGAAAAGTAGGAAATAAGGTCAGAGAGGTATAAAGCCTTGTAAGCGTTGAGTGATTTTTTAACCTTTAATCTAAATATGAAGGGGATGCTTTGGGGAATGACATGACCTAATTTACTACCTTCCACAAGGTAAAGGTGCTTTGTTGGGAATGGTCCATAGTGGGTCAAGGGAGAAAGTGTCCATTAAGTGGTGGAGGTAATGAAAAGTTACTAGAATCTGGGTGTATTTTATAAGAACTTTTTGTTTCACCTTTGTTAAAAAATATTTCCTGCCGTGATAGTAATATATTCAGAATTTTGTACTGTTGAAGTTTCAGGTATATAAATGCAGAAGATACTTAAAATCTGTGATACAAATTCTTTTCCTGTTATTTGCATGTTTTTCTGTCATCTTGTTATTGGTGATAAACACCTCAATTAATTTAGCAAACCAGGGGATCGATTTTCTTGTAATGTTAAATTCTTGAGATGTTAAATTCTAGTTTGTGAATGTTTAATCTTTTTTGAAAAAATCCTACTTATTAAAATTGTAATCATCTAACATGGTATCAGTATGAGTACAAGTATTGAGGGAGAATGATAGCAATGTTTCCTGAAGGTCTGTGGCAAAGGAACTGTTTAGAATTGATTCTTAAAGCACTGTGCAATTATTGAACAGTAAATTGTAAATAGAATTTTGCATTGAATTGACATTATTAAAACAACTCATGTTGCCTACTTTACATTTTCCAGGAACATCATTTACAGCGAGCTATTTCAGCACAGCAAGTGTTCAGAGAAAAAAAAGAGAGCATGGTCATTCCAGTTCCTGAGGCAGAGAGCAATGTCAACTATTACAATCGCTTGTACAAAGGAGAGTTTAAACAGCCAAAGCAGTTCATTCATATTCAGCGTAAGTTTGTTAATTCATTGTTTTCTGTTTGTAATTTAAATTTATCAACCAGTGAAAAATCCTTTCTTTTTGCCCAAAGAGATTTTAATTTTTCAGTTTGTATGCACTGATTTATAGAAATGTTAAACGTGAAAGAATAAAATCCCTCCATGCTTACATCTCAACTTCAAGATCATTTGGAGTGTGAGTTGCATTTGGAACATTTGATAGTTATGTAGTACAGGATTTTCTATAGCACTTACACTTTATCATACAGCTAAAAGGTGGTAGATTACCATACCCAAATAAAAATTTATTTTTCAAGGCCTAGTGGCAATTATGCTGATTAGGGGCAAGTCTTCTAAAATTTTTAGAATTAGATCCTACACTTCTACCTTCATGTAGTTTTTATGGAATTCTAATTCTGCCTCCTTCGATCCTCTTATTTTTGTCCCCATCGTTACTATTTAAATGATCACCATCTTTTGCCTTAAAACTGTTTCACTGATCTCCTGACTGTTCTGTTTACTATCCACCATCTCCTATCTTTACCCTCTTCTAACCTATCTTCTCCACAGGTCCACTGGCACCAGAGTGGTCTTCTGATCAAATCATGATGTGGCTTAAAATCCTACTGTTGTTCTTTATTCTACAATAGGAATTTTCAGCTAATTTTGCAGACAGAATGCTGGTGTCTTGGTATCTTGTCTGGCTGTGTTTAAAAAAAACAACCTTTAGTAGTTTGTTAAAATAGAGATTCTAGGGCTGTGTCAGGCCTCCCTGTATGAGAATCTCTGGTATGCAGCCTGGTAATAAGTTTTTTTAAAAAGTTCTCCAGGTGATTCTGAAACGTCTCCAGATTCAAGGCTGGCTGTAAGATCTACTATTTTTCATCGATTCTAAGATGTGCCTTTGTCATATTTGAAATGAGATTACATCTTAAATTGCTTTTCTCGTGGATTAAAATCTGGTTTGTCTAAAGAGAATTTCTACTTGTTTTTGCCAGGCATCTGGGGACCAACCTGAGACCACCTTAAAGTCTTTACTTGTTTGTTTTGTTTTATTTGTTTGTTTTTGGACCACACTGGTAGCTTTAGTTTTATTTGTTTGTTTTTTTAGACCACACACGTAGGCTGTAGACCTGCTTGGAATTCAGTTCTCAGCGAGAGGTTTTTTCTCCCCTCCTTCCACCTAAGGGCAAGTTGAGAAATATAGTTTCATGCTGTTCCTTTCTACATGGCTGGTTTATTTCTTTATCTTACGCTGAGGCTGTTGCCCTTTGGTAGTATAGCTTTATGCAGGAGTATTCTATTAAATTTATTGATAGACCCCAATATAAAGCTTTTTTTTTTCTTTCTTGCAGTACATAAAGTAATGGTGCATCTTATATAGATTTGACAAAATTTAGTAATAGCCAGATTCTCTAATTCGAATACAAGGCCCTTTGTGATTTGTTACCTGCTACCCCTTTAACCTCATTTCCTGTTGCTCTTTCCCTCACTCTTTGCATCATAGGGAATAACTTAAAATTATCCACATTTGCCTTGTTGTTTCACATTTCACATTTCCTTGCATATGCTATTCAAGTCTTCTTTCCCTTTCTGTAGCTCATTTAAGACCTAACTCCCTTTTGAAGCTTACCCTGATTTCTCATTCTACCTCTCTTTGCTTATCTTAGTACCTTGTACATACCTCTAACAGAGGACTCAGCATACTTGATTGCATTGTTTGTAGCCATTCTTTCTCTCCTTTTAGACTGTGAGCTCCTTGAGGGCAGGGACTATGTTTTATTTTCCCTTTGTATCTTTAGTGTTAAATGCATGGCTTATAGATGCTCAATAAATGGCATGTTTGTTGACTGGTTCAATTGTTTTTAAATGGCTTAAAAGCCCTTAGGTGTCAAAAGCATTTTCCAGAGACTTTTCCCCTAAGGATTCAAGAGAAATACACTTGCAAAAATTGTGTGATTTGTTTCCACTATGTCTTTGACTTTGAGTCCCTTTAGCATGTTGAATTTTCCTTGTCTTTGTATCAGGAATGAGATAGCTGTTCTTAATATGAATTTTAAGGATTTTTTAAGCCAACGTATCCCCTCCCCCCTTTTTTTGTATTTTAATAACAATGTAGCTGGACAATAGGACCATTTGTAAAAGCCATTGTAGGAAACTGGAACCAGAAACTGGATGTAACCCATCTGGGTGGGGCCCATTAGATACAATAAACATTAATCTGTGTTGTTTTTTTCATTTCATTTTATTCTATTGTTGTAATAAATGGAATAAAAATAATAGAAAATTATTTTAACTTTCATTTTTTCTCTTTTAGTCTGTCAGCATATATATATTTTATATACTATACTAAATTGTACTACACATACAGTTTTTTTCCTGCCTTTTCTACATATATTTTAAGTTCCTCAGGTTTTTGTAGTCTCCTGTTGTCATTTTCAATGTGTATATAATTTTCTATCAAATTTATATTCCATTATTTGCTTACCTCTATGCCTATTATTGACCTTAAGTTTATCTGTACTAAAATTTAAACTCGTTATTGTTGACTCTTTTTTTCAAGGAAGGCTTGATATAACTTCTTTCTAAGCCCTTGAATACAAGGAATTTCAGAAAATATTGCTCTGGATTTTTCTTTTTCTTTTAATGATAGATTTGAAAGAATCACCTCCCATTTCCCTGGCTAGAAAAGCATAGTTGCCACAGTAGGGCGGCTTAGCTCAGGCCCATCACATTGCTTGCCTGGGCTCTGGCAGACACCTTTGTATTGGTCTGCCAAAGTATTGTATTGTATTGCTCTGCTCTTGTCTTTGTACCTTCCAGTCATCCACACTGCCACTGTTGTGATTGGTACCCATTTAGAATTTTTCAAAGACTCACTGTTGCCTGTGGGATAAAATTTTAACATATTTGTATGGTGTTTAAGGCCCTCCTTTGTGCCTGTCCAGTCACAATTTGCTGTGTATTCTTCCACCATGACATCAGCCTCATTGAAATGAGCTGTTGGAGGTCTGTTTCCTCCACTAGACTGTAAGTTCCTCAGGAACAGAAGCTGCATCTCATTCTCCATACATTCCTACACTACAGTCTCAGTACACCGCACCCCACCCCCCATTCCTCTAACCCTTCACACTTCCAGATACAATAATAATGAGCTCCTTTTAGATCTCTGACTTATCTCTTATTTTTTCATGCCTCCAGGGCTTTACATAGCCCTTTACTTCTCTTCTCCTCTTTTTAAAATACCACTTGTTCTTCAAGGCTCATCTCCAGGACTACCTTTAGGAGCCTTTTCCTGACCCCTCTAAGCAGGGTTCTTGGCACTGTTTACCTCAAGCCCTCCTGTGTTGTGTGCATCGACCACCTGCAGTTGTGATTGTTTGCCCTCTGTTGCTTCACTAGTTCATAAGGCTCATTGAAAGGAGGGACTTCTTTTTTCCCTTTTAATTTTACTGCTTACTGTAGTACCTAGCATATGATTAGGTATGCAGTTAAATATTTGCCAAATAAATAAATCAGTGAATGAATGGTGAAGATATAAGCGTACACATCATGACTTTTTTGAGACATTGATCTCGTAGGACTCAAAATTATATACAGAATAAAATACAAGAATAAAATCATTGGTGTGTACAGTGAAATTGAGAGACCTGCTCTGTGGATCAGGTTAAAAATTGAGCTCACTTATTCACCAACAGTGTCATTTTAGGACAAAAATTATCTGCCAAGAAGGAGTTAGGAGTGGAATGACTCCAGTCTTGGTGTGGATGTGAGATAAACCTGCCTGTTCTTTCCTGTCCCTTTTGGTACCAGTTCGCCATAGTAACCCATATTGGTATTCTGGGGAACTTATTTAATCACAACACATTGTGGTATTCTGACCAGGTCGAAAGCATCTTGGTGACCTATAGTCATTGATGACCCAAGATACTCAAACTGTTCCTCATTTAAGCTAATTCTACACATTGGTCAGTTGTGTGACATACAGAAAATGCTACTTCTGTTTTACTTACTGTTATAACAAATTTACTTTGGGTACCTCAACCCAGATGTTAAAATTCTTTCATTCCTTTTGGAGTTTAAGAACTTCATTAAATTCAAGATCCAAACCTTTTTTTTTTTAAGGAAATGACTGTTTACATAGCAATAAATTCTTTATTTTGACCTCCCATTACCCCTTTTACTTAATATCATATTTTACAGTATCTCAGAATTTTAGAAAGTGAAGGAACTTAAGATATTGTTTCATAAGTATTCTGTAGTTAATTTATGTCCAGTTTTGAACTCAATTAAATGCTTCTTTGAAACAGGACTCCTTTGCTTGTTTTGAAATGAAGGTTCACTTCCCCTTCTCAGTGCATTACTCCTACACACACAAATCAGTAGAATGTCTCACCTGTTTCTTGGCTGAAAGAAAGAGTTCAGGAGAAGGAATTGGTGGGGTAGCACCCCTTGTTATCTGTCAGGCAGGGAGAGGAACCCACTCAAAGGAAACTGAATTCTGCTGTTTGTGTCTGCAGCCAACATCTTAAGCCCTGGGAAGGTGCCTGTCCATGCGTGTACACTGCTGTACACCTCAGTACACTTGAAACTGACTCCTCAGTTCAGTGAAGCTGACCGTTGTCAAGTCTACAATTGGAAAAGAAGAAAAATTCTGCTTATTTAGTGTAAGGTGGACGTATGTATTCTACTAGGTTTTCAGCAAGAGTGAGACAGATGCTGATCTAACATCCAACTTTAATTTCATTATCCTTGGAATGTTTTTTGCTGTTCTCCCTATTAAACAAAAATGATGATAACTGACCTTTTGCTTTGGCAGGGCAAATATGTTTTGATTGGAAGGAGTTGGAGAAGATACCAAATGAAGAGCATTGTTTTGTTTATACAGTAAAACTTTTTGGTGGAAAGGATGCATTCTAGGAACATCATTTCTTGTAAAAATGTCACTGGATATCTATTAAGAAATCAAATTGAGCAGAAATAACATCACACATTTAAATAAATACCAGAAAAGCCAGGCCACAAGTATAGGAGTGGATTGTATCAGATTTGTGGATAACACATTCCAGGTGAAGCTAGATTCCAGGTTGAGGTGGTTAGAGGAGTGATATCAGGGGCAGTGAGCAAGGTCAGGCCCTGAGGGCAACCTGCATTCAGGTTAGCTGGCTTTAAGGGTCTTCCTCTCTTCTCAAGATTGTGCTGAGCCTCCTATCCTTGGATAAAGCTGTGAGTGTGGGCAGTAGTGCTAAAATGGTAGAGCAGTATCTGGGTAACTACTAATCCAGGAAAGGATGAGGAGCCCTAAAACTTAGAAAACTACATATTAAGTCATTCCAGGTATTTGGGAAAACGAAATAATCATTTGACAGTCTGGGATAGAGAAGTGAAAGAGAAGTCTGAGTACAAGGAGCATGCCCCTTGGGCCTATATGCATTTACTTATGTCCACTATTTTTAAAAAATTACCAAGGGCATTTTTCACAGAACTAGAACAATACTTTTAAAATGTGTGTGGAAACAGAAAAGACCCTGAATAGCCAAAACAATCTTGAGAAAGAAGAACAGAGCCAGAGGAATCATGCTCCCTGACTTCAGACTATACTACAAAGCTACAGTAATCAAAACAGTATGGTACTGGCACAAAAACAGACACGTAGATCAATGAAACAGGATAGAGAGCCCAGAAATAAACCCACTTGCTTATGGTCAATTAATCTACAACAAAAGAGGCAACAATATACAATAGAGAAAAGACAATCTCTTCAATAAGTGGTGTTTGGAAAACTGGACAGCTACTTGTAAAAGAATGAAATTAGAACATTCTCTAACACCATATGCAAAAATAAACTAAGAATGGATTAAATGTAAGACTGGATACTATAAAACTCCTAGAGGAAAAAATAGGCAGAACACTCTGACATAAATTGCAGCCATATTTTTTTGGATGTGCCTCCTAAAGTAAAGGAAATAAAAGCAAAAATAAACAAATGGGACCTAATTAGACTTAAAAGCTTTTGTGCAAGAAAGGAAACTACTGACAAGATGAAAAGACAATGTACGGAATGGCGGAAAATATTTGCAAATGATATCAATAAGGGATTAATATCCAAATGTATAAACAGCGCATACAACTCAACATCAAAAACACAACCTGATTTATAAATGGGTAGAAGGGGACTTCCCTGGTGGTCCAGTGGTTAAGACTCAGCACTCCAATGCAGGGGGCGCGTGTTCAGTCCCTGGCAGGGAAACTAAGATCCCACGTGCTGCCTGGCATGGCCAGAAAAACGAGGGGGGGCGGGCAGAAGAACTGAATAGACATTTTTCCAAAGAGGACATGCAGATGGGCAACAGGCACATGAAAAGATGATCAGCATCACTAATCATCATGGAAATGCAAATCAAAACCACAATGAGGTGTCACCTCACACCTGTCAGAATGGCTGTCATCAAAAAGAAAAAAAATAACAAACGTTGGTGAGGATGTAGAGAAAAGGGAACCCTCATACACTGTTGGTGGGAATGTAAATTGGTGCAGCCACTGCAGAGAACAGTATGGAGGTTTCTTAAAAAGCTAAAAATAGAACTACCATACGACCCAGCAGTACCAATCCTGGGTGTATATCTGAAAAAAACAAGAACACTAATTTGAAAAGATACATGCACCTCAATGTTCATAGCAGCATTATTTACAGTTGCCAAGATACGGAAGCAACCTAAGTGTCCATAAACAGATGAATGGATAAAGAAGATGTGGTATATATACACAATGAAATCCTGCTCCCAAGCATGCTCCCAAGACCTTGTAATTAAGGGAGCCAGAATTTGAACCAGGCAGTCAGATTCCAGAATCCGTGCTTTTTTTTTCTTCTAGTTTTATTGAGATATAGCTGACATACAGGACTGTGTAAGTTTAAGGTGTACAGCATAATGATTTGCCTTACACATATTTTGAAATGATTACCAGAATAAATTTAGTTAACATCCTTCACTTCATATACAGAAAAAGAAAAAAGAATAAAAATATTTTTCCCCCTGTGATGTGAACTCTTAGGATTTACTCTCTTAACAGCTTTCATATGTAACATAGAGCCATGTTAACTATAGTCATCATGTTGTACATTACATCCCCAGAACTTACTTATCTCATAACTGGAAGTTTGTACCTTTTGACCACCTTCATCCAGTTATCCCTCCCCCAGCCTCCCACCTCTGGTAATCACAAGTCTGATCTCTCTTTCTATGAGTTTGGGATGGGGGGGTTGGAAATTTTTTTTTTTTATATCTACTTCTAAGTGAGATCATACAGTATTTGCTACCTTTCTCTGTCTGACTCAGTTCACTTAGCATAATGCCCTCAAGGTCCATCCATAATGCCCGTAAATGGGCAGGATTTCCTGCTTTTTAATGGCTGAATAATATTCCATTGTACCACAACTTTAGTTTGTTGATGGGCACTTAGGTTGTTTCTATGTCTTGGCTATTGTAAATAAGGCTGATGCAGACATGGGGGTGCATATATCTCTTCAACACAGTGTTTTCATTTCCTTTGGCTTATTCCCAGAAGTGGGGTGGCTGAATCATATTGTAGTTCTATTTTTAACTTTTTGAGGAACCTCCATACTGTTTTCCATAGTGGTTGTATCAATTTGCATTCCTACTGACAGTGCACAAAGGGTTCCCTTTTCTCCACATACTTACCAGCATTTGTTATCTCTTGTCTTTCTGGTGCTGGTCATTCTAACAGGCATGCGGTAATATCTTGTGATTGTGATTTGCGTTTCCCTAATAATTAGTGAGGCCAAGCATCTTTCCATGTACCTGTTAGCCATTCATGTATCTTCGTTGGACAAATGCCTGTTCAGGTCCTTTACATAGTTTTAAGTGGATTAATAGGGTTTTTTTTAAACATTTTTAGATTTACAAAAGATTGAGCAGATAGTACAGCAAATTCCCATATACTACCTCCTACACACACACACACACACACACACACACACACACACACACAAAATTTCCACAATTATTATCTTGCATTAGTGTGGTACATTTGTTACAGTTAATGTAGTCAGTACCTTATTAACTAAAATCCATTCTCTTTGGTGTTTGTGTTGTACAGTTTTATGGATTTTTAAAAATCCATGTCATAGATCCACCATTACATTACCTTATAGAATAGTTGAATTACGATAAAAACTCCCTGTATTTTCACCTATTCATTCCTTCAAATCCCTGGCAACCACTGATCTTTTTGCTCTCTCTGTAGTTTTGCCTTTTCCAAAATGTAATATAGGTGAAATTATACAGTACATAGGCTTTTCAGACTAGCTTCCTTAACTTATCAGTTTGCATTTAAGATTCTTCTAATTTTTTTTGGCTTGATAGTTTTTTTTTTTAATCATTGAATAATATTCCATTGTATGGATAATTCAGAGTTTGTTTATTCATTTACCTATTGAAGGACACCTTGGTTGCTTCCAATTTTTGGCAGCTATGAAAAATGTACTCTAAGTAATAGCATGTTTTTATGTGGACGTAAGTTTTTAATCTCTTTTGGGTAAATACCTAGGAGTGCAATTGTTGGTTTGTACAGTAAGGCAGTGTTTAGCTTTGTAAGAAACTGCCAAACTGACTTCCAAAGTGGCTATTCCATTTTGCACATCTACCAGCAGTGAACGAGAGCTCATGTTGCTCTGTATCCTCATCAACTTTTGGTATTGTCAATTTTAGAATTTTAGCTATTCTAATAGGTATGTAATGGTATCTCATTATTTTGACTTGTAATTCCCTAATAACCTAGGATGTTGAGTACCTTTTCGTATCATTATTTGCAGTTTGTATATCTTCCTTGGTGAGGTGTCTGTTGGATCTTTTACCCATTTTTTAATTGGGATCTTTGTTTTCTTACTGTTGAATTTTAAGTGTTCTGTGTATATTTTGGAGTCCTTTATCAGATATGAGTTGTTTAAATATTTTCTCCCAGTCTGTGGTTTTCTTTTCATTCTTTTAATAGTGTCCTTCATAGAGGAGAAGTTCTTAATTTTAAAGAGGTCTAACTTAATTTTTTTCTTTCATGGATCTTGCTTTTGGTGGTATTTCTGAAATTTCATCACCAAACATAAGAGCATCTAGATTTTCTCCTATGTTACTTTCTAGTAGATTTATAGGTCTGTTTTACATTTAGGTCTGTGATTCATTTTGAGTTAATTTTTGTGAAGGGTGTAAGGTCTGTGCCTAGATTCATCTTTTTTAATATGGATGTCCAGTTGTCCCAGCACTGTTTGTTGAAAAGACTATTCTTTTTCCATTGAATTTGTCTTTGCTCCTTTGTCAAAGATCAGTTGAGTGTATTTGTATGGGGCTATTTCTGGACCCTCTGTTCTCTTCCACTGATCTTTTTGTCTATTTTTTGGTCAATAGCACACTGTCTGAATTACTGTAGCTTCATAGTAAGTCTTGAAGTCAGTCCTCTAACTTTATTCTTCTTCAGTATTCTGTTGACTATTCTGGATTTTTTTGATTCTTCATATAAACTTGAGAATCACTTTGTCAGTACTGATTGATACACAAAATGACTTGCTGGGATTTCGATTGAGATTGCATTGAATCTTTAGATCAAGTTGGGAAAAGCTGATGTGTTAACCAAATTGAGTCTTCCTACCCATAAACATGACTGTCTTTCCATTTATTTAATTCTTTGATATGTTTCACCAGAGTTTTGTTTTTTTCCTCATATAGAACTTTTACGTATTTTGTTAGATTTGTACCTTAATGTTTCATTTTTTTGGATGCTAATGTAAATGGTTTTGTGTTTTTAGTTTCAAATTCCACTTTCTCATTGCAGTATATAGGAAAGTGTTTGACTTTTGTATATTAACCTTGTATTCTGCAACCTTGCTATAATCACTTAGTTCCAGGAGTTTTGGGTCAGTTCTTTAATAGAATGTATATACATATGTACATAGACAAGCTTATCATCTGTGAACAAAGACAGTTTAATTTCTCCCTTCCCAGTCTTTATAGCTTTCGTTTCCTTTTTTTTTTTTTTGTCTTACTGCGTTAGCTGGGACTTCTGGTACAACGTTGAAAAGCAGTGGTGAGAGGGGACATCCTTGCATTGTTTCTGATATTGGTAGGAAAGCTCTTAGTTTCACACCACTAAGTATGATGTTTGCTGTAAGTTTTTTGTAGATGTTCTTCATCAAGTTGAGGAAATTTCCCTCTATTCCTAGTTTGCTGTCAGTTTTTATCATGAATGGATGTTGGATTTTGTTAAATGCTTTTTCTGCACTATTTCTGCATCAGTAATCTAATCTTCCACCTGTGGGAACTGTAAAAGGAAGAGCAAATTAAATCCAAAGTAAACAGAAGAAAAGAAATAGGATAAGAAATAGAGCAGAAATCTACTGATACCAATAGAGTTTTGGTTTTTGGTTTGACCAGAAACCAAAATAGAGCAGAAATAATTATATCTATTGATATAATTTTGATTTTTTTCTTTGTTGATGTGGTGGATTACATTCATTGATTTTTTTTTTCCCCAGCTTTGCAGGGAAAAAAGGTATTTATCACAGGTACTGTGATAAATCTCACTTGGTCATGGAGTATAACTCTTTTTATACATTTTTAGATTCTATTTTATTGAGGATTTTTGCTTCTATGTTCGTGAGAGATATTGGTCTGTAGTTTTCTTGTAATGTCTTTATCTGATTTTGGTATTAGGGTAATGCTGGCCTCATAGAATGAGTTAGGAAGAATTCCCTCTGCTTCTATCTTCTGAAAGACATTGTAGAGTATTGATACAATTTCTTCCTTAAATGTTAGGTAAAATTCACCAGTGAGCCCATCTGTGCCTGGTACTTTCAGTTTTGGAAGATTATTAATTATTGATTCAATTTCTTTAATAGAGACAGGCCTATTCAGATTGTATATTTTTTCTTGTGTGAGTTTTGGCAGATTGTGTCTTTCAAGGAATTAGTCCATTTCATAAAGGCTATCAAATTGTGGGCATAGAATTGTTCACAGTATTCTTTGACCATCCTTTTAATGTCCATGGATTCGGTAGTGATGCTCCCTATTTTTAAATTTCTGATATTAGTAATTATGTTCTGTCTCGTTTTTTCTGAGTTAGCTTGGCTAGAGCCTTATTGATTTTACTGATCTTTTCCAAAAACCAGTTTTTGGTTTTGTTGATATTTTTCTCTATTGATTTCACTGATTTTTGCTCTATTTCTTACTCTATTTCTTTTCTTCTGCTTACTTTGGATTTAATTTGCTCTTTCTTTTCCAGTTCCCACAGGTGGAAGATTAGATTATTGATTTTAGATCTTTCTTCTTTTCTAATATATGCATTCAATGCTTAAATTTTCTTCTAAGCACTGCTTTTTTACATCCCACAAATTTTGATGAGTTACATTTTCATTTAGTTAAAAGTATTTTAAAATTTCTCTTGATATTTCATCTTTGACCATATTTATAAGTGTATTGTTTAATATCTAAGTATTTTGGGATTTTCCAGCTATGCTTCTCTTATTGATTGCTAGTTTAATTCCATTGTGATGTGAGAGCAGATATTGTATGATTTTTATTCTTTTAAATTTATTAAGGTGTTTTTTTATGTCCCAGGATGTGGTGTCTTGGTCTGTGAGCTTGAAAAGAATGTGTAATCTGTGTTGTTGGATGATGTGGTCTATGGATGTCTATTATATCCATAATATGATTGATAGTGGTGTTGAGTTCAGCAATGTCCTTACTTCCACGTTATTTTTGTTTTTTTGTGTTTTTTTTGCGGTGCGCGGGCCTCTCACTGTTGTGGCCTCTCCCGTTGCGGAGCACAGGCTCCGGACACGCAGGCTCAGCGGCCATGGCTCACGGGCCTAGCCACTCCACGGCATGTGGGATCTTCCCGGACTGGGGCACGAACCCGTGTCCCCTGCATCGGCAGGCGAACTCTCAACCACTGCGCCACCAGGGAAGCCCAAGTGTGTGTTTCTTAAAAACACATTCTTTTACATAACCAAAGCACAGTTATCAAAATCAGTAATTGCCGCTGCAGTTACCTAATCTGTTCACCTCATTTGTATTTTAATAATTGCCCCATTAATATTCTTAATAGTGAAGGAAAACTTCAGATGATATGTTGCATCCAGCCATCACATGATGGCTTTGGGCTATTCCTAAATCTTTTTGTGCGTCATGCCACTGACATTTTTGAGTACAGGCCATTTATTTTGTACAGTGTTCCTCAATTTGGGTTTGCCTGTTTTCCTGGGATTTGATTCAGGTTAAAATGGGTGTTTTTGTTCTGTTTTTTAAATATTTATTTGGCTGCTCTAGGATCTTTGGTGCAGCGTGCGGTATCTTCATTGCGGTGTGCGGGATCTTTAGTTGCGGCATGTGGCCTCTTAGTTGCAGCATGCGAGATCCCTGACCAGGGATCGAACCCAGGCCCCCTGCGTAGGGAGCTCAGAGTCTTAACTGCTGGACCGCCAGGGAAGTCCCTAAAATGGGGTTTCTGTTGTTGTTCTGTTGTGGTAAAAAACACATAACAAATTTTCTCTATTAACACTTTTTAAGTATACATTACAGTATTGTTAACTATGTACACATCATTGTACAACAGATCTCTAGAATTTGTTTTAATTTATTTATTTTATTTATTCATTTTTGGCTGTGTTGGGTCTTTGTTGCTGCGTGCGGGCTTTCTCTAGTTGCAACGAGCGGGGGCTACTCTTTGTTGCAGTGCGCAGGCTTCTCATTGCGGTGGCTTCTCTTGTTGCGAAGCACTGGCTCTAGGCATGCGGGCTTCAGCAGTTGTGGCATGCAGGCTCAGTAGTTGTGGCTCACGGGCTCCAGAATGCAGGCTCAGTAGTTGTGGCACATGGGTTTAGTTGCTCCATGGCATGTGGGATCTTCCTGGACCAGGGCTCGAACCCGTGAGCCCTGCATTGGGGGGCGGATTCCTAACCACTGCACCACCAGGGAAGTTCTGGAATTTTTTATTTTGTATAACTGAAACTAAACAATTCCCTGTTAACACCCTCCCCACAGTACCTGACAACCACCGTTCTACTTTTTGTATCTGTGAATTTGTCTACTTTAAGTGGAATCCTGTGGTATTTGTCTTTTTGTGACTGGCTTATTTCACTTAGCATAATGTCCTTGAAGTTCATCTATGTTGTAGCATATGACAAGATTTCCTTCTTTTTTAAGGTTGAATGATATTCCATTGTATGAATATACCACATTTAGTTTATCTATTCATCTGTTGATGGACATTTTGGTTGCTTCCATATCTTGGCAGTTGTAAATAACATTGCAGTGAACATGGGTGTTCACATATCTCTTTGAGATCCTATTTTCAGTTCTTTTGGATATATGCACAAAAGTGTGATTGCTGGATCACATGATAATTCTACTTTTAATATTTGAGGAAACTTCATATTTTTTCCACAGTGGCAGCACCTATTTTATCATCCTACCAACAATGCACGGGGTTCCAATTTCTCCACTTTCACCCCAAGTGTAATTTTATGTGTTGTGTTTTATTTTAGAAGTGGCCATCCTAATGAGGGTGAGATGACATCTCATTGTAGCCTTGTGTTTCCCTAATGTTTAGTGATGTTTAGCATCTTTTCATATGCTTGTTGGCTATTTGTATATCTTCTTTGGCAAATTGTCTATTCATATCCTTTAAATCGGTTATGTGGTATTTTGTTCTTGAGTTGTAGGAGTTCTTTATATATTCTTACATAAAGATATATGTTATACCCTTATCAGATATATGTTTTGTAAATATTTTCTTCCACTCCATATTTTCACTCTTTAGATTGTTTCCTTTGCCGTGCAGAAGTTTTTAAGTTTGATGCAGTCCCATTTGTCTATTTTTGCTTTTGTAGCTTGTGCTATTGTTGTCATATTCAAGTAATCATAGGCAAATCCAGTGTCACGAAGTTTTCTGCCTTTGTTTTCTTCTAGGAGTTTCAAGTTGGTATTTGTATATGATGTAAGATAAGTGTCCATCTTCATATTTTGCATGTGGATTTCCAGTTTTCCCAACACCATTTGTTGAAGAGACTATCCTTTCTCCATTGTTTAGCCTTGGCACCCTTTTTGATCATTTGGTCATATACATAATGGTTTATTTCTTTGCTGTCTGTTCCATTGGTCTGTATGTCTGTCTTTATGGCAGCCACACCGATTTGATTATTGTGTCATTGCAGTATGTTTTGAAGTCTAAAATGTGTATTTTAAAATGAACTATATCTACCAGGGCTGATTTTTTTTTTTTTTTTTTCCGTAGGGCTGGTTTTTGAAAAGAATATTTGGTGAAATCTTCTTTAGTTAAAGAGTCTCTTTTTGTAAAGGAAATTATTCATTGCTAATTCATGTTTTATATGTTTGGATTTTTTCAGATCTATTAAGATTTCTATTTTAAATCTTTCTGATATCTTCTGTATACTGAGTTTACTTCCTTGTCCATTTAATACTTTGCTAACATTAAAACAAGTCTATTTATAAGAATACTGCTGTTTAGGGCTTCCCTGGTGGTGCAGTGGTTGAGAGTCCGCCTCCCGATGCAGGGGACACGGGTTCGTGCCCTGGTCCAGGAAGATCCCACATGCCGCGGAGCAGCTAGGCCCGTGAGCCATGGCTGCTGAGCCTGCACGTCCAGAGCTTGTGCTCCGCGACGGGAGAGGTCACAACAGTGAGAGGCCCAAGTACTGCAAAAAAAAAAAAAAAAGAATACTGCTGTTTAATTTCTCAAGTTCCTGACCATTTAGTGGGCTAGAAAGATACGTTCTCTTTCTGTGACTTATTTATTAATTATTTTACACTATAGATATTAATAGAATGTGTGTTCTTACTGATATAAAATATATAATTGTAGAATTAGTTTGTACTAATTAAGCCAAGATACTGCATGAACCCAGATGTCTGAGTGAGGCTTTTTGTCCTCCTACTGTACTTGTTGAAAGATTGGTTGAGAGTGAATAAGATAAGAGGTTTGAACAGAAGACTCTGGGGATCACAGTACATAGGGATCACAGACCCAGAATATTTTCTTAAAACACAAAATCATTTTTAGAGTCGCAAAGTAACATGATTTTAATTTATCTTTAAATAGATAATGCATTTAGAATATTCCAAAATAAAAATATACAAAAACAACTTCATCCCTGTCTACCCTCTACTCCAGTCATCCTCCCCTTATAAGTAACCACTTGTATTAGTCTATCTATTCTTTTAGGGTTTTGTTACACAAATTGAAGTACATAGGAAATGATATTCTTATACCCCTTCTTACAGAAAAATTAGCACACTATATGTACTTTTTAGCATATTTTGTGTGTGTGTGCGTGTGTGTGTAAGAGTATAGTCTAGAAATTGTCCTGTATCAGCGTGTAGAGTGTGTCCTCATGCCTTTTTACTGCTGCATAAGTAGTCCTTTGTGTTTGGGATGTGCCAGTTTATTATCCATTTTCCTATGGAAGGAAACTTGGATTGTTTCCAGTCTTTTGTTATTACAAATAGTGCTTCAGTGAATAATTTTGAATATAAAGAATTTCATAAGGGTCCGATTATATCTTTTTCTTACAGAAGTTATCAAATTGCCCTCTTTAAGGATTATACCAGTTTGTATGTCCACTAGCAAAGTATGAGAGAGCTTGTTTCCCCATATCCTGGTCAAAAGATTGCTTTTGAATTTTTTGATTTTTGCCAGTTGGTAGGTAAGAGATAATACACCTCAGTGTATCAGTAGTAATTTTTTTAAAATAAACTTTTGATTTTGGAAAAATTTTAGATTTACAGGAAAGTTGTGATGGTAGTACAGAGTGTTCCTGTATACCTCTCATCCAGTTTCAGTTTCCTCTAATATTGTCATCATGCATTACTGTGGCACATGTGTTGAATCTAAGAAATCATACTGGTACATTATTATCATTACCTGAAACCCAGATTTTACTCTGATTTCTCAGTATAGTTTTAATTTGGATTTCTTATGAATGAGGTTGAGGGTCTTTTCATGTGATTAGAATCCATTAGCATTTTTATGTCCTGAACAGTTACTTGCCCAGTTGTCTATTGAGTTGTTAGAAAACACGGGAGGAAGAATCTGAAGGAGGAGAAAAGAGAAGACTAATAAGAAAAAGCATAATTTGAGGGAGAATAAAGGGATCATTATCTTTATACACCTTTTTTTTTTTTAAATCAGTATCACACCCCCGGGTCCTATCTAATATCATTAGGCTCTTTCCCCTCTCTAACTATGAAAATCTCTACCCGAAAATTCAGAGTATCCACTTACCCATTCTCATGGTCTGTGATTCCCATAGTTGTAGTCATTGCTACTGATTTTGACCAGTAATACTTTTTTTTTAATATAAAAAGTGAATTCTTCAAAGTGAGAGAGGAATGTAGTTTGTTGGCTAGTCAGCAGAAAGACTACGAGAATAATCCTGATTATAGTATAAACCTGGAACTCCTTACAGAATAAATTAGTTGGTAGACAGCCTTGGATCACTATATAATCTTGTAAAAAGTGGCCTTGAACTCTTCTGCACTTCACTTTCTTTTTCTATACATTGGGAGGAAAGTGTAAGTAAGGTCTCTAGTCAAGTCTTAAAACAATAGGAAATCTTGGGGAATCAAAGTCAAGAATTCTGACTTTATCAAGATTCATATGATCTCTTGGTACAACATTTAGAATAGCTAGATTTGGAGGTTATCAGAACCTTGGAGAGCTCCAAGCAGAGGAGGAGATGGTGCTTGGGTTGCTTCTGAACTTTGAGATATACTAGTTCATCATTAAGTATCTTTGAAAGTTATTTGAAGCCTGAGGATCTTAACAATACAAGAATTTTTAAAATTCATTGTATTTCACATTAGGAATAAGTAAAGTTTATAATCTTTTAAGAGTGAAGACTTGGGTTTAGGTTAGAGGTCTTCAAAATGTTGTCCAGCATCACTTGGGAACTTGTTAGAAATACAAATTCACAAGGCACACTCCAGATCTACTGGGTCAGAAACTGGTCATCAAGCTCAGCAATCTGTTTGATTCAATCAGATGATTCTGGTGAATGCTTAAGTTTGAGAAACACTGTTTTAAAGGCTTTGATGCTACTTATGTCAAGGAGAGACTTATGAGCCTTTGTCAGATCCCTGGACTTCCTTAGAGTTAAGTATGTGGGATCTTAGGAAGATGTTTTATTCCAACTGCTTCCTAGTTCATAGGTCTACCTGGTCAGAGCCCACTTTATTGTACACTGGGTTCCATTTAACTGAGATTTAGATATGAAATAGCATTGCTGATGCTAGACTTGTAAAACTCTTCAACTCTACTTTTAATATATATATATATATATATACATTTTATATATGTGCATACAGCTTCCGTGGACATATGGTTTTGAATTTTTGTCCTACTATTTGAAGGTACATTGGAATCATATAGCCTCCTATCCAAACTCATTATTGATAATTTATGTCTTTTGTAGTTAAGCATATTCTCTGTCTTTTTTCCTGCTACCCTCTCTGTCTGGAATTACCTTTCACCACTTTCTCTATGCTTTATGGTGTTGTTATCTATCTTAATTTATCAGGGAGCCTGTTACACATGTTGTACATGTTGTATAGTCAGTGTTGTTACTGGGTTCAAAGGATTAATAAACATAATTTTGGAAAGTTGTATAAGAAAGGAAATGCAGAGCTGGAAGAAGAGGTAGACTAGAGAGTTTTTAAGTGAATGACACTCTTATAAGTGTTATTGTTAATACTTTCAAAGAAGAACCTTTACAAAACAAGGTGCACTAGTGCCTCCGTCTTATTTTGTTACTTGCATCAAAGGGATTGGGGGAAAAAAAAAGAAACAAAAAGGGATTGGATATTGGCAAATAGTGTCCAGAAGTAAGCATTTAAGAAATTTAAAGATGCATGAAAGTAGGAGCTTTGTATAATGTTGCTTCTTTTTATGTTAAAAAAATTATCATTGATGATTCATAGGTAAATGTTGGACATTTTCTAGATGTAAAATAACTTTAAGTGGGAAAGTCTTATTAGAGTTCGTTCTCATTTTAATTTTTATTGTTTGTGGGTTTTTTTGGTTCTTTTTTGTTTTGGTGTGCGGGCCTCTCACTATTGTGGTCTCCCGTTGCGGAGCACAGGCTCTGGACATGCAGGCTCAGTGGCCATGGCTCACAGGCCCAGCCGCTCCGTGGCATGTGGGATCTTCCCAGACCGGGGCACGAACCCGTGTCCCCTGCATCAGCAGGAGGATTCTCAACCACTGCGCCACCAGGGAAGCCCTATTGTTTGTTTTTAACAAATCCTTGAGTGCCTGGTGCACTGGGTTCGCAGTATCTTCTTTTACATGCATTGTAGTCAACTGGCATTTGTTTTATTTGTAAATTAATCTTTTTTATCTTTGGTTATTAAATGTATGTAATTTATTATCTTAATAATTTAAGTCCATGGCTGAACAAAAACAGTCTTTTAATTTATTTCCCGTTGACAGTCAAAGAACTTTTTATTACAGCTATTATGATTAGAAGGGTTTAATTTAGCATCTGTGTGGTGTAGTGGGAGAAGCACTGAGCTCTGAGTCAAGACCCTGAAACCTGTGCTCAACTCACCAAAGTTCTTAACCTCAGTTTTCTGATCTGTAAGATAAGATGTTTCCAACTCTAGGTCATGTAACTTTTTATTATTTGTAAACTTTTTTGTTTTGTCTTGCTTTTTAATGTGACCCTGGCGTACTAGAAAAAGAAAAAAGGTAACAAGGAGATTTGAAAGAGAAAATTCAAAATGGATTCCAGGAATAAGAAAAAAAACTTTTTAAAAATGAAAATTATCCAGTTTACTTTATGACAGTGAGATTTTTACTGTATTAAATATTGTTGAGTAAACATTTTTTAGTTATGTAATTTTCCTCCACACCTGTTGTTTTTCCACCAACACAAGGAAAGGGAATTACATGATTAATTGAACATTGGGGTTTTGGTCTGCAACTATCCTTAGGAACTATTCCTTTTTTTTTTGGCTGCGGTGGGTCTTTATTGCTGCATGCAGGCTTTCTCTAGTTGCAGCAAGCGAGGGCTACTCTTCGTTGCGGTGCACGGATTTCTCATTACAGTGGCTTCTCTTGTTGTGGAGCACAGGCTCTGGGCACGCGGGCTTCAGTAGTTGCAGCATGTGGGCTCAGTAGTTGCGGCACATGGGCCCTAGAGCATGCAGGCTTCAGTAGTTTTGGTTCATGGGCTCAGTAGTTGTGGCTCACGGGATCTAGAGCACAGGCTCAGTAGTTGTGGCACACGGGGTTAGTTGCTCCGTGGCACATGGGATCTTCCTGGACCAGGGATCAAACCCGTGTCCCCTGCATTGGCAGGCAGATTCTTAACCACTGCACCACCAGGGAAGTCCCAGAACTATTACTTTTTAAGATTTTTACCCTCTGTTTACTAGAGAAGAGTAACTACTATATAATTTGGGTAAAGGTAATTGGAGTCTAGATCTCCCAGCATATTTTGTTTATTCTAGTTTTCCTCTTGACAGGTTGCATATAGATTTAAAAAATTTTTTTACAATCTTGAGTATTCCCATTCTTCCTTTCTGTTTTTAGAACCTAGCACATTATAGACCCTTAATGATATATGTTGATCTTCAGAGAAAATAAACTCATAAGGAAAGGAATCTGAAAGCATAGTAATAAATATTGTCTCCATTCTCATGGCCTTTAGTGTCTGCAGCCTTTTCTTTGATTCCTGTTCAGAAGACAAGCAACTTTAGGTAAAAAAATGTTCACTAATAAAAATGGAGTAATTTTGATAGTAAAAAAACATTTAAAATCAGGAATTGCTGCTCTCTTGTTTATATCACTTTATCTACATGTGAAACTTTTAAATCTCAAGAGTATTGTTTATGGTTTGTTTCTGTTTCAAATTGAAGATAAAAATGTGTGTATGAGTGAATTTTTAGGTGAAAATTTTTTCTTTAACATGAAAGTAAACTTAATTGTTAGAGGTGTGGAAGAAGAAATATACAAGACAGATACTGACTCAGTGTAAGAAGCAGCTGTCGAACAATACATCTGTCTGCCCCTTCACTGGAATTATTCAAGGTGGATTGGGCAGCCCTTTTTTTTCTCCTTGTTAGTAACTTTGTGATTTTAAACAATTACTTTTTTCATAATAACTGTCTGTTGGGGTTTGTTTGGTTTTTGAACTAAGATGGTAGGGAGAAGAGTCTGCCTCTGTGGGCCCTGATCTTCCTTAGATGGAACTCCAGTTTCTCACTCTTGAGCACATAAAGCGATCTACTTAGCCACTTGACCACATTGGCCAGACCTTGAAGTGAAGCTCTCAGGAAGCTTTGTCTGCTGTGGAGGAGGAACTCCTTCAGAAATTTTCCTTCTTAATCATATTTGTTTTAAATTTTTTGACTGCCTTTGTTTAAATTTTCTTCTTAGGAGTCAGCTTTGCCCCTTGTGACTCAGGAACAGTGCATAGTGGGACTTGTACCTTTGCTAGGTATTGTGTGCTATTGATGAGCACAATTCTGTTTCTCATTAGGGTCTTGGTGCAGACCAGCTTATTATTAGATGCTTTGTAGACC
Organism: Tursiops truncatus; assembly: GCF_011762595.2. NCBI lineage: Eukaryota > Metazoa > Chordata > Mammalia > Artiodactyla > Delphinidae > Tursiops > Tursiops truncatus. Next base: position 81,201,706 of record NC_047040.1, on the reverse strand, counting down.
ACACAGATGACCCTGGTTTGCCCATTGTTTTACAAGATACCTATTACTCTATGCTGTGTAGAAGGAAGAAATGCAAAGCCTTCTGGTCTTCGGATTTGTAAACTGTTCTCCTGTACCTCTGCAAGTTGAAAGTGAGGATATGTACATAGGTGACCAGTGTATAGAGCTTCTTCAGTAAATCTTCATGTTAATGTTTTCTGAATAAACAAGCCCAAATATGGTTGGGTGCATTCCTAATCTTTTAGTCCAGACAGCTTTGTTGAGCTTGTTAGCAGTATACCCATGAGGTGTTTCCATCTCCTTCATGGTGAGTTTTCAGATTTCTCGATATATGAGGTACATGTTCCATGGATGTGTTTGTGAATATTCGTAATGTATTCTCTGGTCACTCTCTTTTTGATGGCAGAATGGCCTTTTTTCTCTTTATTTCCTAGAGCCATATTGCCTGGGACCTGGTAGGAAAGGAAGAACATGAGGGATATTGCCAGGCTTGTTTTAAAAGGGTTTACTCATTTGGAATGGAAATTGAATTGTTCTCATCAGTAGCACACAGTATCCATCAGGGGTGCAATTCCCTTCCAAAGAACTAGAATTCAGAAATATGTACCCAAGTTGACCTCTTTACTGCGAGTATCCAAAAGAAGCATGATATATAGCCATACTGCTCCTCTAAATCAGAGGACAGAAAAGATGTAAACTGGGATATGGTCATGTAATTCAAAGGATATATTATAATGCTTTGTTAAGACAAACAAACAGTATTCTAAGCCCCACCTGAGCCAGGTGCTTGACAGACGTGGAGCTGAGTGGTACTGGGAGGATTGCTTTCCACACTTCCATCTCTGGACACAGCCCATGCCTTACAACACCTTGGCAGATACCTGACAATTCCCAGGCTCGGCTGCAGGCAGCTGCATTGCTGGACCAGTTCTGGAGTTGAATAGTTTTGGAACTAACCAGATGTAGGAGAGACTGGGATGCACTGCGGGAGAAATAAATAAGTAATGATTTTTAAACACACACACACACACACAAAAACAATGTTCTAAGCCCAGTGACCACCAGGTATGTGTGTTTGGGAGGAAAATCTTGAGAGACGGAAAGTTCTTTTCCTATACAGGAGTGTTTACAAGTATAAGTCAATACTGTCATACTCCAAATGAGGAACTACAGACAGGGATTCATCTCTTCATCTACCATACCTAGCTTTCTACCTGATGTATTAAGTAAGCACTTAATAAATTGAATTAGTACTAAACCAGGATTTTGTATGTTTTACAAACATCTTTTGATTTACTCTGTAAATTGTTTCTGTGATACATGTAGGAGGTAGGTATTATTTCTAGACACTACTAAGTATATCCATATTTTTGGTAGCATAAGCAAGAAATGGTAGTAGGAAATTATAAAATCCTTCTTGTGCTTTCTAGAGATGGATGGTGGTGGTGATTGCACAGCATTGTGAGTGTACCTAATATCACTAAACTGTACACTTAAAAGTGGTTAAGATAATAAATTTTGTTACTTGTATTTTACCACATTAAAAAAATAAAACACTTTCTCTTGACACCCCCATCCAAAAAAAAGCCCTTTGAATGCAAATTGAATGTGAGTAGTAACATAGATGCTTATATAATTATGTAGTTGATTGCCTGTGAAATTTTTTTTTTTTTTTTTTTTTTTGTGGTACGCGGGCCTCTCACTGCTGTGGCCTCTCCGGTTGCGGAGTGCAGGCTCCGGACGCACAGCCTCAGGGGCCATGGCTCACGAGCCCAGCCGCTCCGCGACATATGGGATCCTCCCGGACCGGGGCACGAACCCTTGTCCCCTGCATCGGCAGGCGGACTCTCAACCACTGTGCCACCAGGGGAGCCCCTGTGAAATATTTTTATATACATTTCTCTCATTTATCAATTGGTAGATTTATAAACAATATCTCATTCATTACAAAAAGAGCTGTGACATGGGGAATCTGTATCATTTAGGATTTTATAAGAAAAATAATATCAGGACAGGTGATCTGGATAAAATTATTACTTTTGTCCTTAGTAATACACATTTGCTGTACAGACTACTCTGCACAAGTGTTTATGATACCAATTAGCTCAACAACAATCAATAAAAGGGAATGAGGTCAATACTACATGGAAGTTGTCCTGGTTCTTCTATGATTTTTCTTTGCCAGAGGGGGTTGGAATAGCAACAGAAGGATTAAAATCTTCAGTAGGGAGGAGCAAAGGCTTTTCCTTGACTGCTCAACATGGAAAGAGTCCTTTCAACTCTATATTAAAAAAATTAGGGCTTCCCTGGTGGCGCAGTGGTTGAGAGTCCGCCTGCCGATGCAGGGGACACGGGTTCGTGCCCCGGTCCGGGAAAATCCCACGTGCCGCGGAGCCTGCGCGTCCGGAGCCTGTGCTCCGCAATGGGAAAGGCCACAACAGTGAGAGGCCCGCGTACCGCAAAAAAAAAAAAATTAAAAATGAGTGCCTGCACCTAAGATGCCTTTCCCAGAAAGGTGTACCCCTAGCCTTGCACAGCTCTCATATAGAGGCAGGTTGCATTTCCTGCTGGAGCCCCAACGCGCCACGTTCCCTTACAGTCTGTGTTCTCTCAGTATCCACAAGCCAGCAATTCCATTCTGTTATTTTTGTGCATTTTTAGTATCCCTTGAGGTAGTAGACGTGGCCATCTACTGTAACGTTTATGGTTTGCTTGGACTCTGATAACACAAAGTTACATAGATTTTACATAAGCCTGTTATTTTTGGTGTACAATTTTGCATATAGAGGATTCTTTTTTTGAGGAACTCATATATCATGTTATAGCAGGAATGTGTATACTTTTTATAGTACTAATGTAAATCAAATAAATTATAGTGGTCCATTCTAAATATTAGTGAGTACCTCATGCTGATTTTTGTCAGTTCATAAAAAGAAGCAGTTGACTTCAGGGGCCCAGAAGTAAATTTCTGGGCACATTCAGAATTCAACCTCTCAGAGCTAGGCAATCCTTAAAGAAGATTTCATTTTAAACAGCATATTTCTTGCTGTTAGCTCACATCCCTAAGAATATTCCAAGCAGTATCTCTTGATAACGTGACATATTGGTTGTTCTCTTTGTTAATGGATGATAAAGCCTGAGAGATAGCCAAGAGAAGAAACTGTACCCCAAAAAAGTGAAATTTTGAAAATTATACTTTCCTATCAAGTTTTGCTTATCTTTCATCTTCCTCCTCCACCTTCCTCTATTTCCCTTTCCTCCCACCCTCTGCCTCTGGTAACCACAAGTCTGATCTCTTTCTATGAGTTTGGGTTGTTTTTTAGGTTCCACATAGAAGTGAGATCATACATTATTTGTCTCTCTCTGACTTATTTCATTTAGCATAACGCCCTCAGGTCCATCTATAATGTTGAAAATGTTAATTTTATTTATTTATTTTTAAAGAAAACTAGTCTGTCAGGCCAGCACCTCTTTTTTTTTGTTTGTTTAAATCTGTTTTATCTCCAGTGATTTGAAATGCCATTCCCATCATATATTTTATACTTGAGTTTATTTCTAGACTGTTAATTTAGTTCCATAGCTTCTCTTTATGCTCCCAACTACCATGTGAATAAATATCTTTTTTTATAATTGCTACTTTATATTTTAATATATATATTTGTGACCCTTTATTTTTAAAATAAAAAATTCTAGTTGCTGTTTTTACTGTTCTGTGAAACTTTAAATCATATGTGAATTAAAATTTATTTTTTCTTCAACGGAATCTCTAAAACCAATTTTTTGATGTCTGCTCGTGAACTCCTCTTTGGTCAATGCTTTATACTTGGGGAGTATCCTGTGGTTGAATATAGACTCTATATAACTCCATGATTTCTCCTGAGTTTGAAGAATTTTTTTTTCTTTTCTAGCCTTTAATCTAGACAACGAACAACCAGATTATGATATGGATTCAGAAGATGAGACCTTATTAAATAGACTTAACAGAAAGATGGAAATTAAGCCTTTGCAATTTGAAATTATGATTGACAGACTTGAAAAAGCCAGTTCTAATCAGGTACTGTACGTTGTAAAAATGTCTCTTGTATTAACAGTTAATCTAATTAGCAGCTTTATTTTGCATTTTCTTTAGACCTGAGTATATTACATGTTACTGTCTCTTGAATTTCTTTTCCTGAGATCCTAGAATTTCTATTTACAATATTCCTTGACAGTTCAATATTCCTTAAGGAATACTTAAGCGTACTTTCTTTGAATAGGAGCATGAAGAGTACAATTCCGACTTTTTTCTTATTTGGATATAAAACTAATACTAGTTACATTCTTATAATATCTTCTTGATCCTTTTCATGGAGCTGTCTTTCTGGTGCTTCAGTAACTTAACTGCTTGGCTGGTGTCTTAGGTAGACACCTCATACCAATTCAATTACTCAGATTTATATTAAGGTACTCTTATCATTTAAAATGTATTTTAATTTTACTTATTTATATATTATTTAAAATTTTAAGTGAAGGAAAAATTATTCACAAAGTAATAAAGAATTTTCTTTAATGGGACATTGTATGTATGGTATAGAGAATTTAAAATGGTATGTTCCTTCCGGAAAACAGTTAGGCAGCATATGTCAGGAACCTTAAAATGTTTATACCTTTTGATTTCGTGGTCCTACCTCTAGGCATCATTCCCAAGAAAAATAATTAGTGAAGGTGTCAAAGATTTCTGAACAGGGTTGTTAAGAATAACTTATAAGTTGTCTGTAGGATGGAATATCATACAACCATTAAAAATTGTTATTTTGAAGAGTATCTAGTGGCACAGGAAGTTGATCATTATATAATGTGAGATTTCAAAAATAGGACACAGAATTATTGAAGGTTTGTTTAAAGCATTTCTACATGTGCATAGAAGAACAAGAATGTACAACAAAATGCCAACAATGGTTATATTTAGGTGCTGGAATTATGGGTGATTTTTATGTTCTTCATTCTATTTTTCTGTATTTTCCAAAATTTACTATAATGGGCATGTGATGATATTACAATTACATTTTAAAACTATTTTAAAAAATAATTGTTGGTATACCTCTGTGGTATATTAATATGCTAATTTTTATTAATGTAGTAAGAAGTTACCACTATAAATAAATAAGCTTTTTACACTAGACTGTTAAAAGTTTTCACTTGTTTACCTATACAAATTCATTATTTTCCCCCCAACTTCCAAGTAAGTCCTTTAAATCCCTGAGGCATTACCAACTCTTCAGAACATTTCCCAAACTTTTCCATTGTAAAGTGACTTTCTTGCATTTTTAGCCTTTCTACCAGTCTCCCCTGACCCCATTTTTTTAAATTAAAATAAGTTTTCTATTGAAGTATGGTTGATTTACAATGTTGTGTTAATTTCTGCTGTACAGCAAAGTGATTCAGTTATACACCGAGCTGAGCTACTTGTGCCATACAACAGGTTCCCACCAGCTATCTGTTTTACACATGGTAGTGTATTTATGTCAAACCTAATCTCCCAATTCATCCCACCCTCCCCTTCCTCCACTGTGCCCACTTGTCCGTTCTCTGTGTTTGCGTTTCTATTCCTGCCCTGCAAATAGGTTCATCTGTACCATTTTTCTAGATTCCACATATATGCGTTAATAGACGATACTTGTTTTTCTCTTTCTGACTTACTTAACTTTGTATGACAGATTCTAGGTTTATCCACATCTCTACAAATGACCTAATTTCATTTCTTTTTATGGCTGAGTAATATTCCATTATATATATGTATCACATCTTCTTTATCCATTCATCTGTTAATGGACCTTTAGGTTGTTTCCATGTCCTGGCTATTGTAAATAGTGCTGCAATGAACATTGGGGTACATGAGTCTCTTTGAATTATGGTTTTCTCATGGTATACCCAGGAGTGGGATTCCTGGGTCCATATGGTAGTTCTACTTCTAGTTTTTTAAGGAACCTCCATAGTGTTTTCCACAGTGGCTGTATCAATTTACATTCCCACCAGCAGTGCAAGAGGGTTTCCTTTTCTCTGCACCCACTCCAGCATTTATTGTTTGTAAATTTTTTGATTATGGCCATTCTGACCCGTGTGAGGTGATAACCTCATTGTAGTTTTGATTTGCATTTCTCTAATAATTAGTGATGTTAACCATCTTTTCATGTGCCTCTTGGCCATGTGTATGTCTTCTTCTTTTCTATGTATAGTGTCATGTCATCTGCAAATGTCTGTTTAGGTCTTCCGCCCATTTTTTGATTTGGTGGTTTTTTTTTTTGATATTGAACTGCATGAGCTGTTTGTATATTTTGGAGATTAATCCGTTGTCTGTTGCTTCGTTTGCAAATACTTTCTCCCATTCCATGATTGTCTTTTCATCTTATTTATGGTTTCCTTTGCTGTGCAAAAGCTTTTAAGTTTAATTAGGTCCCATTTGCTTATTTTTGTTTTTATTTTCATTACTCTAGGAGGTGGTCATAAAAGATCTTGCTGTGATTTATGTGAAAGAGTGTTTTTCCTGTGTTTTCCTCTAAGAGTTTTATAGTGTCTGGTCTTACATTTAGGTCTTTAATCCATTTGGAGTTTATTTTTGTGTATGGTGTTAGGTAGTGTTCTAATTTCATTCTTTTTCATGTAGTTGTCCTGTTTTCCCAGCACCATTTATTGAAGAGGCTGTCTTTTCTCCATTGTATATTCTTGCCTCCTTTGTCATAGATTAGGTGACCATAGGTGTGTGGGTTTATCTCTCGGCTTTCTATCCTGTTCCATTGATCTATATTTCTGTTTTTGTGCCAGTACCATACTGTCTTGATTACTGTAGCTTTGTAGTATAGTCTGAACTCAGGGAGCCTGATTCCTCCAGCTCCATTTTTCTTTCGCAAGATTGCTTTAGCTATTCGGGGTCTTTTGTGTTTCCATACAAATTATAAAATTTTGTGTTCTAGTTCTGTGAAAAATATCATTGGTAATTTGATAGGAATTGCATTGAACCTGTAGATTGCTTTGGGTAGGATAGTCATTTTTACAATACTGATTCATCCAATCCAGGATCATGTTATATTTCTCCACCTGTTTGCATTGTCTTTGATTTCTTTCATCAGTGTCTTATAGTTTTCTGCATACAGGTCTTTTGCCTCCTTACATAGGTTTATTTCTAGGTATTTTATTCTTTTTGTTGCAGTGGTAAATGGGATTGTTTCCTTAATTTCTCTTTCTGGTCTTTCATTGTTAGTGTATAGGAATGCCAGAGATTTCTGTGCCTTAATTTTGTATCCTGCCTGCAACCTTCCCAAATTCACTGATTAGTTCTAGTAGTTTTCTGGTGGCATCTTTAGGATTTTCTATGTATAGTATCATGTCATCAGCAAACAGTGACAGTTTTACTTCATATTTTATAATTTGTATTTCTTTTTCTTCTCTGATTGCCGTGGCTAGGGCTTCCTAAACTATTGAATAATAGTAGTGAGAGTGGACACCTTGTCTTGTTCCTGAGCTTAGAGAAAATGCTTTCAGTTTTTCAACATTGAGAATGATGTTTGCTGTTGGTTTGTTGTATATGGCCTTTATTATGTTGAGGTAGGTTCCCTCTATGCCCACTTTCTGGAGAGTTTTTATCATAAGTGGGTGTTGAATTTTGTCAAAAGCTTCTTCTGCATCTATTGAGATGATCATATGGTTTTTATTCTTTAATTTGTTAATATGGTGTATTGCATTGTTTGATTTGCATATATTGAAGAATCCTTGCATCTCTGGGATAAATCCCACTTTATCACGGTGTATGCTCTTTTTAATGTGCTGTTGGATTCTGTTTGCTAGTACTTTGTTGAGGGTTTTTGCGTCTCTGTTCATCAGTGATAGATATATTGGTCTGTAATTTTCTTTTTTTGTGATGTCTTTGTCTGGTTTTGGTATCAGGGTGATGGTGGCCTTGTAGAATGGGTTTGGGAGTATTTCTCCCTCTGCAGTTTTTTGGAAGAGTTTGAGAAGAATAGGTGTTAACTCTTCTCTAACTGTTTGATAGAATTCACCTGTGAAGCCATCTTGTCCTGGATTTTTTGTTTGCTGGAAGATTTTTAATTACAGTTTCAATTTCCTTACTTAAGATTGGTCTGTTCATATTTTCTGTTTCTTCCTGGTTCAGTCTTGGAAGGTTATACCTTTCTAAGAATTTGTCCATTTCTTCCAGGTTGTCCATTTTATTGGCATAGAGTTGCTTGTAGTAGTCTCTTAGCATGCTTTGTATTTCTGTGGTGTCTGTTGTAATTTCTCCTTTTTCATTTCTAATTTTATTGATTTGAGTTCCTCTCCCTTTTTTTCTTGATGAGTGTGGCTAAAGGTTTATCAATTTTGTTTATCTTCTCAAAATCAAATTTTAGTTTTATTGATCTTTACTATTGTTTTCTTCATTTCTATTTCATTTATTTCTGCTCTGATCTTTATGATTTCTTTCTTTCTACTAACTTTGGTTTTCTTTGTTCTTCTTTTTCTAGTTGCTTTAGGTGTAAGGTTAGATTGTTTATTTGATACTTTCTTGTTTCTTGAGGTGAGATTGAATTGCTATAAACTTCCCTCTTAGAACTGCTTTTGTTGCATCCCATGGGTTTTGGGCCATCGTGTTTTCATTGTCATTCGTTTCTAGAAATATTTTCATTTCTTTGATTTCTTCAATGATCTCTTGGTTATTTAGCGGTGCACTGTTTAGCATCCATGTGTTTATGTTTTTTTACAGTTTTTTTCCTGTAATTGATTTCTAATCTCATAACGTTGTGGTTAGAAAAGATGCTTGATACGATTTCAATTTTCTTAAATTTACTGAGGCTTGATTTGTCACCCAGGATGTTATCTATCCTGGAGAATGTTCCATGCACACTTGAGAAGAAAGTGTAATCTGCTGTTTTTGGATGGAATGTCCTATAAATATCATTTAAGTCTATCTAGTCTATTATGTCATTTAAAGCTTGTGTTTCCTTATTAATTTTCTGTTTGGATGATCTGTCCATAGGTGTAAGTGAGGTGTTAAAGTCCCCCACTATTATTGTATTACTGTCGATTTCCTCTTTTATAGCTGTTAGCCGTTGCCTTATGTATTGAGGTACTCCTATGTTGGGTGCATAAATATTTATGATTGTTATATCTTCTTCTTGGATTGATCTGTTGATCATTATGTAGTGTCCTTCCTTGTCTGTTGTAACATTCTTTATTTTAAAGTCTATTTTATCTGATATGAGTATAGCTACTCCAGCTTTCTTGTGATTTCCATTTGCATGGAATATCTTTTTCCATCCCCTCACTTTCAGTCTGTATGTGTCCCTACGTCTGAAGTGGGTCTCTTCTAGACAGCATGTATGCAGGTCTTGTTTCTGTATCCATTCACCCAGTCTGTGTCTTTTGGTTGCAGCATTTAATCCATTTACATTCACGGTGATTATCAATATGTATGTTCCTATTACCATTTTCTTAATTGATTTGGGTTTGCTTTTGTGGGTCTTTTTCTTCTCTTGTGTTTCCCACCTAGAGAAATTCCTTTAGCATTTGCTGTAAAGCTGGTTTGGGGTGCTGAATTCTCTTAGCTTTTGCTTGTCTGTAAAGCTTTTAATTTCTCCATCGAATCTGAATGAGATCCTTGCTGGGTAGAGTAACCTTGGTTGTAGGTTTTTCCCTTTCATCACTTTAAATATATCCTGCCACTCCTTTGTGGCCTGCAGAGTTTCTGCTGAAAAATCTGTTGATAACCTTAGAGGGATTCCTTTGTATGTTATTTGTTGTTTTCCCTTGCCACTTTTAATATTTTTTCTTTGAATTTAATTTTTGTTAGTTTGATTAATATGTGTCTCACTGTGTTCTGCTAGGGTTTATCCTGTATGGGACACTGTGCTTCCTGGACATGGGTGGCTCTTTCTTTTCCCATGTTAGGGCAGTTTTTTACTATAATCTCTTCAGATATTTTCTCAGACCCTTTCTCTTTCTCTTCTTCTGAGACCCCTATAATTCGAACGTTGGTGCATTTAATGTTGTCCCAGAGGTCTCTGAAGCTGTCCTCAATTCTCTTTTCATTCTTTTTTCTTTATTCTGCTCTTCCTCAGTTATTTCTACCATACTTCCAGCTCACTTATTTGCTCTTCTGTCTCAGTTATTCTAATATTGATTCCTTCTAGTGTATTTTTCATTTCAGTTATTGTGTTCATCCCCTTTTGTTTGTTGTTTATAGTTCTTCTAGGTCTTTGTTAAAGATTTCTTGTATTTTCTCAATCCATGCCTCCATTCTATTTCCGAGATTTTGGATCATCTTTGCTATCATTACTCTGAATTCTTTTTCAGGTAGGTTTCCTATTTCCTCTTCATTTATTTGGTCTTGTAGGTTTTTACCTTGCTCCTTTGTCCGTAACATATTTTTCTTGTCATCTCATTTTTTTGGATGGGACCCGTCCCCCACTTAGATGGAAAGTAATATCTAGTGTACTGTCCAAAAAAGTACATTAAAACTGAAGTTTGTAAAATTCAACTTAATTTGTTTTTTGAGGGATTGTCTTTTTTTATTGGAAATTTGTTTAATTATCAAATTGATACTCATTATAATTAGTGCTCACAGTTTTCCTAGGATTTTGATCACTGGCATCAGATATAATTTCAGTTTTTCTTCTTTATGTGTAAATTTTCCTAGCAAACCTAGGCTTGATCAGACTTTTGGCATTTCTTCTGTTTTCCATGATTGCTTCAAAATTCTCATGGTGGTTGAAATTATATCATCAGAAGCCTTCTTCCGTGTGTTCTGTAATTTGCTTTTTTTCATTTAGTTAGTAATATTTATTTAGTGCTCAGGTGAGCAAGACAAGTGACAGAAGTTCTGCCCTTGTGGAGCTTATCATCTAAGTGGGTACAAGATAAACAAAAAGCATGTAAACAGTAAATTATGCACTATAATCAGCACCATCCTATTTTAGTTCTCTTTGCTCAGTGGCAAGCTTCCAGACTCTAAAACAACTGGCTAGGTTCTCAGCGCTTGATAGCATCTGCTTTCTGCAGAGGAGATTAAGGTGAAGGCTTTGTTACAGGAACAAGAAAATTGTCTTATTAATAGAACCAAGGATTAAAGATAGCAAAAGCCTCCCCTCATTCCAAGTGTCTGATCTGGGGGGTTCATGGAGTTCTTTATTTTCTCTTTTTGGGGGCTAGGATAGTACCAGATCCCAGGGCAAGGAATCAAGTTTGTGGTTAAACCAATATTTATTAAGTTGGTAGAGAAAGACATAAAAGATGGACTGGGGCAGAAGCTTCTGCTGGCATTATTCTGTGGAGACTATTGCAATGAAGTCATTATTGAAAACTCTTGTTGCCAAAGTCTGTGATTATTTTCAGTTCCCATCCTTTGTCTTATTTGAGTTCTCCTTATTTCTTCAAATTGTCCTCACCTTTGTTCTTTTGAATACAATTCATGTCCTTTTGGTTTTCTTATGATTTTTTTATGACCATTCCTTCTAATTTTCTTTTACTGACTCCGTTTCATTCAACTCCTGCAAACATCAGGGTTTCTTGAAATTCTGTTCTTGGTATTCTTGTCCTGATTATTTTGGGGGGTAATATCACCTCATCGAGCATTTTTGTGGTTATAGTAATACCTATGCCTTTAGCCTTGACCACTTTCTCAAGCCCCAGGATTTTCTTTTTTCTCTTTTTGTGCTGACTGTTGGCATCTCCATCTAGATGGTCCACAGACCCCTCAAGGTTAACCTTTTCAAAACTTAACTTACTCTCTTAACTCCAGATGATCCTATACTGTATTCATTCTCTCTCCAGTGACTCCCAAAACTCAGGATCTTGTGGGTTTTTAAAATCCTTTTCCTTTAGTCCCTAAATTTTCAATAAACTACTACCCTACGTCTCTCCTTTTTTATTAAGTCACAGTTAAATTTTCAAAAGGTAAGCCATATTGTTTACCTTTTAGTCCATTTTAGTTTACTGATATTGCACTGTTTAAGGTCACTGATGGCCTCCTAATTATCATCCAGGAGTCTCTTTTTAGTCTGCGTCCTACTTAATATCCCTGTAGTATTGGATTTGTTGACCTCCATCTTTCCTGATTCTTCTTGTTTCTTCATCTCCTCTTCCTTTGCTCCTCTACCTCTTGTTCTTTTCCTTTGGTATCTATCCTCAGAATTTATTCTTGTACCGTAAGCTGCCAACACAGGCACTCTCAGATGGAGTTTTTTGTGACTGTGTCCTCTATCTTACTGCACTAATACTCAGTTGCAAAGTTCTTACGTTCTCTTATTGTTCAATTTGTATTTGTTTAACCTTAATTCCCATACTGTAAATTTCTTTAAGTATTGGATTTTCTTAAAGTTTTTTTTGTTATCTTCCCCACAACCTGTAGCACAAATGATGGCTGATAGTAGTTATTAACTACTTACTGCTTAGTTGGCTATTTTATATGTAAAAGCATTAATTTTTACATGTAATTTATTCATTTGTGTATTAAATTTGTGCATTTATTGAAATTGCTAGACCATGAGTTTTGTATATAAGCAAACTAAATGATGGAGCTTGTTGCAGTCTAGAAAAAGAAGAATTTTTATCTCCCATCCCTAAGCCCCCAAAATAAGTAAATCAAGTAAGTCAGAGCTGTCTTGGAAATAATAAATTTATCACAGACCCCTTTGCCACTGGAATACTGGTTTCTACTGCTTTCTAGTAGATGAAATGCTAAATGGCAGAACTTTTTCCTTAGGTATAAAAGTAGTAGGATTCTGATTTTTGTGGATTTTTAATCATGTCACATAATTTGTGACTACTTTATCTGTAAATAGTTCTTGTCCACTCAAATTGATGCTGTCACCATGATAGCAGAGAGGCACTGATGCTAGTTGCCCTAGAATAGCTAAAGATAAGTTTTACAGAATGACTAAAACCAAAATTATCCAATAAAATAAAAATTGGCCATGTGACAATATAAAAACAGCAGTTGTTGACTTACAGCTAACATAGGAAAGTAATGTCAGGATGTTTAAACTGTGTATTGAATTCTTATTACCTCAGATATAAAGAGGGTACTTAAGCATGAGGCAGAAGGACATTTCTGAAAGCAGGGGCAAGAAGCACCAGAGAAGAAAATCTGAGGCAGTGTTTTAATCTCCTGACACCTCCTGCAGGAAGATAGGAAGCAGTGTTATTTTGATAATGTTGTTATATAAGAAACTCACCACTGCTCTGCTGGTTGAAGGAAAGAGATTATCTTCCTCCCCACTCAAAGGTTAGATTAAGTTCTTGATTTAATTAGTGAAGGTTATAAAATTTTATCAGAAGCAGAATGACCAAACAGCTGAAGCACGTATAGCATGTCACAGCATTGTTTCCCTTTGGTCCCCAGAGCACATGAGAGCTACCAGTTATGCTATGCTCTAAGCATTTGGTGGAATTTTGTTAGATCCAGAAAGCTCTATTTTTATTCTGCCACCGTCCTTGTAGACTTTGGAGGCACACATCACCATTCCAGAGAACTTCAGCTAACAGTGGGAGAGTGTCCACTTAAAGTTGATGTTTGGAAATATTGGTTCTTTTGGTTTGATCTCATGTTTCAGGCTCCGGCTTTCCACTTTAAAGGTCAAGTTACTCGGTGTCTCAGATGCAGTTAAGCTGACTCCACTGAGACTTTGAATAAACCAAAGAATGGCCACTTATAATTTTATTGTCATGTGGACTAGAATACTTGAGTTGATACCGTCTGTATTCTCTTCCTGTGGTCAAACCATCTTGGCAGCCAAATTATAATAAGAAACCAACTAATTAGCTTTAGTAAGCACCATCATAGGACTGGAAGTCCAGGTGATTATTACATTTATTCCATGAAGTTATACCAATATGAGAAGTCAGATCATAGCAAAAATTTATTTGCTAAGTCATGCTTTCTTCAAATGAATTCCTACAACCTGCAAATTGATTAGTATGTTGATCTTAAAATTTCAGTGATAAAAATTTTCCCCTCATTTCCAAGTTTTTAGGAGATATCTCAATTTGTTTTGAAAATGAATCTTCATCTCTAGAATGATAAAAGTAAAAAGATTGGGATAGCATCACTTCAGTAAGGGTTCACAGCTCTAAAACTCCATAATCTTTTTCTAAGCTTCACTATAAATGGATATGTGTAACCCCTAATCCATCTTACTAAAGCTGATTAGCCTCTCTGATCTTCACAAGGAGCAAGGAAACAGATGTGACCAAGCAAATTTCTACAAACTTTACTTTGAGATAATGTCAGCATATATTGGCTGCACTGATAAAGGAGAAATAGATCCCTGAGATGCCACTGTCCCAGACATGACAATGTCATTAACAAAATGAGTGTTTAGAACAAGGATTCTCTAGTATTTAATCAGCTTTGTTAGAGGAATTGTTTATATATGTAATTGGTACAAGAAATTCAAGATTGCATAGTGTTGAGACTTCTGGAAACATGCTAAGTTTGTCCTTTTCAATTTCAAAGGAGGCATGTGTTTATTTAGTTGCAATACGTTGGAAAATATTCATAGTTTATTTTGGAGGGAGGTAAAAAGAAACCACCTGTAAATTCTAGTTTCTGTTGAAAAACAAAAACACTGAAAGAAGCTACTAGACTATTGAAAACTAGTAGATCCTCCAATGTGTGGAATCCCAGAATATCAGAATTTTGAAGGACCCTGGATGTCTTCCAGTTCAAGACTTTCCTGAGTCATAAATCTGTTGTCGTCTTATCATTAATCCAGGCTTCTTAAATATTTTAAGTGGTGGAACGCACTACCTCTTAGGGCAAAATTCTAATTTTGGTAAATCTTAATAAAGTCTTTGTTCGAATTGTGTTTTCTGCCATCATGGTATCTGATCATAATTGTTAGACTGATCACATTTTTTCCTGTAGGTATAGTTTAATTTTAATTTTTTTTAAGCATTGTAGTTGATGACATTTTTATTTTTTATTCAGCTTGTAACACTTCAAGAAGCAAAACTGCTGCTAAACGAAGATGATTACCTTATTAAAGCTGTATATGACTACTGGGTGAGAAAACGTAAAAACTGCAGGGGACCATCCCTCATTCCTCAGATAAAACAAGAGAAAAGAGATGGCTCTACCAACAATGACCCTTATGTTGCCTTTCGGAGGAGAACAGAGAAAATGCAAACTCGAAAGGTAATATGCTGTAGTAGGTCTGCGTCTTACTAGAGCATGGACTTGAGGATATGGGGAGGGGGAAGGGTAAGCTGTGACAAAGTGAGAGAGTGGCATGGACATATATACACTACCAAACGTAAAATAGCTAGCTAGTGGGAAGTAACCACATAGCACAGGGAGATCAGCTATGTGCTTTGTGTCCACCTAGAGGGGTGGGGATAGGGAGGGTGGTAGGGAGGGAGACGCAAGAAGGAAGAGATATGGGAACATATGTATATGTATAACTGATTCACTTTGTTATAAAGCAGAAACTAACACACCATTGTAAAGCAATTATGCTCCAATAAAGATGTTTAAAAAATAAAGAAAGAAAGGTAATATGCAAATTAGATTTAACTGAATGTACCTTGATAGTATTTAAGACCAATATTTTTATTTTGCTGATAGCTTGAGTAATTTTCAGTAATTCGAATATAAAGAGAAGCTAATGACATTGTTGAACTTTATATTAGAAAGGCTGCTATTCAGTAGCTTCTGTCCCCCAGTTGTTTGCAATGTTTATTTAATACCTATGGGCTTTATAAATCTATTGGTTATACCATTTTAGGCTTGCAGTTGAAGTGATGTGAGGAAATTCGTGTTAGGAAGAAAACTCTGAAGTTTTGAATTCTTCAGTAAACTGTACATTCTATACATATCCTCTGTTTGGGAAGCTTAAGAGTTCCTTTGAAACCATATTCTAAATCATGCATGTGAAAATGGACTTTACTCCCTCTAACTACTGTGGGGTCATGGGAAGTTGGGAAAGGTTCATTTTCAAGCCTGTTCTGCTAACAGTCGCAAGTAACACAATGGAACCTTTTTCTCCTTTTCTGAGTTGTCAGTTGTGTCAGATTTCGAATTGACAAACTTGTCCTAATCTGGCTTTCAGAAGCAAGATGAGCCAGAATTTTAAGAGAAATGGGGTCTCAGGCTGTGAAATGATACAGTATAGAAGAAAGCATTATTTCAGATGGTAGTCACTGCCTTCCATTTCTCATAATTAACGGTAAACATCAGACATGGTAACACATTCTCTAACATTGCAGAATATTAGGAACATATAAATGTAAAAACCATGAGGAATTATAATTGGAGGCAAAGCATTTTCTGTGGATTCCTGTTTCTCCTGAATGAGAATGCTTTCTCATTCTCTTGAATGCTTGTCCTTGTCAGCTGTTAATATAACAGCTGTGAAGCATAACAGCTGCCAGGGATAGTACATTATAGGGGAAACTTCCCTACTGGTTAACAACCAGAGTTTTTATAACTCTTTCTTGGATTTCCCAATTGTGTATGACATTCCCTAACCCAGACTGAATTTTCAGTTTGGTGTGTTGGTTCTTAGCTAAGGAAATATTAGCTATTTCTTGAAGATTTAGTGCATTGTTTAGAAAAGACTATAATGAGATGAGTTTGTAAATACAGTAAAGCTTTATAAATATGGACATGAGGAAGGAGAGGTTTATCTGGATTATTGAAAAAATCTGAACTTCCAGTTACTTTTTAAAAGAAATGTAATTGATTCAGATATATTGCAAAAGATAGACTTAGAGCAATGTCTTTTGAAGGAAAAGTACTGTTGGGCTTCTTTTAGTGAATGGGTATGAAGTACTTAAAATTATCAGTATTTATTGACATACAAACAATATTACAAATGTTTAAATATGTTTTATTCTTAAATAGGTTAAATCACTATTTTCTAACCAGTGTGTTTTGAGAATTGCTAGAAATAGGTTCCTGTGTTTAGGCATTTCTCCATTGTGTAATAACTAGGCCAGCATTTTCCTGACACTCTGATTTCTACCCTTTCTCTTACCTGTTAATTTTCATCTTCCTCTCCAAGGTGGTATATTTTCTTTTCCAATGGTATTTTTATTCCTCTCTGTTTTCAGTTATGGGACCAAAAACTATTCCCCTTCATGTACACTCTTGCTGCTTAGAAATGTGTATGAGTTTTAAAATGAGAAAGTTAGGAAAGCAATCGAGAGTGGACACCCTAGGTGTTCAGGAGGTGGTCAGGCATTGAGATATGCAACAATGAATACCAGCTAACAGAGGTCCTCTGCTTCCTTTTCTATTCCCACAAACGTAAAAACATTTATATAGCTGATGCAAAAGCTAGAGTAAAGGACTTCTGAAATATTTGCTTGGAAGTCTATAATTTAATTTTAATCATTAAACTAATGTTTAGTTTGGGAGTGGTTAAGTGCTTTAGGACATTCTCAAATGACATGGTGTTAAGGTACCAGCATCTCTGAGTGCACTGACTGGGAAGTCTTGAATCAGCATATACGTTTATATGTTTAACCCCATAGGTAAAACTGTTAGCGTTTGTGCCTTCTCTCCTCCCTCTGTGGGGCAAGATAGTTAGGAGAGGAAACTTCCAGGGTAGTGGTTCTCAGTCTGGCTGCACATAACAATCACTCGTGAATTAGCCTTGGTTTAAAAAGATCTATAGTTAACTCTAAATTACAGCAGTTTGAAAGCCACTTCCCTATAGATTTGGCAGTTGGTCAGAACTATAATATGTAACTGGAACAAGAAGACAGGAATTTGCTCCAAGCAGAGACAGTTGTGAAGAAGGGTAAAGGGAATTGAGTAGATTTGAATATAGGGAGTAGGGCCATCTTAAAAGCACAGAAAAGATGTCAGTATGAACTTACAGTTTTTAATATGGATACAGCTAGAAATAGATATAGATCTATGCATGGGTATGTACATAAATATATTACAGGCTTATTTCCTAGCTCTGTTTGCGAGAGGGTATAGAAGCAATTACACTCGCATGTAAATCTTGATTTTAAATACTATTTTCCATTAAAGGGAACCAGGACTCCTTAGAAAAATGATTTTAGGTCTGGTGCTAGGAAAGCATAAAGATAAGCTTGGAACATTCTGCTTTGCCAGAATATAAGAATGTGATTGAAGAATGTTGGAGCCATGTTAGAAGGCCTCAGGAGCCAGCTTAAAGGGTGACCCTGCTGATCAGATGTGGGCAAGTTTGTATGTCAAAATAAGGAGAGTAATGGATTATAACCCATAAAGTAACCCATGAGTCTATACTGATGTAAATGGATGGATGGATAGATGGATAAGTAGATGATTGATTGATTGATTGATTGATTGATGAAAGAGAACACTTTTCCTTACCATAGATTTCCAACTTATAAATGTCAGTGGAATGATGGAGTTCAAAAATCACCATTTGGCAACCACCATAGTAGCAATTGTTTCTGGCAAAAGTTAGAATTAATGGAAGCTAAACTGATGGGGGAAATTTGATGAGAAACAAGATGCTTATGTAAGTCCCACAGCATACTTTTTAATTAAAAAAGGAAAAATACTAATTTGACTAGAGAAATCTGGCAAGCACCATCTTAATCAAGTGATCAGTGGGGCAGTAATGGGACAAATAGGTATCATTTAACTCCTGATATGCTGAGTGAGAGACACAGTATCTCTTCTGTGATGGTCCTACCAAAAGTTTACAACATGAATTTAATTGTGGAAAAACATCAAAGAAACCCAAACTGAGGAACATTCTACAAAAATAAGTGGCTTCTGCTCTTTGAAACTATCAAGGTTATGATCACCATAGAAAGACAGAGGAACTATTCCAAATTACAGGAGAGTAAAGAGACATGACAGCTAAACGCAATTTTAATCCTGAATCGGGTCCTAGACCAGGAAAAAGAATTTATTATTATTAATGAATTTTAATAATAAAGTTATTATTGTCCCATTAATGTCCTTTATAGCAACATTATATAAATATATAAAATATGTATATAACTATTTCTTGCTGTGAAGGACATTAATGGGACAATTGGTGAAATATGAATAAAGTCAGTAAGTTAAGTAATAGTTTTTATATCAATGTTAATTTTCTGATTTCGATAATGGTACTGTGATTGTATAAGAGATTATCATTGTTTTTAGAAAATATATTAAAGTGTTTCGGGGATAAAGGAGCATTATATCTTCAACTTTTCTCGAAAATATTTAAAACACCATTGCTAATAGTTTATGTATGTGTGTATGTGTTTATATATATACATGTATATTGTGTCTTAGTTCATTTGAGCTGTTGTAACAAGAATGCATTAGACTGGGTGGCTTAAACAGCAAACATTTATTTCTCAGTTCTGGAGGTTGGGAAGTCCAAGTTCCAGGTACCATCAGATTTGGTGACTATTGAGGGACCACTTTCTGTTTCATAGATGGTCCTCTTGCTGTGTCCTCACATGGCAGATGGGGCAAGAGATCTCTCTGGGGTCTCTTAGGGTACTAATCCATTCTACAGGACTCCCAAAGGCCTTACCTCCAAATAAAAATCACATTGGAGAGTTAGGATTTCAACATATGAGTTATCAGGAGATGCAAACATTCGGTCCATAACGATGTGTATGTACATACATATATAGATACATACATAAAGAGAGATACATAAAGCAAGTGTAAAATATTAACCTTTGGAGAATCTGAATGAAGATATATGGGAATTCTTTATACTTTTTTTGTAACTTTTTTGTAATCTGAAATTATTTCACAATAAAAGGTTACAAAGTAGAGCAGAAAGGGCAGGACTGGGGTAAAGAAAAATTAGGAACACTAGTTATTTGGGCCTAAAGAGAGCGGGAAATGAATGAGTAAGAAAGGAGAGAAGCATACAGTCCAAGAGGAACCCTTAGTGAAAAGGAGGACAATTTTAAAAGGTTCTGGTGCACTTTTGGTTCAGCTGCTATTATTATTCATCTTTTGAATCTGTATATCTCTTATTCTTATTAGACTTTAAGCCTTTTGAGCATAGGGGACATGTGCAATACTTTGTACAGAGTGAGCACTTTTAATATTTGCTCTTGGTAATGTTAGTTTTTTTTCATTCGGAAGGTATTATTGCTGCCTGGTTACAAAAAAATATTTGCTTAATACCATGCTTTAGATTTTTGCCTTTTCTCACATAGTACTGCTGAAGGGGGAAAAAAGATTGATTTCCTTTGGATAAGATAAAAGAATGATTTATTAACATAGTATTTTTTAATATTCAGTATGCACTACCTTAATGGGACTTAGTTTAGGTAATGTTTTATAGGTGATGATTAATTTTCAAATACAAGTAACTATACACAAAAGGAAAAAAGTAAAACTTTGAATCTTTCTCAAGTTTTATTTTCTCTTTTATAATCCTCCAGTATGAAACCTGGCTTTCTTTGGGTTCTTTCTAATGTCATATTGCTTTATTAAGTCAGGTATGGAAAGCTTGCTTAAATGCAGTCTGTCTAGACATATAGAATGAGGGGTGGTAGTGGTCTATTTTAAAACAAATAGTTCCATGCCTAATATAAAGTAAGTATTCTGTGGATATTTGGTTGAACAAAATATTTTTATTAACAGTTACTTTTATATGCAAATGATGCTGCTAATTACAATTGAGCCTTCTCTAGTTATGATAGGACTTTCACCTGTGAGTTAGTTCAAGTTACTTCTTACAGTTCAAAGTAAGAACTTCTAATGAAATTCAGACTTTTCACTGGATGTCTTTTCTACTCTGTAATTAGGTGTTACTACACTGAAGCATGATCATTCGATTCCTTGAGATCCTTTATATCCCATAATCAGTTTTATATCTGAGTTTCTGAAGTGAACCTTTGCTTATCATTATGATTGTTTACACTGTAGTGTATTGAACTGTCCAGCCCCCAAATAAGCTTCTCATTTTAGCTATTTTTAGGTAACCTTGATTTGACAACTCTTTCCCTCTGTCATTGCAAAATACCTTGTAACCAAATGAAAAGACTGCATTTTTCTGATATAGTAGGTTTTGTTTCAGACAGACTTTAAAAATTTTATTTACATTGGAATTATCCCTTCTATGTCATTCCATCTTTTCAACAGCTGGCAACATTTTTTTTTAATATTTATTGAGATATTTGCTTATACTTTTATTTTCAGAGTTAAATAGGTCCTCTTAATGTAGTTGCTTTTTAGATGATTTTTTAACATTTTGCTTTTATAGAATGAATTTGGGTCTGATAAGATTTTGTTGAATGAAGCTGGAAATGTGGACAATTGGATTTATTCTTCTAAACTTGTTATTTTCAATAGAATCGTAAGAATGATGAAGCCTCTTATGAAAAGATGTTGAAGCTGAGACGAGAGTTTAGTAGAGCTATAACAATTTTGGAAATGATTAAGAGAAGAGAGAAAACAAAACGAGAATTATTGCACTTAACCTTAGAAGTTGTGGAAAAAAGGTAACATTGCTACTATTACAAACCAGTAACAGCTTTAGTCAAATGATAGGCAAAATGTAACCAAATTTAAGCTTTATAACAACTGAAATTGATTATATAACAAAATCTACATTTTTTGAAAATTGTGATTACTACTTTTTTGTTTTAAAAATCAGATTAAGTTACCAGTTCGGGTTGCAAATTTGGGGGATATTTTTGTGTGTAGTGTAGATCCGTTATATGTAATTTTTTGTTGTTGTTGCAGAATCATTGAGTTGTATTTAGAAAAGAACTTGGAGATCATTTTATCCAGTTCTCTGAATTAAAGTTTCTATTAAACAAAATTTGAGAGAGATAAATGTTTATTTGATTTTATTTTCTGATTAGTTAGGAAATACTTGTTTCATTGCATTTTGAAAATGTATTCTCTGATGTAATCATCCTTTTCCTACATAATTAAGTAGACTGTGCTAAACCTAACAAAATTTTGTGTGTTTACTGAGGTAAGCATTCTAAACATCATTTCCTAGTGCTTGAAAATATAAAATATATGAGGATTCCGTCTTCTGTGTCCCTTAGAGATTAGATGGGTGGGGGTGGGGGATGGTTTTGTTTTTACTAAATCCCAAATATGGGCTTCTTTATTCCCGTAAGTTTTCTCTCTTAAGAATAATCTGATTGGGCTTCCCTGGTGGCGCAGTGGTTGAGAGTCCACCTGCCGATGCAGGGGGCACGGGTTCGTGCCCCGGTCCGGGAAGATCCCACATGCTGCAGAGCAGCTGGGCCCGTGAGCCATGGCCGCTGAGCCTGCGCGTCCGGAGCCTGTGCTCCGCAACGGGAGAGGCCACAACAGTGAGAGGCCCGCGTACCGCAAAAAAAAAAAAAAAAAAAAGAATAATCTGATTAATTGTTGGCTCTGTTTGGCAAGTAAATGAAGTATCATTGGTTTTTTATTTCTTTTTTATTTTTAAACTGTAACATTTTCTTATATATTATTTCCTTTTCAAGATATCATTTGGGAGACTATGGTGGTGAAATCCTTAATGAAGTGAAGATCAATAGATCAGAAAAAGAGTTATATGCCACTCCAGCAACTCATCATAATGGAAATCATCACAAAGTCCAAGAATGTAAAACTAAGGTGAGTATCTTCTGGGGAGAAGCATCTATGGTAGTATTGATCAGATAGTTGTTTTCTGAAGTTGTCTTATAATAGTTTGGTTAAAGAAGAAAGTTATTAACATGCTTGAGTTCCTACTTTTTGCCAAGCACTTTGCTAGGATTTTTTATACACACGTTGATTCATTAATCCTTATAACTTCCCTTTGAGATAGATTTTTACCTCTGTGTGACTTCCAGATCATAAAGTTGTTAAGTGGCAGAGTCTAGGTCTAACATCAAAGACAGTGTGCTTTCAACTATGCTGTCTGCTTCTTTATAGAATATGGGTAATTAAAGCTTAGTTATTATCACGAGCCTTAGCAAATCCTGCATCGTAGTGGCAGGCATCAAAATCTAAAATTAAAGCTTTCCTCATTGAGACTATTGGAAGTTATTCTTTTTGTCATCACCATTGCCATAACCAGCATTTATCAGTTGCTATCTGTCTTGACTTGAAAAAGTCCTATAACTTCTGGATCACAGTTTCTTCCTAATAAAGAGCACTAGTAATTACTTTAGTTTCTTAGACTGAAGAATTATATTTATTCATTATTCACTGTTCCAAGTGAATATTAAAGTATTCAGTTGAAAAATACAAAAATTAATAAAACCTTTAAGGAGCTTAGATTTTAAAAAGAAACAGGTTATTGGCTGAGCATTTAGACAGTAGAGCTGTACTGTGTAGCAAGATTTTAAAAGTGACTTAGGGTGTTTGTGGAAAATTCATCTTTTAAAAATGTGCACAATCCTCAGTTTTCATGGGTTCATTCCTAAAGGTCAAGGAAGAATGTGGAGCAGGAAGACTCCTCCATTATTCAACTCATGTCAATTCAAACAGCAAAGTTCTTTCTTATTAATCACAGGCATCTAGCCCACCTACCCTTTAAATCACACTTGCTTCGCCATAAACAATACAATAAATGTCATTTTGTACATTATTTTAAAAAATCCTTTTTAGATAAATCAATGCTTTTCCAAGGCATATTATTGGTAGGCATAGAATATGAAAATCTCAACCCCAAATTACTGACAGAATCAGCCTTTGTTATATATTGATTCTTATTTTAGATCATCTTTAAGATTAAACACCCACCCTATTTAAATATTAATTTTAGAAATATGGTTGCATCCATTGTTGCTCTACCCTGTTTCACATAGTTAACTATATTTCCTTTGTCACACATCCCACCTTAAAATATAAGTAGTTTCTGAGAAGTTGGGGGTTTCTTTTTGATGTCATAGCTACATCCATTGTATAAAACCATTTATATCTCAGTAACTTGGCATTTAAGCAACATTTTCATCACGTGTAACATTTTTGACCCTAAAGTAGTTTTTACAAAAATCTGAGCTACATGGGGAAAGGTATAACTTCCTCAATATTTTTACACTTTCATAGTGCTTGTACTTCGATGCTTAGAACAGTCATTTTCAAACTTTTTAAAGTAGTAGATCTCTATCTGTTAAAAGAATGCCAAGGGCTTCCCTGGTGGCTTAGTGGTTGAGAGTCCGCCTGCCGATGCAGGGGACACTGGTTCGTGCCGTGGTCCGGGAAGATCCCACATGCCGCTGAGCGGCTGGGCCCGTGAGCCATGGCCGCTGAGCCTGCGCATCTGGAGCCTGTGCTCCGCAACGGGAGAGGCCACGGCAGTGAGAGGCCTGCGTACTGCCAAAAAAAGAAAAAAAAAGAATGGCAATATGTTAAAACAGAAACAGAGCTGCTCTGTTGAGGAGAGGTGGGTGCTAGAACCCACCCCATCAGTCAGTCTCTTTGCCAGATGGCCTCTCACATACCACCACTGAACTCTGGGGTACCTGAGAACAGTTTGATTATTGTTCAGTTGAGGCAGTAATTATTCATTTGAAAAAGTGAAGTTTTTTTCCTAATTAATAAGCTTATCTGTCTCAAAAAAGTTACCCCACATGTAGGCATTTTTAAAAATTGAAAATGAGCATAGAAATGAATTATGAATTTATAATCTAATTCAAGTCATTTTAAAAATAAAAATAGTTGTTAATTTTCATCATTAATTAGTAGATTTAAATAAAATTAAAATATAATTTAAATACTTTTTAAATGCTGGATTGCATAATAGAACAATTTTTAAAAATCATTAACATCTTAGTTTAAGTATTGATAACAATGTAAAAAGTAAATTTAAGTGTCATAATTATTTTTCACTGTAATTTGTGAAAGCAAAACATTTTTCAGTTTATGGTCACATAATAATTTTTGCATATTAAAACCAGAAAGTAAAATCACCTCTGGGGTAAAAATGTATGTTTTTTAAAGAGCAGTATAGTTTTTCGTGCTTTCTAAAATGATTTTCATTTCTTCCTTTTGGGGGAAAAATCGTCATGTAAACAGCACCCGCATCATTTGTCTTTGAAAGAAGAGGCTTCTGATGTGGTTCGTCAAAAGAAGAAGTACCCAAAGAAGCCTAAAGCAGAGGCCTTGCTAGCGTCTCAGCAGCCCGCTCCTGAGACACTGCCTGTGATCAATAAGAGTGACATTAAGCAGTATGACTTTCACAGCTCAGATGAAGATGAATTTCCACAGGTGCTTGTTTTAAAACTATTTTAAAGACATTTTCCTCTAGTCTTTTGTATTGCTATATTTTAAAACATAATTGACATCTTAGAGTTTTGATTCTTGCTTTCTTCACCTAATGTTATGACATAAACAGTTTCCACGTTATTTATGTTTGTTACTGAAATGGTATTTGCTTCTGTTATTTTCTATCAGTTGAATAAAGTTTATTCTGTTGTGTAGCATTTAGGTGGTTTTCAGCTTTCCCTTTTACAAAAATTGACATCTCTACCTCTTCCCTCTGTATTTAAAATAGATTATTAGAAATGGAATTCCTGAACTAAAGATTATAAATATTTTAAGACATTTAATACATCATTGTAAATATTCACCAACAATAATTCCACCAGCATTGTATTTTACAACTTTTAATGTAAATTCTGCTAATTTGTTTGGCAATAACTATTTGATTCTAAAGAAAATTTAGAACTGGTTCAAGTTTTAACTTGTGAAAATAATTATTTGGTTATATCACAACAGTTTTATAGCAAAATGTTTGCAGTGTAAAAATCTTAATTTTTGTTTCATATGTGCTATCTTTAAAACAAGACCTTATTTTATATATTAAAGGATCAATTTAAAACATACATTGTTTAGCACCTGATCTAGCAATGCCCTCCTTTTTTCTTTTCTGTATGTTGTAGGCAACCTAAAGAGAGTACTATAACAAGCTTTATCATATTTTAACATTTTGACTTACTTGATTTAAAAAACATTTTTTTTTTAACCAACATGACAGATATGTTTGGAAGCAAGACAGTTCATAAAACACCTTGTTGTTGTAACTATTTAAAATCTAGAGTTTACATAAAACTTGTCCCCTTTGGCTAGATTATATTAGTTTTATTCTTTTGTAGATGATTTAGTTTTTCTACCCCAGATAATATTTTAGCATTCGTACGCGTTGTAACAAATGCACAAAAATGTGTTTAATTTCGTATGCCCTTAAAAAGCACTTAAATGAAACCATTTATTAAAATTGTCAGAGGATCATGTAGTTAGACTCAGGCAGGGCTTTGAATAGTCATGGGACATTAATTAGATGACATTTGAAGGAATGAGAGAACAAATAGTAGGTCTTTCCCAGGTAGAAGATGTAGGGAAGGCCTCAAGGCAGAGAAAACAGCATATTAGAGGGAACTGCTAGCAGTTTGGCATTGCTGGAGCATAAAACACAAAGGGGAAGGGAGGTGAACGGAATGATGCCTGGAGTAGTAGTCAGATGGCAAATGGCCTCTATCGACATTATATATACTGAGAAGTTCTTAAAGAATTTTAAGTAAGAAATGACATAGTTAGATAAATGCATTTATAAAAGCCAGTAAAGTTTTGCTGTACACTCCCAGCCCTTTAAGAATGATGCCAGGGGGATACTATGTCCAGTAGAAACTTTTCCCTTATTGCTAGAATCAGTCCATCCATCCTGATAGACACACTCAGCATACTAGTCATATATTCCTCATCTATTAAGGGATCTTCATTTCTGTTCTAAATTCATATGTTTATTCATATAGTCCCCATTCCCACATGAAATTGCATTTTGAAACTTTTAGGTTCCTCTGAGTCCTTATACTAGGTCTTTGACAACATTAATTTTTAGAATGGTATTCCCCTGTTGCTAAACTGTAGGTAGGCATGTACCTAGAGTTGGACATTATTCAGTGAGGCAGCTATTTAGAATGTAGCTCTTACAAAATCAGGATTTTATTGCTAAAAAGATAATTAAAATAATATATGCTTCTTCTTTGTCCAATAAACAAGAACAAAGGAATAGGGAGCCTTAAGAGAACAAGCATTTTAACCAGACTTCTCCAACTGATTTGCAGCAGAGCAGAATAAAAACCCAGTCTCTTCTCGATCATGCTTCTGATTCTCCTAACATCAGCTCTCTCTTCCTATGTCTCAGACCAAATCCTGGAATCCCCTCCTGGGGTAGTCAGGAGGAAGGGATGCAAAAAATTTCTGAGGCTTTGTGACATCTCCTGTATATATTTTAAAAGAGGTAGATGATTTGTAAAGGAATCAAAGTGTAAAATTCACATTTGGGATTTCCTTTCAAATTTCAGGTTTGGGTTTTGTTCCCCAGGAAGAAGAATTAGCCCCAGCTTACTATTTCTGTGTCTCCCCCATAGTGTTGGTGGAGGTATATTGGAACCTCAAACAAATGCCTTTCTCCCCTGGATGACCCTGCTCAGTGGTAATTACCACAGTTTGGAAATAATGTGGAGAAAGCATTTTTCCTCTCAAAATAGGAAGAGAGGGATTCGTGAGGTAATTTGCAAGTAAATATGGTTGAGTCAGCGTTGTCAGAAAAAGAGATGTACTCCAAAGTGAAATTGCGAGACAACTGAAACTTAAGTACTAAAACTTTTTTTTTTAATTTTAACCATTATGGGTAGAAATTTATCTAAACCATATTATTTCCCTGCCATATCAGAGTATATTTGTATTTCATTTAATCTGTTTTTGATGACATTTATAAAGTTTGCTGTTGTATAATATATCAGTGCTGCCCTAGAGGTCCACTCAGATTATGTAGGGATATTTGACCTAGTATCACTTGGTCCTATGCTTTTTAATATGTGACAGCTTTTTGAAAGTCTTTATTCTTTTGCTGTCAGGTGGTGGGCTTAGTACTTCTCTCTGCAACCAGTCTGCTTACCTTTTAGCGGGTCCTCTTTCCTCTTCTGATTCTCTGCTTCTGATCTGCTAAATTTAAAAAGTGATTTATAAAAATGAGGGGAAATAAGGGACTCCCCTTTGAGTGAAATGTATGACCTTTTTGGCTTTTGGGGATGGGAGGCTATTCATAAACCTTTTTTATCTTCCTAGTTTTGGGCTTTATTATAGAGAAATAAAGTTATTGTGTAAAAACATCTCTACTTATAGGTGAAGCATAACTATTATTACAAAGTATTTATGGCCACGTATAATATTTACAAAATGTAAATGGGATATATAAAAACCATACTAATTCTTTTTAAGCCTATAATCCTTGCATGTTCAGAAACAGTTAGGCAATAATACCATGTGAGCTTACCTGCAAGAACCAGTCCATTAAGAATAATGATTTTTAACCATAGAAAAATTTTGCTAATCTTTAAATGTTTTGGGGAATTCACTGCCTACTGTATGTAATATAGGAGTGATTCACTGTTTGTGATCAGATTCTAATTTTAGACCATTACAAAGATTGTTGACTTTTGATAACTCCTAAATGGAATGCTTCATGCCTCTTTTTCTAGGTACCGTCCCCAATATCAGAACCTGAAGAAGAAAATGATCCTGATGGTCCCTGTGCTTTCAGGAGGCGGGCAGGATGCCAGTATTATGCTGTAAGAACTTTATTTTTTGTGGTGTTTTTGTGAACTGGAATTAACAGGTAACTCATGTCAGGGTGACTTAGTCTTGATCTAAAATGGGAAGTCAATCAGCATTTTTTATTTAATATCCCCTATGCAGATACCAGTAAAAGATGCTCGAAGGTACTGAGTCCTTTCAAAGGAGATCAGAACCCTTTATTTGGAAATTGATAACTGCTCGTATTTTAGAAATCTAGCTCACTTTGGGCTTTAACTATTACTTCAGCAGTTACGACAGCTACTCACTATGTCATTGCTGGAGTTAGGTGAGCCCAGAATCTCTAATGGAACCCTAGATGGCTGATGAGTGTTTATTGAAATTTACTTTTGGGCAAGCCCATCTTTTCCATACAAACCCAGTAAGTATCAAACATAAAGGAATCATTTTTAAACCTCCCCCATGGCAATATATTGTCAAATAATTATATTCATAACTTTTTGTCCCACTTAGAAAATGCTTTGTGCTGTTAAGTCAAGTTTTGGTGCATATTTTATCAAGGAATGACCCTCACTTCCAGATGCTAAGGTTTCAAGTAAGGTGTAACGATGGAGTAGTGAGGATGGCTCTCATATATGGCTTTTGGAGACCTTTTGTCTTGTTGCATTATGGTAAACATATACACTTACAGCTTTTTCAGGTGTGTGTGTGTGTGTGTATGTATTTAATGTAGGGGAGGTGTAGAGAATTGTTTATAAGTTATGTGTTTGAGAAAAAGGAGACAGAAAGTGGTAACATAGAAAAATAGAATGCTAGAAGAAATAGGAAGGCAAAGAAATGGACTGTATGTTCTTACAAGTAAAGAGGAAGTATGATTTGCCACATGCATACCTTCTTGAAGTGCAATTTTTACTCCAAAAAATTTCCTTCTAGTTTATCTCTGTAGGAAGTCTATAAATTACTAACTTCACTATCTCTACTTTTCTACATAAATGTTAAAAGCCACATTATTCTTTAAAGATATATTTCTTTTAAAATATAATATTATCTTAAATGTATTTGTAGTCATAAACTAAATTTAGTTTGAGTTATTTTGGTGAGTGAACTTTTAAGTCAGTTTTGTAGAATTTTACCTGGTTAATATTTAAACCCTAATTTTAAAGTTTTATATCTAAATTTTAATTGCTCTGCTAATGCTGTAGTTACTTTATTTTTATCATGATTTCACTTTTCTTCATTTCAGAATCATTCCATGAGTTTTTTTTTTATTTTATTTTTATTTATTTATTTTTTTTTGCAGCCTCGTTTGGACCAAACTAACCATTCGTTTGAAAATTCAGAATTGGTAGATTTGGATAAGTTGAGATACAGGCATTGCCTTACAATGCTCACAGTCCCGAGAAGATGTATAGGATTTGCAAGGAGGCGAATTGGCAGAGGTGGAAGGTAAACTATTTGTTTTGACCTGATTTTTGTTTACAAGCTGGAAGGGAGGGTATAAAGAAAATGTTGTTAAGTTCTTCTAGGTAATATTTGGCTTTATATTGCTTTTCAGGGTCATAATGGACCGGATATCCACAGAACATGACCCAGTCCTGAAACAGATAGACCCTGAAATGCTGAATGGTTTTTCAAGCGCTTCCCAAACTATAGACTTTTCTTCTAATTTCTCTCGGACCAATGCTTCCAGTAAACATTGTGAAAATAGACTGTCCCTTTCTGAAATATTAAGCAATATCAGATCATGTCGACTACAGTGTTTCCAGCCAAGGCTACTAAATTTACAGGACAGTGATAGTGAAGAATGTACCTCAAGAAAACCAGGGCAGACTGTGAACAATAAAAGAGTTTCTGCAGCATCTGTAGCTTTATTGAACACCAGCAAGAATGGCATATCAGGTAAGTTGTCACTTTGTTAAAAGTATATCCTCTTCTCCTTAATTTTTCATTATCCACTAAATAGACTCTCAGGGTGAATTTTGAAGGTTTATTTTCATGATCCTACCGAGGAAAGGAACTTTATCTTAACCTATTACATTTTTTTTCCAACCTAAGAAAGTAAACTCTATTATTGTGGTTCACATTTTAACCAAAATGTCCTAACTGATACCTATAAAACCACTGGCTTGTATTTTGAATGTGTGTGCCTGGTATGGTGAATGTGTAGGCACAATGCATAGGGAATTCCCTATGGGCAAAGTGGTTATAAGCTGCTGTCAGATCATCATAGCACAATACTGTCTGCTTTTGTTAAAGAAAATTTTCATTTTATTATATTAACTTTGCTTAAATGTAAGCATTGCTTCTCAGGAGTACCATTAAAAGTTTTCTTTCTGAAAAATGATTTTTAAAGAGGTTCCCTATGAATAGTTGTAATTTTGGTCTGATAACTTACCTCTCTAATTGAGATTGGAAAGTTTTTTTCCTCTTAAGAGACATTGTATTCAAATTAATAGGCATTATAAAATAATATAACATCTAGAGGATCTAAAATGTAATCTTGATTTGTTTTCTTCTGTGGATAGTCTTCTCTTTATCACATGTATACAAGTATGTATAATTTATAAATGTCTTTGTAATGTATACATTGCAAAAAAATACGTGGTATCCAGAGGCAAAGCTAGATGTGGCTTGACTTATACTATTGATATTCTTTCTTTCTCTAAAATGTATATATTTCTAAATTATTTCCTAGATGGTGCATTTTAGTATGCAAAATTGTTATGTTAAACTTCTTCAAAGTGATTTTAAATCATTTTAGGTTGACATTTGGTCTCAATAGTGTTCCGTCTTTCTTAATTACTGAACTGTTTATTTTCAAACTTGACTTAGACATTTATCTATTTAAAGGTTGTTATGGAAAATTGGATTTGTTTGAATGATTGGAAGGTGGCATATCATTTCTCCAAATTAGTTGGTTAATTTTCTCCCAAACGAATTTAGGTAAGGAAAATGGCATCCCGTTATATAAAGTTCATGAGTCTGTGAAGTTTAATGGCCTTTTGAAGCTCAAATGGATAAATACCTATTATGACTTCAGGTTGCAGGATTCTTAGAAATCTAAAAATAGTAGGAAGTTGACGAATATTAGGTCAAATCTTTTTTTGAGCCAACTCTAAGAAGACATTGTTCAAATTATTTAACTTAACTGGAATTCCTGTACCAAAAATTACTCACAATAGTTTTTGCCAAAAAGTGAGTTTAAAAACATCATATATAGGCATTTATAATTAGATTTGACCATAGATTGAAGTTTTTCTCTACCAATGAATACCGTAACAAAAAAGTGATTTTAATATGTTCCTTCTTAAGTTGAATATGGCCAAATATTTGCAGCTTTCTACTGTACATTCCTGATACACTCCAGATCTATGTGACTCGACTGTTTTCCAGAAAATGTTTGTTGCGCATGTTATTGTATCATCAGTACTCTGTATGTATGGATTCAGAATGTAATGTAAATAATTCCATACAATCAGTTCTAGAATTTTATGACACTACCATATATCAGCATAAAATAAGCATTTAAAGTATTATTTTAGGCATGCATGCACTTCTCAGGGAACTTAAATCACAAATATGCAATGCTAACATCGTAGATAATAAGCCTTTTTTTATTTTTGCCTTTCCCCTACCATCAGAAAAAAAATAGTAGTTTTGGTCTGTGTAATTTTTCCTGCCTTATGTTTATGTATGTTATGTAATGGTACTATGTCTCAACTTAGTACCATTTCTTTCTTCCCTTAAAAAAGTTCAAGGTTTAAGCAACAGCTAAGCTACATTAGAATCAATGTTTTAGAATCAGGTCTTTCAAATATGTATTTAATTATTTATTACTAGAGTAAAGGATTTTGTTCAAGTTTTTTTCTCTGCTAACTATGACCCTCTAGTCATTGAGGCCACAAGGTGTTTTGTTTTTAACAAATTTCTTTTGTTTCAAAATATTAGGCACGGTGTATAAATTCATAATGAAACAAGTCTTTTTAACAGCAGTTTTGTAAACAACTGAAAAGCTATGGCAGTATTTTTGTTTGTATGGGGCGCGCCATGCCGCATGTGGGAACTTAGTTCCCCTACCAGGGATCAAACCTGGTCCCACGGCAGTGAAAGTGCAGAGTCCTAACCACTGGATTGCCAGGGAGTTCGCCTGTGGCAGTTTTAAGTACCCACCTGTACCAGTTATATTCATTACATAGTTTCTCAGTTCTGGATAGATCATTTTAAGTGGATTCAGTTATAATTCAGTAAATATTGATAGAAATTCCTTTTCTACCTAAAGAGAAGGTTATAGGAATTTTTTTTAAGTTATATTTTTATATTTGATGGACATGTACAAAAGAATTGAATCTTCATATATTTGGTTTCTTTTAATCTGTGTGTCTAACACTTTTGCCTTCTGCTTACTCTTCGTGGACTTGATCAGGAGAGCATGCATGTCTTTAAGAGTAACAGGACTGATATTCGTCGGTTACCTGGCAGAGAGTCAAGTACTGAATTTTCTATTTCACAGCTGGGAAATCCCGGCAAATAAAGGATTTAATCAGAAATAGAAACCTGACATATATACATATATACACTATTGATACTATGTATAAAATAGATAACTAATAAGAACCTACTATATAGCACAGGGAACTCTACTCAGTGCTCTGTGGTGACCTAAATGGGAAGGAAATCCAAAAAAGAGGGGATATGTATATGTATATACGTATATGTGTATGTATATACATATATGTATATATGTATACGTATATGTATATACGTATACGTATAGCTGATTCTCTTTGCTGTACAGTAGAAACTAACACAACATTGTAAAGCAACTATACTCCAATAAAAATTTTAAAAATAAATAAATAATGGGGAAAAAAAGAAATAGAAACCTGATATACTTGACAATAATATTTATTTGTATCACAAGTTCCTTAGTTCTTTAAAAAAAAAAAACAACCTTGAACTTGAGGGCCAATGGCAAAGTATTTTCTTACTTTTATGTTGTTCTTAACCCAGTTAATGTTTTTCAAGTCATAATCTCTGTGTCCTGAACGTATTCTAATTATTATTTTCAATACGGTACTGAATGGACTTAAAGGGAAACAAATAGAACTGTGTGTCATAGTTATTAGTAAGAACTAAAGACTTCATTTAGTTAACTGTTAAATAAAAGTATGTTTTCTTAATTGAAAATCTCTTCTCAAAGAATAGAAGCAGGACAGAAAGGAAAGATAGATGTGCTGAACATAGCAAGTGGATAACCAAGGAAAATTAAGTTTATACATAATTATTTAGGATCTAATATATGCAAAGCACTATGTTAAGTGTTTAAAAGTTGCAGAGTTTTAGAAGACAATAATTCTTACCTTCAAGGAGCTTATACATGGATTATACATGACAGATATTATATTCTTTATATAAATAGGTGGTAAAGTTTTCAGTCATTTGAAACTGCAGTATTTAACTATTCTTTTGAGACACTATTCTTAAATCCTAACCTTAAGCAAATATATTTCACATCTAAAAGTAGCATTGCTTGTTCAGACTTGAAGGGCTGGATTAATTTGCTTTTTTTTTTTTTTAGCATCTTTAAGGATTAATTTACTTTTAATCTTGGTTTAGACTAAAGTATCGTTGCAAGTTAACATGTTTTTTCTTTTCTCATTTGTATTGTATACTGAATAGATAGATACTAGCAACTCTTCTTGAAGCTTTTGACCAGATTCAAATATCTTAATATTACCAGTTTGTAAAATCAGCAACATTTTGGGCAGTTTTCCAAGAGAAATTCCTGGTTTTTAATTTTTCCAGTGTCTTTTCCCATTCTTTTTAAAACTGCCATAAAATGTTTGCAAGCATAAAAGTTTTAAGAAAGGTAAAACTATGTTTTTAACAACTAGCTAAGGTACTCACAAGGATTTATTTTTTTAGTTAGGGTCACTTCTAAGGGTAGGAAATGGATTCAGACTTCAGGAGTTTAAAAGATTTTAGCTTGACCGCTAAAGGAAATAATATTGAAATTTCAGTTGTAACTATTTAGCTTGGATGTTGAAGTTTAAATGGATCTTTAGTCTGTTTTCTTTATCTTCACATCTCCTTTGTTCCTCATTCCCCACCCCCTTCACCCTCTCACCTCCCATCTTCACCCTCATTATCATCCCCACAGTTTTTCAGTTTATTCATTAGTTACATTATAGGATGTGTAGTCCTGGACAGGTAATGTCGTCTTTCATGGATTGGAAGATTTGTCCTCAGAGTAGCTCCAGTGTTTTTATGCGAACTTTTACCTGATTCCTTGCTATGACCTAGAAGGTTTAAAATAGGATCTCTCTCCCCCTCCATATAGCCCCAGATCTAGCTTTTAAAACAAACAAAAATTGCGTATAGTCAGCATTGCTTCAACAAAGCATGTATTAAAACTTTTATAACAAAGACCTGCCTGGTAGGTGAAGAAGTGCTGAATAATATATTCATTTCGACTTTTAGATAATCTTTCCTACCACATTAGATGTTCTTCATTAAGCTACAAAAACTTGGTCTAAGCTAGTGTTTTTAAAAATTCATGGCTTCCCAAGAATTCATCATCTTAGCCCACTTTGAGAAACACTGCATTAAAAGTTAAAAGACTTTTAAAAAGGCAGCAGGTACAAGCCCAAAAATCATATGTTTATATTCTGCTGTGGGGTGGTCATCCAGAAAATACAGAAGGTGTTTTGATTAGATTTTTCTTTTTATTAGTTTATCAATGAAACATCAATACAGAGTTGACAAATACTTGTAAAGATTTCACACGTACTCAAGAATATATTCTCCATGGGCCCAAGTTTAAGGAACAGTGATCTAGGGCTTTAGAATCAATACAGCAGTGTAAAATCTAGTGGAGATGCCTAGAGTATGTTTTTGATGGATCACTGTCAGATTACGAGAGGGAAAGGTGATGAGGGACCAGCCTAGCAGAACCACCTTATAGGAACCACATGCCTGAAAGGTGAAGAGAGAAATGAGGGATGCCTAGGATCTTTGAAAACAGAATCAACATTCTAAGGATGGTGACAAGTGTTCTAAGAAAAAGTACATGGATTCATCTGAGGAGTAAATCAGACCGATAAACCCAAGATAGGTAAAGAGCCAGGTACAAAGAGAGCCAGAAAGGTTAGAGGCTTAGTGAAAAACAGACTGTCAGTTATATACACAAAATATTTAGAAATGCAAGTGTGTTATTAATGTACAGAATGACATATTTGCATACGTAAAAGGGGAAATTCTGTAATATGTGACCTATTAGAATGTGTTACCCAGGGAGATTTGCAAAACTCCTTACTTAGGGAAAGGAACACTTCCTGTCTGTCTGGAATAGTGAAATATTGCCTTCACAAAACAATCAGAGTGTGGTTCCTTTTAAACTGACAGGACTTGGAGGTGTGGGGTAGGGGAGAGGGATGCCCAGCATGGATTTTACTTTTAAGCTAGCAACTCATGAGAGCAACTAGTAGAAAGAACTTGGCTTGGCCCTAAGCAAGAGAAGCAGATATCGTTTCTCTTTTCATACATTCCCACTTCCCCTTTATGCCACTACCACCCATTCATAGCTGGACCCCTATTCTGTATCTCATTCCTAAAGCGATTTCTTCACACTGTTAAGTATGACCTTTTCCTGGTGTTATTTTAATGCTTGCCTCTTGATAACTCAAAGCCAATGTAAGAAATAAATTTCTTATGGAAGTATTTCAGTAATTTATGAAAGAAAAAATAATTAGTGGAGAAGGTGCTTTCAATCACATTACCATCCTCCACCTACTAGTAAGTCAACCCTGAAGATGATAATTCAATACTGTGTCTGTGTCATTAAAACCATACATTTCTTACCACTTTCCACTCACCCTAACAAAATGAAAGAGGTCATTTAGGGAGGATGTTTTGTATGTGTCCCAATTCTGTGTCATGATTACTAATTGCTATTTTTGTCTAAAAGTGTTTAATGCTCTAGAAAATTCTGAATGGGGAACATAAGCATTTTTCAAGCACAAAACACCTTTTAGTAAAAAAAGAACTAGATGTCAAGAATGAATCCAACATGCTGAGCTTGCGGTGAGGGGGAAGAGGAAAAAAATGAATGTAATATTTTAAGCATATCCATATTTTGGAATTAAGTTTTATATCAGTGGTTTTCAACTAATAACAGAATCAGGGATGAGAATTTTGGTATCAAAGTCAGCCTGAGTTTTAAAAAGTTAGGCAACACTTGAACATTAATTTGAGTAATTTCAGTTGCGTCTTGGTTGGGATTTTATGAGTTTTCTATGGGGAAAAGGATGGGGTTCCTGAGCAAATTAATGGTTTCAACAAGTCAGGGCAGTAAGTAGACATATCCCCCCAGAAAACAGGAAATTTTATTAGCATCCCTTTTTAATAGCTACATAAAGTGATCATCTTTTTATAAAAGCAAGTAGAATACCTCTAGTTGGCCAACACTTTGTTAGCTAATGACTACTAACCAAAAGTAATTTTTTTATTAAAAGAATACAATTTGTTCTTTCTAGTAATTTATATGTATACTTTATTCTGATTAGTAAAATTTTATAATTGTCTGACTTAAAAGCTTTTGGAAAAAGAAAAGATTCTCATTTCTCTCTCAATTTTTAAATAGCTACTAAAAGTGTATTCTCTTTATTTGGTTTATTCCTCACTTAAAATTAACCACTGTGACTTCTCACCTTTTCATCACAACATAAATCTTAGCTCTGGACAAACATAACGCTGAATTTGAGTGAGTAGACCATACATCAGATTCCAAGTCCATTTCTTTTGAATTGGTACGCTATATATATACACATAGGACTTAAACAGATTTATTTGGGTTTAACTTAAGATTTTCCTTCCTGGCTTTGTATCTAATAAACTATTTTTCATCTCTCCCAAGGTTTTCAAACAGCTGGAAATTCATGAATACTTCACATTTTCATTTCATTTTGAAGATATTAAATTTAGAATTAAATTTTTTTTTCATCTAAAAATAGAATACTTGCAGTGAACTTAACATGTGCAAAGAAAGACATTTGATTTTGTTGGTAATTCAGTAAGATAACTAATGTGTACTTCAAAAATACAGGTAATAGTAAAATTTTAGAGTGAGCACTATCATAGGCCCAGTTTTTTTAATCTTCTAAAAATAAAATTGCTATCTCAGAACTGTTTTTTCCTGATAGTCCAGTACTAATTTTAATGATAACATTGTAGAACAGAAATGAAGGTATATATAAAGCTTTGTCCATCTCTGGGGCCTAATTCCTTTTTCATAGAAAATAAGCTGTACTTTGCATAACTTGTTATATGTCTAATTTACCATCAAAATTTTTTTTTTTAATTTCTCATTTATGATCCTACTAAATGGAGAACTTGGGGACGGGGCTAGTTAAGTAACATAGGTTGAAGGTATAGTCTCCTATCTAAACTCCTTCAGGTCATATAGATTAGATAGCTAGATTACATTTAAAGGTTGGCTCATATTAGTTGGTGTTTCTTTATATGTATCTTTTCTTCCCAACTACACTGTAGGAGTTTATAGCAGGGACCCTCTTTTTAATTTATTTTTTCCCTGTATTCATTCTTAACTCTTAATGCAGCACTTTTCGTCATACATAGTAAATACTTGTTGATTAAGTGAAATAGTTGGGAGAGAGGAAAGAAAGCAATAAAGAAAAATAGAGTAAAATTACTCTAGTAGTACATGTATTCTGATGTGATTTAATGTTTTGTGACTCTAGTAACATACTGACTTCTGTGGAGATAGCTTTGTGTCCTCTAAATCAGTTTATCAGTGATCTCCTTAAATATCAGTGGTGAATGAAAGTTTGTTTACATTTCTTTGAAAAAAGTGTTTCTTATTGTAACTTTTCTTAAGTAATTTTTTAAATAAAAGTTTTAAATGTCTTCTTTTTATTTGACATTTAGTAACTGTTAACAGTTGGTTACAGCATAGTTGATTACATCCGAGGATGCTGAACACTTCTCTGATTTCCAGCCCATGTTTTTATAGATAGGACTTATTTTAGACATCAAATCTATTGGCTTAAACTATGGTTTAAGTCTGAATAAAAGGGAGAATCCTTATATTTGAACTACGTTATACAGTAAAATCTACATATAGGAACTTTTTTAGCATGTGATATTAGAAGGTCATAGATATTAGCATAAGCCACTTTGGCTGAAAGATCTGTCGTTTTTATTCAGTTCTTTGCTGCTGATGTATATTGTGATTTGAAATTGCTTTTCATCTTAATCGTGGAATAACTTCATATTGTATTCTACTTGTGTTGTTAAAGGTACTTTAAAACATATGTATTTCTAAAATTAATGTCCTTTTCCAGTGACAGGGGGTATCACAGAAGAGCAATTTCAGACTCATCAACAGCAGTTAGTTCAAATGCAAAGGCAGCAACTTGCTCAGCTTCAGCAGAAACAGCAATCTCAGCATTCCTCGCAACAGACACATCCAAAAGCACAGGTAAACCTGTCTTTTAATCATGGTTATGTCTATTCCTTTCTTTCATAATTATATCTTTTTTTGAAAATTTTAGTCAGGTCACAGAAGATAACCTTGTCATTACCACTCTTGATTCTGGAGATCAAACCTAAGTGTCTTTTCAGTTCATTTACATAATTTTAAGTGACTAGTTTATATTTTATGAGAGGAGCACTAGAGCCAAATATAGTATTTTTAATTTAGGAAAGAAATAAGTACATATTTTTGGAAGGGTTATTAAGAATTCATAGAAGTGATTATATTCTCTTAGAACCATCATCGCCCACCCCTACTCCCCCAGAAATATTTTTGTCAAGGATATGACTATCCTAACTCCTTCCTAACCTGTGCATTTAAGTGCCATGTGAACATGCCCCATGAGCTGAGAGGTAATTGTCTCGACTTGTGCCATAAATCCAGACAACATAGCCCTTTGCCTATTTGAATCACATTTCCTTGAAGAAAAAAAAATTGCCACTAGGTGAGGTTTTCCTAGGCACCATTAAATGATTGACAGTCGGGATAAGAGTAAAAATACCTTATAAAACTGTATTGCCAGAAGAAAAAAAGCCCTGCCAACACCTTGATAAGAGCCTCTAAGACTGATTTTGGACTTCTGGCCTCCAGAACTGTATGAGAATAAACTTACGTTGTTTAAGCCACTAAAAAGCTGTTAGTAACAGCTAAGCAGTTCAATACAGAATCAAAAGGAATATGACCATTAACTTTGCCTTTGTTTGCCTTTTCTGAATCTCAGGTATGTCCAACCTACTGAAACATTAGGCTAAGACACAGTTTTACATTGGGACAGAAATGACTGTTAGTCATCTCTGTTATTTCATTTTGCCCATAGTATGTAGACTGTCAAGTATTTTTAAAGGCATTCATTAACACTTATTGGCAAAATGAATAGGGCATTAAAGGTTTGGGTTGTTTACTACCCTAGCTCTTTCTCATAAATAATTGCTTCCCAGTTTTTAGTCGCTTTCCTGTTTCATATGATGAAAATAGCCTATCGAGTCCTAGATCTCTTAACCTAAACACCTGTAACTGTTCAAGATGAAAAAGGCAGCAGCCTCTTGAGTTTGCTCATTTCTTAACATGTTCGTGAACTCATGTCTAAAAAGCTGAGAGTTTAATTTTGTTTATCTTATAGGGCTCAAG
The DNA here is from genome assembly GCF_011762595.2 of Tursiops truncatus. Taxonomy (NCBI): domain Eukaryota; kingdom Metazoa; phylum Chordata; class Mammalia; order Artiodactyla; family Delphinidae; genus Tursiops; species Tursiops truncatus. The sequence continues at coordinate 81,161,555 of NC_047040.1, read as the reverse complement.
CACCTCTGACTGTATGTCTAAAACACTTGACTCAGCCAGCGCCCATTTTGCTGCATCTGCGGTGGTCAGTGCACCTGTTCCAAGTCGCAGTGAGGTAACCAAGGAACAGAACACTGGCCACAACAACATAAACGGTGTAGTCCAGCCTTCAGGTAAGCCTGTTGTTTCATGTGATACTTACTAGCTCAAAGTTGCAACTCAGTGATTTGAGGTATGGTTTTTGGTTTTCAAATCCAAGGGAAAACATCGTACAAGAAACCAATCTGGACTCTTCATAATATCTATGGATATGTATGGTGGAATAGCTGGATGTTTTCTAGAATTCACATAGAGCCTGCTCCCTGTTTCCTCCCACACCCACTGGATTCCTACCTATGTAACACTTCACCCTGCCTCGTTTTATCCACATACTGTCAGTTGCCTCACATCTTAGGCAACACATCGAGCTAATTGCTAACCATCATCGTTGAATCATTTGTACATTTATAAAAAGGTGAAATACAGTTTATCAGTAAATTGGAAATTGGGTTTGCCTTCCCAGTCTTACGTACTCACAGGCCTGCTTTCTCTGACTCCTCCTCATGAAATACAGCATTGCTGTGAACGTATTTCTGCTGCTTACTACCGAGTCCTCAAAGATTTGCTGTTCCTATCAACTCGCAACTACTGCTCAGACCCTAGGGTTTTCCTCTTGCTTTTACATACACCCATGATTGTGATTGCCGTTCCTTACTGATGTTCTTGCATGTGTAAATTCTACTGGAAGTCCAACCTTCATCTGCACCTGCCCTCAATCTCCAGGGAGGACCTCTCTGTCCTATTATACAGTTTCCAAATATGGAGGCAGGACAATACTTTGCAAACCCTTTTGTGTAGGCTAGTAGAAAGAGGGTGTCTTTGGGGTTGAAACAGGTGAATATGTTACCAATCAGAAGGTCTCTTTGGAGCGGCCGTTATGTGGAAGGTTAATTTGGTATTTAACTAGATTACAAATGTTTGCATTTCTTTTTATTTTTAAGCTCCTAATTTTTTAAAAAGTTTAATGTCTCATGACTTGAATGGAACGATTTTTTTTTTCCTTCTCCTTCAGGAACCTCTAAAACATTATACTCCACCAACATGGCTTTATCATCCAGCCCAGGGATTTCAGCTGTACAACTTGTAAGGACAGTTGGCCACACCACTACAAACCACTTAATCCCAGCATTGTGCACAAGCAGTCCTCAAACACTTCCCATGAACAATTCCTGCCTGACAAATGCAGTGCACCTCAATAACGTCAGTGTTGTTTCTCCAGTCAATGTGCATATCAATACACGGACTTCAGCACCATCGCCAACAGCCTTAAAACTTGCCACAGTTGCTGCCAGTATGGACAGAGTGCCAAAGGTTACTCCTAGCAGTGCCATCAGCAGCATAGCAAGGTGTGTGTGTGTGTGTGTGTTTGTGTGTGTTTCAAGTATCATTCTGTCCCTTTCTGCTATCCTGTGGGAGGAAAGATACTTTTTTTTTTTTTAACTGCTCAAGCAATAGATGTCTTGTCAATTGATCGACTTGCTTTTCAACAGATACTGAATATCTGCTTAGTCTAAAGCTCTGTGACTTAGATCATTTGTTTGAGGTCACTGGTAGGATGTTTAAATGCCAATCAGAACTGTAAAAAAAAAAAAAAAAAGGAAAAAAACCCCACATCAACTTGGGAACCATCAAACTGAAAAAATACATCAGTCTATTTTAGAAGCTTAATTTATTCTTCTATTACTTCTTTGTAGTGTAGACAGTCCGGAAGGCTAGAGTTGTTATTAGCTTCCAGAGCTTTAGTTTTCAAATCAAAATTTGTATTTTCTTCAGTATTATACACAAAGGGAAAGTAAATTATTCTATGTATATTTTAAAATTGAGAATATTCTGAAATTAACTAAATCCATGATAATGTATTTCAGATTTTTTCTTTCTGTGACACTAATGCGTGAGAATAAAAAAAATTGATTTGCATGGATTAATAACTACATGACCGTAAACCTGTAAAATTAAACTATAGTAGAAAATAATTTAAATAATATTGTGCTCCAAATGATTATTCTTTTTGAGCATCATATGCTCCATCTATTGTAAAAACACTTGGATTGTCATATGTTATATATTTCATAAGTAATTTATCATTGGCTTCTACTGAAATATTGTGTTAAATTACTGTCTTTCCTAAGTAAATAGTTATAATCAAGTTCTTAGGAATTACTAGGATTTTTTAGCTGAAGAAAACGTTTCCTCATTCCTGTATAGAAATTATAAAAATGGGAGATGTTCTTCTGCAGTATGTGTTTTGTTGTAATTACATAAAAATGTATCTATAAATACTAAGTGATACATATCATATTCTAGAGAGTATTAATGTTTATTTTACTCTTTGCCTTATTATAGAGAGAACCATGAACCAGAAAGATTGGGTTTAAATGGAATAGCAGAGACAACAGTAGCTATGGAAGTGACATAACCTAAAACATGTGGCTTTGACCTGTGCTGATGGTGTGCAGTCATTCATATTCCAGCTGAATGCAAAAGGCGACACTCTGTGGATCACAGAGCGTAACAGTGGACCTAAATGGACTAGAGTATATCGGATGTTAAATCGATATATGATGTATATTTTGTAAAATTGGGAAAATCACTACCTTGTAATATAGTTTATTTGTATCATCAATATTATTTCTGTTACTTGAATAGTAGATATTCATCATCATGCTTTTGCACTTGAATTTGCAACTGAATGGATTTTAAAAAATAATTCTTTAATGGGATCATGAGCATGAAATGGGATCCTGCATCACTTGTTTTAACTATTTATTTTGCCATGTTTACATTTTGTATCTTGTAAAAATAAATCCAACTTTGTGTCTAAAAAGTTAAAGATTCATAGCTAGGAAATGAAATTCTTGTAATTTTTTTCTAAAGGAACTGTAAAGTTTTCACTTGGTTCATTTTGTTTCACAATTTGACTAGATGGACTTTTTGGTAAATACTTTAGTGGCATTTCACTGTCAAATATGAAGTTCAAGGCAAAATAGTATTTTCTATTACTGTGCAGGGGAAAGGGATGGATCGATACATGCAAATTTAATGTAGTAACTCACTTTTCCATATATTTTGAATGTATATTTCTATTTATAATACCAGTTTATAAAAAATGATTACACAGAAAAAAGGACTAGGAAAAATTATGCATCTAGCACATTTAAACTGTGCAGGTATGAACATTTTTCAAGGATTACATTTTATCTGAAGACTGCATATTTTAACTGGCTTTACCTGTACCACACCACATAAAGGATATTTTGCCAGGTATGTACTGCATTGTGTGATTGCAGTAACCATTGGAGGTCTAGATATCGAGCCATCCCGGGTGCTGGGAGGGGGGGGTCGTGGCAAGATTTTGTCTTTTCAGTTTTGGAGAGGTTTCCTGTGGCTACAAGGCAAGTAACGGGTTGGAAAACGTCTGACTGTAAGCGTTGGACACCTTCACAGTGTAGTGTTTTAGTGACTTTTTTTATACGGTTCTTGTATATTAGATACGTGTAGTGGTGTTTCAGAATGTTTGTTTATGCACTAGTTCAGACAACTTTCCCTGTTACTTGTTCTTGATAAGTGAAAACTGCAGGGAAATAAAAATACATATCAAAACATGGACATGCTGCATATGTGTTTATTTCACAATGTGCACACAGTATAAGTTAAAATTTAAGGGAGATGATAGCACTTAACAGCACTTTTCATTTTCACAGTGCTTTCCAAGCATTAATGAAAAGAATTATAAGAAGCTCATCTGTGGGCACTATTGGGTTTCAGATAATCCAATATAAACTACCTTTGATATGAAAAGTTCTTAAAATATTTTACAGAATGTAAGTAATTTGCAGTATAACATTCATTGAAATCTCATAAATGAGCCTCATTTTATAAATAAAAGTTTAGAGTAGAATTATATTGCAAGGGGTTTTGTCAAGTAAGTACTGGGAAATGTAAATATTTTTAATGAATATGATTAAAACCATTTCAAACTTCATAATTTTATACTTTACATTTTTTATATCTGCAGTCCTGAAAGTTGTAAATTGATATGTCAGTTGATTTAATGGACCAGGGTTTCTGCTGAGAGTGGTTTTTATTCAGGTCCTGAATATGTAAAGCAATTTATGGTCAAAACCATAGGAAAAAATAAATTTAATTTCTTCATTGGTTGTGACCTGATAGGATCCATGCTCGTTTCTTCCATACTACCTCTGGAGTTACTCATTGCTGATGATATAAAGAAAATAATTTTGATTTGATGTGTAGTATGACTGTGTTCATTCTGCTTTTAGTTGGATGTATCTCCTTGCTATTAAGAACTCAAAACAACTTTAGTGCCGATTTTGGAGAAAGGTTTTTATGTCCATTTTACTGAAGTAAAGCATGAAGAAAATTTGCCTTGTGATACACATGTTATAAGTAATATAAGTAAAACAAAGAACTGTATTTGTACAGTTTCTGGAGATGTGGCAAATCCAGAATTTATCAGAAACTGATCACCAGTTTGTTTTTTTGTTTTTGTTTTTTAAGTAAAATAGAAAAATTAAGCCTTCCATATCTTGGTGATTGTAACTGTTTCACAGATTTCAGTTACTTGCACACACATTTTTCCAGTGCTTTTCAAGAACTTTAGTGACATATTTGTTTTTACATTATTAAATTGAAGAGTTTATTTTTGCACAGGTCCTCCACTGGACAACACCACCATTTCTTGGTTTTTCTGATGAAACTAATATTGGTACTTGTAGTTCAATAAGCTTCTAGGGTCCTTGGAGTGTGTTTTTTGATGGGGTGGTTTGTTTGTTTTAAACAAAGGGGTAACTTTCATGTGCTGGGATATCTTGTAATTGAGTATAGGTAAAAATAGTTACAAATTGTATTTTTCTGCCTTTCTAAAGAGAGTACCCTTTTTTTCTCCTGGTAATTCAAGATCATCATTATGATTAATATTAAGATAAAGCTCTAAGTATATTTGAAGGTGTGTTACATATCTTCCTTTTGCAGAAGACCAAGGGAAAAATTAAAATATCTGGAGGACACATTTAAAAAATATATACAGAAAATAAATAAATAAATAATATATACAGTACACACACACATTCTGTCTTCTAAAAAAATGTTGAATAGGGTACTTGCAACTGTGCCTAGTGGGGTTTTTTTGTTTGTTGTTTATTGCCAGGGTTGTTTTTTGGGGAGGCAGGGGGAGAGTAGTAAGAAGTAGTAACATTTCAGAAATTGCTCCATAGTGTGTACTGCTGTATTTGACTATAAAATGCTGTATTTCAAACAAATTTTATTGACCTGTATGTACACCTTCGACTGAAAGGTTTTGTTGTCCCTTCACTAACTTGACAAACTATTACATTTCAAAAGGTTAAGGGTATCTCAAGTAATTCTGATTATTATGTTCTGTAACACAAGAGTTGTTTTTCTTTTAACCACAGCATGATAACAGCAGGCATCGTGGAGCATGTCGAGTTCTCTCTCGGTGACGTTTTTCATTTAGTCCTAACAATTGTGTAAAGTACTATTATTTTTCCCATTTTACAGGTCAGGAAAATGAAGTTTAGAGAAGTTAGGTAACTTGCCTTATGTCACACAGCTAAGTTACTGAGCCAGGAATTAAATTCAGGTAGTCACCACACTTTTAACCACTGCCTCCCATCTTTAATGTGAAAGAAGTACCACCTTCAAAGGAGTACTTATTGTACTTCTCAGTCCACTTATTGACAGCATCTGTGTAGCAGAGTTTTAAATTTCATCTAGAAAACAACCTCCTCCACTCTTAACACCATCAGGCAATTAATGTTTGTTTTTTGCTTCCCAGACTGAGTGCATTAGATCCACCTGTGGCTTCTAGCCATCCATCAATCAAACCCAGCCCTATCAGTTTATCCTCCTCTGTCTGCCAGACCTAGCCGGTAAGTGCTAAAGCTCTCAACCAGCACAAAGCTTTGGAAGCTGGGTCTGGGCCAGGACGTGGCTGAGTTTAGCCCTTTCTGGACCTTGGTTTCCCCATCTGTAAGATGAGCAATTTCCTAAAACTCTAGAAAGGAGGCCACCCTGCCAAGCTTGGTGCAGGTGTACATGTGGCCCGTGTGTCATTGATTTCTCACCAAGGAAGTAAATGATGTGGGAGCTAAGGCTGAGCATATGGTTAGTCTAGAGCTGCTTTTTATAAAGTCATTACTGTCATCGATGACTGTAAAATATTGACAATTGTATCATGTAATGCAACTTATCCTGTGCAGAACTAATAATTCTAACCAACTTCAGTGACTACAAGTCTCAGAAGGGCACAAGAATTACTTATTTTTTGGAGGAGGCATCAGTGGGGAAAACAAGACATCACAGTGCAGTAGAATATCAGAGAATTTGTTGAGCTGGGCTTTAATCCCTTCTCTGCCATTTAATTGGCTGGTGATTTTATCATCTTCATATTTCCCAACTTGTATCATAGGACAGATGGGTAGAATTAGATAACCTCTGACATCTCTGCCAGCTCTGATGTCATAGGAATCAAATCTCCCCCTACCCCTCTTAACCTCCCCAGGTGGCTCCCTTGCTTTCCAGGAAAATCACCTTCCATGCCATTGTCAGTATCCATTGCCTTACCAGCACCATTCAAAAGGATCAATACCAAATCAGACCCTATGCACCTTCCTACCACATCTTTTTCTTTTCGTATTTGTCTGAAGGGGGACTGTTTCTTATTTCAAACACATGGGCTTAAGCTTTTTAGTTGTGACCTACTGCAAAGCTTGACATTTTAACAGGGAAGAGGAAGGTAACACTGAGCCACATATTTCTTTAGCAGTAATTTATTTGGCACAGGATTTTAAGCATGGGCTGTCTCGAAATGGGGTCTTGTATCAAGATTAAGAGTTATGTGTATACTTAGAGATGTCTTGTTATTCTCATGAAACCTCTCTTGTAATGCATATTTGAACAAAACCCCTACTTCCCTGGCTGGCTGACTAGAGTAACATTGCAGGTCAAGAAGATGATAAAGTATCTCTGAACGTTGACCCTCCCTCAGAGTGAACATCTGTTATCCTCAGGAAAGCCTAGGATCACTGCAGTTATCTTCCACTGATAGAACAAAAGAAATCTACTCCAATCAAAAAAAATTATTTCACCTGCCGTATACAAACTGTTGATTTGATAAATAGCACATTCTAGAGCAATGACATTTGCCATTGTTGAAGACCTTTAACCATTAGCGTATAGAAGAACACCGTGTACTTCCTCTGCTCAGTCCCACGGCCACCAGGGGTCATGGGCACACACAGCTCCTGTCTTACTAATGGCTGTCTCTTATATGCTCTTCTCGCTCATAAGTAGATCTTGGTCAGTGGCCAGGTAAGCCCAAATTAGGAATAGCCAAGATGCAGGATTTCAGCTTTTAACATGAGACGTCTATATTAGTTATCTACTGCTGAGTAATAAGCTATTACAGACAACACATATATTACAGTGTGGGCTAGGAGTCCAGCACAAAGCTGAAATCAGAGTGGCAGCTGCTCTCGTGTTCTCTGGAGGCTCAAATAGGGGAGGATCTACTTCTAAGATCCCTCAGGTTGTAGACAGTTCACTTACTTGCGGCTGTAGAATTCCTAGGAATTTGCTTCTTTAAAGCTAGCAATGGAAGAGAGAGTTTCTGCTGCGTGACGTCTCTTGCTTCAGGGAAGACCTAGGCCTTTGTGAAAGGCTCATCTATAATCAGGCCCATGCAGCCTGGTACGCTTTGATTAGCTCAGTCAGCTGATTGAAGACCTTAGTCACATCTGTAAAATCACCTTTGCCATATTCTATACCTTAAGCAAGTCACAGGCCTTGACCACACTCAAGGGGTGGGAATTACACAAAGACATAGGTACTAGGGGACAGGAATTATAGGGCCACCGTAGTGTGTGTCTGCCACATCTGTGTAATTGAATTAACTCCATCCCACTCAGCCCAGTCTCCCCATCTCAGTATACCTTGGATTAACCTCAATGGAACTACATATTTATATAGGGAAACGATTTAAAGTACTCTATAATGCAAACACTTTGCTATTTTGTAAGTAAGTCTTAAGTCCCACAGGCCTAGATGTTGGGCAGCGGGTCAGGTCCAGGCTGGAGCTAAGCCTCCTGGCCAGCATCAACACAAAAACCTTGCGGAAGCTGGAGTGGATGAGACCAGCTAGAGAAAAAGTAGGATGGAAAGAGGAAAAGTATGAAGAGCAAAACTCTGAGTTTCCGTGAGGCCAGGGGAAAGTGGGGAGAGGAAGAGGCAGAGGAAGAGATTGGTAGTTATCTTGGAGGAAGATCTGGATCCAGGGGTTTCTAATTTCCTTCAGAAGAACCATGCAGAGGTAGAGTGCAGGGGGGAAGGGATGAGTGGTTTGGGTAGGTAAGGAAGTACAGGTGATGAGGATTTAGCAGTGAGGAGGTAAAAAAACAACGAGGGCGTGGATCAGAAAGCCTGAGCCCAAGCACGGGCTCCAGACGCGCAGGCTCGGCGGCCATGACTCACGGGCCCAGCTGCTCTGCAGCATGTGGGATCCTCCCAGACCGGGGCACAAACCTGTGTCCCCTGCATCGGCAGGTGGACTCTCGACCGCTGCGCCACCAGGGAAGCCCCCCAGGAGAGCTTTTAAAGTACAGATGTGTGGGTCTCACCCCAGGTTGACTGAATCAGGATCTCCAAAAGTGAGTCAGTATATTATCTTTTGTTTTAGTTCTTTCTTTGCTTGTGTGATTTGCTGGTTGACTGGTTTTTGGTAAACTCCCCCAGACGGTGTTTGTTGATTGCAGCTAAGGTTGGGAATGACTAGTCTAATCTTTCTGTTTATTAGTTGTGACCATGGATGTGTAACTTTATGGAAAAGCTCAGGATTTATTTCCTTAGCTGTGAAGTAAGGAGGGTTAAATTATTTGCCCAGTCCCATTAGCTCCAAGGGCACACAGAGAGTGCCTCTCACTAAGCAAGCTTCACAGCCACTAGAAATAGTGCTGATTATGAAGCTTATAACAAATGCTTCCTTTAAAGTTTTGAGATTGTGTGCTTTAAAAAATAATTCTGTCTTGCAGTTTATCACGGATGAAAATTATGGCTGCTTAAATTCTCTATAGCAGTTCATAAGTGTACCTCACACCTTACCATCTCAAGCACTCTAAGTTCCCAGATCACCCCCCAAACATCAGCGTGCCCAGAGAGAGAATTGTCGTCCCTCCCCACCCCTGCCGCGATGGTCCAATCACCACGTTTCAAATGCTCATTCACCACCACTGTTAGATGCTTTCAGGTTGTTTAGACCATGGCTGTCAGTACATGCTTTCCAATTGTATATGACTGTGGTATTTGATTACAGGGACAAAGTTACTGTCCTTAAGAAGCTGCCTTAGGCGAACTTTTCTTGCCTAACATTTACACAGCATTTGGGACTTCGCTTTTTTTCTCTTTGTATGTACTCTTCCCTGCCATGAATTTGAATACTATCTTTATCTGGTGACTTCACAATTTTTATCTTTATCCCAGAACTCTACGCTGAATTCCATTCTTCTATATCCAATGCTTTGTTGACGCCAACACTTGGAAGTCTCACAGACATGCCCACACTTACCATGTGCAATCTTTCGCCTGCCTGCTCCCAAATGTGTTACCACCACCTCTCCATCCCACCACTGCTTGCCCCAGTCTTCGCCATCTCAGATGTGACATCTAAGACTCACCTTGATTCCTCCCTTCCCTCAACCCAACACCTGGAACAGTCCCTAGACAAGTCTTTTTTTTTTTTTCCCGACAAGTCTTTTGACCTGAGCTCCAATATATATATTTAGTTCATCTGTTTTTCTCTGCACTGCAGCAGCGCTTCTCCCCACTTCTGTTCTTGCCCATTTCCAATCAACTCACGTGGTAGCAAATGTTATCCTTTGCAAATCAGATTTTCTCAGTTGTTTCCTAAAAACACTCCCACTGCTTCCCATTGCATTTAAAACCCAAAATCCTACCATGACTGTAAGATCTTTCGTGTCTTGCACTGCCTTCCTCTCCAAACTCATCCATATTACTTTATCGCCTCACCACACTTGAGCCCACTGATGGATTCGTCCAGACTTTAATGAATGATTTCCTGCCTCAGTGCCTTTGCACATGGGCTTTCCTTCTGCCTAGAATACTCCTCTCTGTCTATTCGCTAGCTCCTTTTCATCTTTTAGGCCTCAGGTGTCCCCTCTTCAGAGAGGTGCTCTGTGGCCGTCCTCCGCTGTTATTCTCTGTCCCTTTATCTGTGAGTGATATGAAGGAAATATTTTAAATTATTTGTCTGCTTACTAGTCCTTTCATCTGCCTCATGAGCCTCGTGATGGCAGGAACTGGTTCTCCATCGTATTTCCTGCACTCAACACAGACCCCGGCACATGGTAGTTGCTGATATACTTGTTGAATAAATAAGTGAATGAGTAACAATTAGAGCTTCAGAGTCAAAAGATTTCTTTTTTATTTTTTACTCTTTTTATTGTTATTTTAAACCAAAATGTGGTGACCACTAAACTTAGTTTTATTTCTCTTGGACTTATTAAACAAACAGATTTGAAATCTAAAATAGTTTAGTTACACTTAAAATGATTGACCTATAGCTTCAGAAACTGGTTTTCCCCATGAAGCTTCTTTAGGAGGTTGCTGTCATCTTTAATCCAAAACCTGGCAGATGGTTGTGGGTAGATAGTGGCAGAAAATAGGCTTTGTTTTAAGATTTCCAAAAGCTATTTTTCTGCTTATATTTATACAAAATTAGCAGTTGTGCTCAAGTATAAGAAAATCAGGGAGCAGATTGGGTAGCTGTTGGTTTTGTCATTGTGTTTGTGAGCTAGAAATATTTCTTCATCAATGATCACTGTAAGTCTCGTATCTGGGGTTTGTGACTAATCACTGTTTCCTTAGGCACTATGCTTTCCAGGTGTATTTTTGTCAAAAACTCAGATTTTAACACACTTACCAGGAATGCATTGAGTTATCAAAGCTTTCCACTTAAGCTATTATAGTTCGGAGAGAGAATTCTTGCTCACACCAAACCCACATCAAATGTTTGCCAAAAAATGCAAATAACATTTGTACCCAGCTGTTGATATTTGACACCAATTTTCCAGATGTGGCTTGAATTGGGGTTAATTTTTCATCTGTAAACCATCCTGTCCTGGCTGCTTTAGAAAGTGCTATTCTTTCCAACCTCCATCACTGGCAGGTGAGATTTGTCTCGGTGTTTATGAATGAAGTATAGCCCTTTTCTCAAAGGCTTTGCCTTTTTGCATTCTGTCTTGGGGAATAGATTGCACAGACTTTTTGTAACTAAAAAGGAGGCCTACTGATGATCTTGTCCAACCCTCTCATTTTACATATGAAAAAACGAAGACCCAGCCAGCTGAAGAAGCTTATCCGGAACTAAACGGTGCCCAATCTGGGACTAACCCCAGAAGGCTGCCAATCCTGTGTGCTTTCTGAACATTCATAACCTTGATCCAACAAATGCTTGTTTAAGTGGTTTTCAGCTCTTAGTTATAAGTTCTATTTAAAAATGTCAGATGGCCATGTTACTAGTGAACATTTAGATGCTTTGTTATACACACTGCATAAGTTAAGAGACCCTTAAAAACTACATGGCTTGAAATTAGTATTTTAGTTGTCTAAATTCTACCCCACCCGAAAGTAAGTCATGGACCCCTTCTTCCTTTGTTTGAATTTTATGGATATACATTTTTTGTTTTTGTTTTTCCTGAGATGACATTCACAACGTAAAATTAACCATTTAACAGTGAACAGTTCAGTGGTATTTAGTACACAATTCAGTGTTGTGCCACTACCACATCTAGTTCCAGACATGTCAACACCCCAAAAGGAGACTGTAATTAACGCACAGTTCCCTCTCCCTCCAGTCCCAGGCAACCATCAGTCTGTTTTCTGTCTCTATGGATATACCTTTTCTAGATATTTTATATAATTGGAACCATATGTGACATTTGTGTCTGGCTTCTTTCACTTAGCATAATGTTTTTAAGGCATATATACATTGTCGTATATACCAGTGCTTTTTATGGCTGCATGATATTGCGTAAGTGTCTACCACAATTTATTTCTCCACTCGTTTGTTGATGTGTTCGTTTTTGGTTTTTCCCACCTTTAGGCTATTGTGAATAATGCTACTATGAACAAGGGTATACATTTATTTGCTTAAGTACCTATTTTCAGTGCTTTTGAGTATATAACTAAGAATGGAATTGCTAGGTCATGTGGTAATTCTATGTTTAACTTTTTGAGGAAGCCACAAACTGTTTTCCACCATGACTAAACCATTTTACATTCCCTCCAGCAATGTACAAGTGTTCCAATTTCTCCACATCCTCGCTAACACTTATTATTTTCCTTTTAAAATATGTATATGTATACGTTTATGTATATGTATGTATATAACCATCGTAGTGTTTGTGAAGTGGTATCTCATTGTTTTGAGTTGCATTTCCCCAGTGACTAATGAAATTGAGCATCTTTTCATGTGCTTGTTGGCTATTTGTTTATCTTTTCTGGAGAAATGTATATTCAAGTCCTTTACTCATTTTTAAGTTGAGTTGTTTCCATTTTTATGTTGAATTGTAAGACCTCTTTATATATTCTGGATATAACACCCTTGTAACTCATGATTTGCAAAGAATTTCTTCCATTTTGTATCTGATCTTTTCACTTTCTTGATAATGTCTTTTGATGCACAAAAGTCTTTAATTTTGATGAATTCCAGTTTATCTATTTTTTCTTTTGTTACTTGTGCTTCTGGTACATTATCTAAGAATTCACTGCCAAATCCAAGATCATAAAGATTTACTCCTGTGATTTTTGATAAGATTTTAATGATTGTGAGCTCTTATATTTAGATCATTTATATATTTTGAGTTAATTTTCATAAAAGGTGTGAGTTAGGGGACCAACTTTATTATTTTGCATGTGATACCCAATGGTCCCAGCTGCATTTCTTTTTTTTTTTTTATTTTTTTATTTTTTTAACATCTTTATTGGAGTATAATTGCTTTACAATGGTATATTAGTTTCAGCTACACAACAAAATGAATCAGTTATATATATACATATATTCCCATATCTCTTCCCGCTTGCGTCTCCCTCCCTCCCACCCTCCCTATCCCACCCCTCCAGGCGGTCACAAAGCACCGAGCTGATCTCCCTGTGCTATGCGGCTGCTTCCCACTAGCTATCTACCTTACGTTTGGTAGTGTATATATGTCCATGCCTCTTTATCGCTTTGTCACCGTTTACCCTTCCCCCTCCCCATAGCCTCAAGTCCATTCTCTAGTAAGTCTGTGTCTTTATTCCTGTTTCACCCCTAGGTTTTTCATGACATTTTTTTTTTTTTAAATTCCATATATATGTGTTAGCATACGGTATTTGTCTCTCTCTTTCTGACTTACTTCACTCTGTATGACAGACTCTAGGTCTATCCGCCTCATTACAAATAGCTCAATTTCGTCTCTTTTTATGGCTGAGTAATATTCCATTGTATATATGTGCCACATCTTCTTTATCCATTCATCCGATGATGGACACTTAGGTTGTTTCCATCTCTGGGCTATTGTAAATAGAGCTGCAATGAACATTTTGGTACATGACTCTTTTTGAATTATGGTTTTCTCAGGGTATATGCCCAGTAGTGGGATTGCTGGGTCATATGGTAGTTCTATTTGTAGCTTTTTAAGGAACCTCCATACTGTTCTCCACAGTGGCTGTATCAATTTACATTCCCACCAACAGTGTAAGAGGGTTCCCTTTTCTCCACACCCTCTCCAGCATTTATTGTTTCTAGATTTTTTGATGATGGCCATTCTGACTGGTGTGAGATGATATCTCATTGTAGTTTTGATTTGCATTTCTCTCATGATTAGTGATGTTGAGCATTCTTTCATGTGTTTGTTGGCACTCTGCATATCTTCTTTGGAGAAATGTCTATTTAGGTCTTCTGCCCATTTTTGGATTGGGTTGTTTGTTTTTTTGTTATTAAGCTGCATGAGCTGCTTATAAATTTTGGAGATCAATCCTTTGTCAGTTGCTTCATTTGCAAATATTTTCTCCCATTCTGAGGGTTGTTTTTTGGTCTTCTTTATGGTTTCCTTTGCTGCGCAAAAGCTTTTAAGTTTCATTAGGTCCCATTTGTTTACTCTTGTTTTTATTTCCATTTCTCTAGGAGGTGGGTCAAAAAGGACCTTGCTGTGATTTATGTCATAGAGTGTTCTGCCTATGTTTTCCTCTAAGACTTTGATAGTTTCTGGCCTTACATTTAGGTCTTTAATCCATTTTGAGCTTATTTTTGTGTATGGTGTTAGGGAGTGATCTAATTTCATACTTTTACATGTAGCTGTCCAGTTTTCCCAGCACCACTTATTGAATAGGCTGTCCTTTCTCCACTGTACATTTCTGCCTCCTTTGTCAAAGATAAGGTGACCATATGTGCGTGGGTTTATCTCTGGGCTTTCTATCCTGTTCCATTGATCTATCTTTCTGTTTTTGTGCCAGTACCATACCGTCTTGATAACTGTAGCTTTGTAATATAGTCTGAAGTCTGGGAGCCTGATTCCTCCAGTTCCTTCTTTCGTTCTCAAGATTGCTTTGGCTATTCGGGGTCTTTTGTGTTTCCATACAAATTGCAAAATTTTTTGTTCTAGTTCTGTGAAAAATGCCAGTGGTAGTTTGATAGGGATTGCATTGAATCTATAGATTGCTTTCGGTAGTAGAGTCATTTTCACGATGTTGATTCTTCCAATCCAAGAACATGGTATATCTCTCCATCTATTTGTATCGTCTTTAATTTCTTTCATCAGTGTCTTATAATTTTCTGCATACAGATCTTTTGTCTCCTTAGGTAGGTTTATTCCTAGATATTTTATTCTTTTTGTTGCAATGGTAAATGGGAGTGTTTTCTTGATTTCACTTTCAGATTTTTCATCATTAGTATATAGGAATGCCAGAGATTTCTGTGCATTAATTTTGTATCCTGCCACTTTACCAAATTCATTGATTAGCTCTAGTAGTTTTCTGGTAGCATCTTTAGGGTTCTCTATGTATAGGATCATGTCATCTGCAAACAGTGACAGCTTTACTTCTTCTTTTCCAATTTGGATTCCTTTTATTTCCTTTTCTTCTCTGATTGCTGTGGCTAAAACTTCCAAAACTATGTTGAATAAGAGTGGTGAGAGTGGGCAACCTTGTCTTGTTCCTGATCTTAGTGGAAATGCTTTCAGTTTTTCACCATTGAAGATGATGTTTGCTGTGGGCTTGTCATATATGGCCTTTATTATGTTGAGGTAAGTTCCCTCTATGCCTACTTTCTGCAGGGTTTTTATCATAAATGGGTTTTGAATTTTGTCAAAAGCTTTCTCTGCATCTATTGAGATGATCATATGGTTTTTCTCCTTCAGTTTGTTAATATGGTTTATCACATTGATTTGCGTATATTGAAGAATCCTTGCATTCCTGGAATAAACCCCACTTGATCATGGTGTATGATCCTTTTAATGTGCTGTTGGATTCTGTTTGCTAGTATTTTGTTGAGGATTTTTGCATCTATGTTCATCAGTGATATTGGCCTGTAGTTTTCTTTCTTTGTGACATCCTTGTCTGGTTTTGGTATCAAGGTGATGGTGGCCTCGTAGAAGGAGTTTGGGAGTGTTCCTCCCTCTGCTATATTTTGGAAGAGTTTGAGAAGGATAGGTGTTAGCTCTTCTCTAAATGTTTGATAGAATTCGCCTGTGAAGCCATCTGGTCCTGGGCTTTTCTTTGTTGGAAGATTTTTAATCACAGTTTCAATTTCAGTGCTTGTGATTGGTCTGTTCATATTTTCTATTTCTTCCTGATTCAGTCTTGGAAGGTTGTGCATTTCTAAGAATTTGTCCATTTCTTCCAGATTGTCCATTTTATTGGCATAGAGTTGCTTGTAGTAATCTCTCATGATCTCTTTTATTTCTGCAGTGTCAGTTGTTACCTCTCCTTTTTCATTTCTAATTCTATTGATTTGAGTCTTCTCCCTTTTTTTCTTGATGAGTCTGGCTAGTGGTTTATCTATTTTGTTTATCTTCTCAAAGAACCAGCTTTTAGTTTTATTGATCTTTGCTATTGTTTCCTTCATTTCTTTTTCATTTATTTCTGATCTGATTTTTATGATTTCTTTCCTTCTGCTAGCTTTGGGGTTTTTTTGTTCTTCTTTCTCTAATTGCTTGAGGTGCAAGGTTAGGTTGTTTATTTGAGATGTTTCCTGCTTCTTAAGGTGGGCTTGTATTGCTATAAACTTCCCCCTTAGAACTGCTTTTGCTGCATCCCACAGGTTTTGGGTCGTTGTGTCTCCATTGTCATTTGTTTCTAGGTATTTTTTGATTTCCTCTTTGATTTCTTCAGTGATCACTTCATTATTAAGTAGTGTGTTGTTTAGCCTCCATGTGTTTGTATTTTTTACAGATCTTTTCCTGTAATTGATATCTAGTCTCATGGCGTTGTGGTCAGAAAAGATACTTGATACAATTTCAATTTTCTTAAATTTACCAAGGCTTGATTTGTGACCCAAGATATGATCTATCCTGGAGAATGTTCCATGAGCACTTGAGAAAAATGTGTATTCTGTTGTTTTTGGATGGAATGTCCTATAAATATCAATTAACTCCATCTCGTTTAATGTATCATTTAAAGCTTGTGTTTCCTTATTTATTTTCATTTTGGATGATCTGTCCATTGGTGAAAGTGGGGTGTTAAAGTCCCCTACTATGAATGTGTTACTGTCGATTTCCCCTTTTATGGTTGTCAGTATTTGCCTTATGTATTGAGGTGCACCTATGTTGGGTGCATAAATATTTACAATTGTTATATCTTCCTCTTGGATCGATCCCTTGATCATTATGTAGTGTCCTTCTTTGTCTCTTCTAATAGTCTTTGTTTTAAAGTCTATTTTGTCTGATATGAGAATTGCTACTCCAGCTTTCTTTTGGTTTCCATTTGCATGAAATACCTTTTTCCATCCCCTTACTTTCAGTCTGTATGTGTCTCTAGGTCTGAAGTGGGTCTCTTGTAGACAGCAAATATATGGGTCTTGTTTTTGTATCCATTCAGCCAATCTGTGTCTTTTGGTGGGAGCATTTAGTCCATTTACATTTAAGGTAATTATCGATATGTGTGTTCCTATTCCCATTTTCTTAATTGTTTTGGGTTCGTTATTGTAGGTCCTTTCCTTCTTTTGTGTTTCTTGCCTAGAGAAGTTCCTTTAGCAGTTGTTGTAGAGCTGGTTTGGTGGTGCTGAACTCTCTCAGCTTTTGCTTGTCTGTAAAGGTTTTAATTTCTCCATCAAATCTGAATGAGATCCTTGCTGGGTAGAGTAATCTTGGTTGCAGGTTTTTCTCCTTCAACACTTTCAATATGTCCTGCCACTCCCTTCTGGCTTGCAGAGTTTCTGCTGAAAGATCAGCTGTTAACCTTATGGGGATTCCCTTGTGTGTTATTTGTTGTTTTTCCCTTGCTGCTTTTAATATGTTTTCTTTGTATTTAATTTTTGACAGTTTGATTAATATGTGTCTTGGCGTATTTCTCCTTGGATTTATCCTGTATGGGACTCTCTGTGCTTCCTGGACTTGATTAACTATTTCTTTTCCCATATTAGGGAAGTTTTCAACTATAATCTCTTCAAATATTTTCTCAGTCCCTTTCTTTTTCTCTTCTTCTTCTGGAACCCCTATAATTCGAATGTTGGTGCGTTTAATGTTGTCCCAGAGGTCTCTGAGACTGTCCTCAGTTCTTTTCATTCTTTTTTCTTTATTCTGCTCTGCAGTAGTTATTTCCACTATTTTATCTTCCAGGTCACTTATCCGTTCTTCTGCCTCAGTTATTCTGCTATTGATCCCATCTAGAGTACTTTTAATTTCATTTATTGTGTTGTTCATCGTTGCTTGTTTCATCTTTAGTTCTTCTAGGTCCTTGTTAACTGATTCTTGCAATTTGTCCATTCTATTGTCCATTCTATCTCCAAGATTTCGGATCAACCTTACTATCATTATTCTGAATTCTTTTTCAGGTAGACTGCCTATTTCCTCTTCATTTGTTAGGTCTGGTGGGTTTTTATCTTGCTCCTTCATCTGCTGTGTGTTTTTCTGTCTTTTCATTTTGCTTATCTTACTGTGTTTGGGGTCTCCTTTTTTGCAGGCTGAAGGTTCGTAGTTCCTGTTGTTTTTTGTGTCTGTCCCCAGTGGCTAAGGTTGGTTCAGTGGGTTGTGTAGGCTTCCTGGTGGAGGGTACTAGTGCCTGTGTTCTGGTGTATGAGGCTGGATCTTGTCTTTCTGGTGGGCAGGTCCACGTATGGTGGTGTGTTTTGGGGTGTCTGTAGACTTACTATGATTTTGGGCAGCCTCTCTGCTAATGGGTGGGGTTGTGTTCCTGTCTTGCTAGTTGTTTGGCATAGGATGTCCAGCACTGTAGCTTGCTGGTCGTTGAGTGAAACTGGGTGCTGGCTTTGAGATGGAGATCTCTCGGAGATTTTTGCTGTTTGATATTATGTGCAGCTGGGAGGCCTCTTGTGGACCAGTGTCCTGAAGTTGGCTCTCCCACCTCAGAGGCACAGCACTGAGTCCTGGCTGCAGCACCAAGAGCCTTTCATCCACAGGGCTCCTTAATTTGGGATGATTCGTTGTCTATTCAGGTATTCCACAGATGCAGGGTATATCAAGTTGATTGTGGAGCTTTAATCCGCTGCTTCTGAGGCTGCTGGGAGAGATTTCCCTTTCTCTTCTTTGTTCTGACAGTTCCCAGGGGCTCAGCTTTGGATTTGGCCCCGCCTGTGCGTGTAGGTCCCCGGAGGGCGTCTGTTCTTTGCTCAGACAGGACAGGGTTATAGGAGCCGCTGATTCGGAGGCTCTGGCTCACCCAGGCCGGGGGGTAGGGAGGGTCACGGAGTGCGGGGCGGGCCTGCAGTGGCAGAGGCCGGCGTGACGCTGCAGCCTGAGGCGCGCCGTGCGCTCTCCCGGGGGAGCCGTCCCTGGATCCCGGGACCCTGGCAGTGGCGGGCTGCACAGGCTCCCCGGAAGGGCGTGTGGCTAGTGACCTGTGTTCGCACACAGGCCTCCTGGCGGCGGCAGCAGTGGCCTTAGCGTCCCATGTCCGTCTCTGGGCTCCGCACTCTTAGCCGCGGCTCGCGCCCGTCCCTGGAGCTCTCTCAAGCAGCGTTCTTAATCCCCTCTCCTCGTGCACCAGGAAACGAAGAGGGACGTAAAAGTCTCTTGCCTCTTCGGCAGGTCCAGACCCCTCCCCGGACTCTCTCCCGGCCAGCCGCGGCGCACCAACGCCCTGCAGGCTGTGTTCACGCCGCCAACCTCAGTCCTCTCCCGGCGCTCCGACAAAAGCCGGAGCCTCAGCTCCCAGTCCCACCCGCCCCTGCGGGCGAGCAGACAAGCCTCTCGGCTGGTGAGTGCCAGTCGGCCCGATCCTCTGCGCTGGAATCTGTCCGCTTTGCCCTCCGCAGCCCTGTTGCTGTGCTCTCCTCCGCGGCTCCCAAGCTCCCCCACTCCGCCTCCCGAAGTCTCCACCCGCGAAGGGGCTTCCTAGTGTGTGGACACTTTTCCTCCTTCACAGTTCTCTCCTGCTGGTGCAGGACCCGTCCCTATCCTTTTGTCTCTGTTTAGTTTTTTCTTTTGCCCTAACCAGGTACGTGGGGGGTTCCTTGCCTTTTGGGAGGTCTGAGGTCTTCTGCCAGCGTTCAGTAGGTGCTCCGTAGGAGTTGTTCCACGCGTAGATGTATTTCTGGTGTATCTGTGGAGAGGAAGGTGATCTCCGCGTCTTACTCTTCCGCCATCTTCCCAGCTGCATTTCTTGAAGAGACTCTGCTTTCCCTGTTAAGTGGTCTTGACACTTGTAGAAAATACAGGTGTCAGGCCATAGATGTATGGGTTAATTTCTGGATTCTTAATTCTATTCCATTGATACACACACACACACACACACACACACACACACATATATATATACCCTTATACCACTACCACCATTGCTTTATATAAGTTTTGAAATCAGGAAGTGTGAGTTGTCCAATTTTGATCTTTTTTAAGATTGTTTTCATTATTTGGGGCTCTTACAATTCCATGAGAATTTGAGGATTGACTTTTAGAAATCTGCAAGAACACTGATGGACTTTTTATAGGGACTTCATTGAACTTGTATATTTCTTTGGGTAGTATTGCAGTCTTAACAATATTAAGTTTTCCAATCCATGAACATGGGTTGTCTTTCCATTAATTTAGATCTTAATTTCTTTCAGCAATGTTTTGTAGATTTCAGCATACAAGTCTTTCACTTCCTTAGTTAAATTTCTTTTATTCTTTTGGATACTGTTTTAAGTGAGATTTTCTTAATTTTTTAACAGAGTGTTCATTTCTGGTATACAGAAATAAAACTGATTTTGCATACTGATTTGGGGTCCTGTAACTTTGCTGAATTTGTTTATTACCTCTAGTAGTTATTTTTGTGGAATCTTTGAGATCTTCTATGTATAGGATCATGTCATCTGTGACTAGATAAAGTTTTACTTCTCCCTTTCCAGTTGAGATGGCTTTTATTTCTTTTCCTTACCTAATTACTCTGGCTGGAACTTCTAGTACAATATTGAATATCAGTGGTGAAAGTGGGTACCCAAGTCTTGTTCCTGATCTTTAAGCGAAAGCTTTCATTCTTTCTCTATTAAGTATGGTGTTAACTGTGGGTTTTTCATAAATATCCTTTATCATATTGTGGGAGTTCCTTTTACTCTTAGTTTTCTGAGGGTTTTTTGTTGTTTTTTATCATGAAACGGTGTTGGATTTTGTCAAATGCTTTTTTCTATGTTAATTGAGATGACCGTGTATGTGTTGTTTTGTTTGTTTGTTTTTGTAGTTCTATTAACCTGTATTATGTTGATTGATTTTCTCATGTTGAACCACCCTTGCATTCCTGGAACAAATTCACTTGGTCATGGTATATAATCCTTTTAATATGCTATTAGATTTGGTTAACCAATATTTTATTGAGCATTTTTGTGTCTGTATTCGTAAGGGATATTGGTCTGTAATTTTCCTGCGGTGTCTTTGTCTAGCTTTGTTAGCAGGTTAATACTGGCTTTATAGAATGTGTTCTCTCTTCTGTTTTTTGGAAGAATTTTGGAAAGATGGGTATTAATTATTCTTCAAATGTTTCGAATCACCAATGACTCTGTATAGTGCTAGAAGTGGGGGGGGTTCTACTACTGGTTCAATCTCTTTACTTGTTATGGTCTATTCAGATTTTTAATTTCTTCTTGGATCAGTTTTGGTAAATTTTGTATTTGTAAGAATTTGTTCATTTCATCTAGGTTATCTAATTTTTTGGCATTTAATTGTTCATAGTATTTTCTTATATTCCTTTTTACTTCTGTAAGGTCAGTAACAATGTCTCATTTTCATTTCTAATTTTAGTTATTTGTGGTTTTTTCTCTTTTTGCTTTGTCAGTCTAGCTAAAGGTGTGTCAATTTAGTTGCTTTCAAAGAATTGACTTTTGGTTTCATTGATTCCCTCCATCATTTTTCTGTTCTGCATTTCACTTATCCCCACTCTGATCTTTCTCTCCTTCCTCTACTAGCTTCACATTTAGTTTGCTTTTTTTTCTCTAGTTTTTCTAGTTGAATTAAAGTCTTTCTCTAATAAGTCCAATGTCTGTGTCTCCTCAGGGGTAGTTTCTATTAATTTTTTTCTAGGAATGGGCCATATTTTCTTGTCCCGATACATGCTTCATCATTTTTTGTTGAAAACTGGACATTTTGAATACTATAACATGGTAACTCTGGAAATCAGATTTTTTCCTCTCCTTAGAGTTTGTTTTTCTTGCTTGTTGTTGGCTGTAGCTGTTTTTTAGCAACTTTTCTAAAGCATATTTATAAAGTCAGTATTCTTTGTCATGTATGGGTTTCCGGTGTCTGTTTTTTATCTGTGTTCAGCTAGCGTTTTAATAAAGATTTCCTTCAGTCATCCCCTTCCCTGGTTGGCGGTGGTGGGGCCGGGGTGGGGGGGGAAGTTGACAGAGAAATAAAAAGTTTTAAAAACACAAATAGGGAATTCCCTGGTGGCACAGTGGTTAAGAATCCACCTGCCAATGCAGGGGACACAGGTTCGAGCCCTGGTCCGGGAAGATCCCACATGCCGCGGAGCAACTAAGCCCATGTGCCACAACTACTGAGACTGCACTCTAGAGCCTGCGAGCCACAACTACTGAAGCCCGCATGCCTAGAGCCCATGTTCCGCAACAAGAGAAGCCACCACAACGAGAAGCCCGTGCACCGCAACAGAGCAGCCCCCTGCTCGCCGCAACTAGAGAAAGCCCTCGTGCAGCAACAAAGACCCAACTCAGCCAAAAATAAATAAATTAAAATAAATAAATAAAAACACAAATATTTCCCAGTCTTTGCAAATTGCTTTGTATTGGAGCACTCCTTCAGTGTTTAGCCAGGCTATTTATAACTCTGCTTTAGCCTTCACTTCCTCTTGGACTCAGCCTAGAGATCAGCTGGAGGAGAAAGCTTAGAGTCTTCTCAGGTGTCTTCTGTGCATGTATTCTGCCCTGGGCATGCATGTGGCTTTCCAAATTCCCCAGTGTGGAAGGGCCCCTGCGAATTCCCTGATTTCCCAAAACTCTCTCCCTAGCTTTTCCACCAAGCCTTTGGGCACTTTGTGCTTTAGTTATAATGTTTTTGCCCCAAGTAGCTTTGGACAGTTGATTTGCCTTACAGTATTTTCAAGGAATGTCCACCACTTTTCTACCCTGAGCGAGTTCCAAGTTAGACAAAACAAAAACAGAACACCAGTATCAGTTCTTCAGGTAACTCCTAGACAGGTTAGAATAGACAAGCACAATTCTTTGCAAGTTAGGTTTGTTTTGCTCCTTTTGGAACCAGAGTCCTACCCTGGGAATGTGGACCACCATCTTCAAGACCACTGATGTGCCACAGAGGTTAGTGGGACAAGGGCAAAGGAAAACACCACAAAGCTTTTCTACCATGTTTAGGTTGCCTTTTTCTTTTTTTTAATTAATTTATTTTACTTATTTATTTAGTTATTTTTGGCTGTGTTGTGTCTTTGTTGCTGTGCGTGGGCTTTCTCTAGTTGCGGCGAGTGGGGGCTACTCTTTGTTGTTGCGGTGCACGGGCTTCTCGTTGCAGCGGCTTCTCATTGCAGAGCACGGGCTCTAGGCACGCATGCTTCAGTAGTTGTGGCATGTGGGCTCGGTAGTTGTGGTTCATGGGCTCTACAGCGCAGGCTCAGTAGTTGTGGTGCATGGGCTTAGTTGCTCCGCAGCATGTGGGATCTTCCTGGACCAGGCCTCAAACCCGTGACCCCTGCTTTGGCAGGCGGATTCCTAACCACTGCGCCACCAGGGAAGCCCCATAGATTGCCTTTTTCTTGATATAGGGTTCCCTTGCCTGCTGTAAACCTTTGTTTTCCAGAGTTGACAAAGTTGGTTCTAAAATTTTTTGCTTGATTTTTTTTGATGTTTCTGTGGAGGGATGGGTCCTTGGAACTGCCTGCTCTACCATTCTCACTGACATCTGGCAGATATAGTTTTGCCCATCTCTTTATTTGTAACCTCTATCATTCTCGTTGTTTTGTGTGCGTCTCGACACAGCATAGATTTTATAGAATTGTGTATTGCTGGTTTTTTTTTTTTTTGGCCGTGCCATGCAGCATGTGGGATCCTAGTTCCCCGACCAGGGTTTGAACCCTCACCCACTGCATTAGAAGTGCAGAGTCTTAACCACTGAACCACCAGGGAAGTCCCATATTGCTTTTAATAGATCATTTAAGCCCATTTACATGCTTTGATATGAGAGATGTTTTGTCTCAGTTCTTTCATATTGTTTCACGTTTACTGTTTGTGTTAATGTTTATGTGTGTGCATGCATACTTGTGTATGTGTTTCATCATGTGATCTGCTTTCTTTGTTCATCTTTGTTGTTGTTGTAGTCCTCTTTGTGTTTAAGAAGGCTTCTATTTTTTGTTTTAGTGGTTCTCTTTGCATGTAGGTCATTGTATAATTCATACTCTTAGTTCCTTCTTTCTTTAAACAACACCTAGTGGTTCCCTACCATGAGTAACAATTTCATTAGCTTGTGTCTTCCTTGCCCTGCTGCCCCTCTCTTCTCCAGCACCAAATTTTAGTCAATAATAACTTTGTTTTCCCTTTGTATGCTAAAAGTACTTACGCTTATGTTACTATAAGTGATATCCTTTGATTCTCAGCTATTTCAAAAGGGACTGTCGGGCTTCCCTGGTGGCGCAGTGGTTGAGAGTCCGCCTGCTGATACCCCGGTCCGGGAAGATCCCACATGGCGCGGAGCGGCTGGGCCCGTGAACCATGGACGCTGAGCCTGTGCGTCCGGAGCCTGTGCTCCGCAGCGGGAGAGGTCACAGCAGTGAGAAGCCCGCGTACCGAAAAAAAAAAAAAAAAAAGGGAAGTAAAATAAGTGCCGTGACAGTCCCCTTTTTTTGTTTGTTTTTTTTTGTTTGTAACTTTGTCAGTAACTTTGGTTATTCTTGCAACTTTCCATATGAATTTTTATTTTATATTGGAGTATAGTTGATTAACAATGTTGTGTTAGTTTCAGGAGTAAAGCAAATTGATTCAGTTATACGTATACATGTTTCTACTCTTTTTCAAACTCTTTTCCCATTTAGGTTATTACAGAGTATTGAGCAGAGTTCTCTGTGCTATGTAGTACGTGATTGTTGGTTATCTATTTTAAATATAGTAGTGTGTACATGTCAATCCCAAACTCCTAATCTATCCTCTCCCCCACCCTTCGCCCTGGTAACCATAAGTTCGTTTTCTAAGGCAGTGAGTCTGTTTCTGTTTTGTAAATAAGTTCATTTGTATCTTTTTTTTTTAGGATTCCACATATACGCGATATCATCCATATGCATTTTAGAATCAGTTTCCTAGGTTCTAAGATCTATGTAGGCAGTTTGCTTGGAATTGTACTGAATCTTGGAGAAATCGAATGGAATATACCTATAGATATCTTTGCAAATTTGTTGTTAGCCTTACTCCTAGGCATGGTTTTTGTTGCTCTTGTAAATTACTTGGAAAACCATGATTTCTTCATTAATTTATTGCTTGTTTTCCTTAACACCAAGGGGTACCCTGGCCTTTACTCCCTCACCTTGATCATCTCTGCACTTACCTCCAAGTGGTTCCCCATCCGCTGCTCCTCCAGTGCACCTCAATACAACTTAAACAGCCGCAGATATCATTCGTCTCATCACACTGACCATCTATCCTTCAATGCTGGCCAGTGATCACACTAACCAGTCTGTCCTCAGTGCCAAGGTTATACTTTTTTCCAATTCTATGTCTTAATAAGCGCCACTGTTTTTGTTTGTTTGTTTTTGCGGTACGCGGGCCTCTCACTGTTGCGGCCTCTCCCGTTGCGGAGCACAGGCTCCGGACGCGCAGGCTCAGCGGCTCCGCGGCATGCGGGCTCCTCCCGGACCGGGGCACGAACCCGTGTCCCCTGCATCGGCAGGCATACTCTCAACCACTGAGCCACCAGGGAAGCCCCAAGCCTTGTCTTCTGATGAGGCTGCCTTCTCCAACGAGGCTGACTTCCCGTTACTTCCCTTTCATAGCACTTGCACTTGAACTCATTACGGAGTGACCTCATCTGCCTCTAAGCTACTTAAGGACAGGGAGGGACCTCGGGTGCCTTCTCCACCCATGCCTGGCACATATCAGGCACAAACATATTACCTGTTGGACTGAACGAATTGGATTTCTTCTACCAGTGGGAACGAGAAGGTTGTTCCCTTGTTCAAGATAGTCCCTCTTCTGGACCATATAGCAAGTTCTCTTTCCCATCTTAAGAGATCCCTCTACTAAGGGGTCCCTCCCCCAGCTCACCAGAGGATGTGACTCAGGATTTCAGGTGACGATTGCATGGAGGCTGGTGCTCCTCACGGCCCCTGACAAAAGTGTGTGTGTGCAGACAGCTGCCAGCTGGGACACATTGTCCTCTGGAGCTCTGCCAGGCCACCCTTCCGTACATACGTGGCCTGCATCCCTGCCCTGCCCAGACTTTCAGTGTTCCCGGTAGTGAGCCTGGTGGCAGCTATGCCTCTGTCCTTTGCACAGGAGCCCTGGCCCCTTACCGCTCATTCCCATCAGCTGAGAAGCTTTCCCGCAACTGACACAGGGCCAGGGCTCCTGGATCCAGCGCCAAGAAACATTTTGTAATAACTTATAACCACATGCCCAAAAGTCTAACCTTGAGGATATCTGTGAGTCACACACACATCCCAGGGCTGGCAGCCTCACAGGAACACGGGGCCAGAGGGCAGCTTAGAAGCGGGCACTCAGCACGGTGGGCACTAGGCTGTTAGAACTTCTTGTCTGTCCTTCCACGTGCCCTTCTTTGCTGTCCCTTATCTCTGCCATACCAGGCCATCCAGGGAGCAGTCTCTGGGGCAGGGAAGATGGAGCAGGGAGTCGGGTGGGCTTTGGCAGCCGTCATGGTCTGCAACAGCCGAGAAACATTGCCAGCTGCTTCTGGACCTCATGGCTGTTTTGGGGCTGCAGAAAGTAACGTAGATCTCTCTCTCTCGCTCTCTGTCAAGACATTGCTTGAACATAAATTTTTTTCAGCCGTGTTGACATCTCCTGCCTACCCCACCCCTCTCTCCCAGATGCTCTGGAGCATACGCCAACCCCCAGTAGGAAGAATGTCACCCTCCAGCACGAGGAAGTTACGCACCGTGTGTGTTTCGTTAGCACCGCCTCTCAGGGCATCCCGCTTTTTGACTCCGGTTTTAGGATTTTACTTCTAATCACTATGAAGTATTGAATATATAGGCCAGCACTGTCCAGTAAAAATGTAATGCAAGCCGTATCTGTAATTTTAAATTACATTAAAAATGTAAAAAGACAGGTAGAATGAATTTAATAGTATTTTATTAAACCCAGTATATCCAAAATATTATAATGTCAACATGTAATCAATATAAAAATCATTAATGAAATTTTTTGTTTTGTTTTTTGCGGTATGCGGGCCTCTCACTGTTGTGACCTCTCCCGCTGCGGAGCACAGGCTCTGGACGCTCAGGCTCAGCGGCCATGGCTCACGGGCCCAGCTGCTCCGCGGCATGTGGGATCTTCCCAGACCGGGGCACGAACCCGTGTCCCCTGCATCGGCAGGTGGACTCTCAACCACTGCCCCACCAGGGAAGCCCTGAAATGTTTTTACACTCTTACTAAATCTGTTTAATGAAAGATGATGTTATACTTTAAAAAAATATTTATATTAATTAAAATTAAATAAAAGTGTAAAATTCAGCTCCACAGTCACACTGGCCACATTTCAAGTGCTTGATAGTCCCAGGTAAGGAGGGACTATGGGCTGCACAGCATATGGCGCAGACAGTTGGGAACAAGGTGACAGGCTCGATTAGGCAGGCCAGCTTTCAGGATATTGCTTGGTTTTCCCTGCACAGTCGCTGTGTCTTTTATTTTCTGTATTCTGCGGCTTTGACCCTGGAAGGACTGCCCCTCCCAGTTCCTAGAGAGAGCAAACAGCACATCTGTAACCTGCCTCCCTATGCAAAGCAGCCAGTCCAGAGCCTGCTCCCCAGACACCGCTGTCGGGCTCTCACTCTCTGCTTTTCCCTGCCCTAATCACCCCCAGACCAGAAAGCAGACTATTAGGGACAGCCCCGTAGTCATCGAAATGACTCAAACTAGCCAGTCCTAAACAAGCGTATCCTGCCTTGCCCATGCCTTCTTGAGAAGCCACAGTAAAGACTCTCACCCATGTTTTCTCCTTGTTCTCTCTGCCTCCTGACCCACCCCAGCACTTCTGGATGTGGCTTCCCTGCATGCTGTAGCGTGGCTCCTGTTTCTAGGGAACTGTGAGTTTAATAAACTTCTTCCTTCATGACAGTCAGTTCAGTGTCTGTGTGTCTCATCTCAGGTACCCATAAACCACCCTGTTCTGGGGCTTATCTTCCTTTTCATCCACCTCGTCCTCCCCCCCAGTCCTGGCATGCTCCTTCTTATTTCTTCTTTGCTCTGAGCATGATGCTCCTGTTTGGTTAAGCTCCTATTTCCTGAGCAGGCCCGCCATGTACAGTTGTGCAGGTTGTGTATAGCAACCAGTTAGGGCTGATACCCAGCCTGCATTGGGTCGGCCCTAGGAGGTCCCTCTTTCTGTGGGCTGGCAAGACTGTTTCTGGGAACCTCCCTGCCACCCTCCTACCTCCCTAAATCCAAGCCATCATGGAGCCCTTCCAGCTGTTTGCAGACCTTGTGCTCCTGAAACAGAAGGCAGGATCCTACTCATGTTGCTGCTCTGTTATCGCACTGGAATGTATCCTCCTCCCACAGGAAAATTCTGCAGGAAGGTGGCCAAGCTGCCTGTGGAGCCTCAGTGGAAAGCAGAAAAGATGCTCTTTTGCCTCCTCAGCCGTTCTGCTTCTGCTTCTAGGTGGAGTTCTCACCATCACCCACCCAACCCCACTCCCATCCCATTTATACCAGGGAGGAAATGACTGAAGACAGCTTGAGGCAGGGCCCTCACCCCTTGCCTCCTGCCTGTAATTCAGTAGCCCTCAAGTTTTCCAAGATTGGCTCTTGAGGTCTAGACTAGATCAGTGCATCTCAAACTTTAAGGTGCATCAGACTCGCTGGAGGACTCCTTAAGACACAGATGGCTGGGCCCCACCCCCAAAGTTTCTGACTCTGGGATGGGACCCATGAATCTGCATTTCTACCACGACTCAAATGAGGCCGGTGCTATTGGCTCTGGGACTGCACTTTGAAAACCACAGCTCCAGATGTAGTGCTCCAGGTATCAGCACCACCTGAAGTGGCCGTGACCCTCGTCTCCACTCCTCAAATTCAGATGTCTTCCTTGCTTTGCAGAATACGGTGCCTGAGCTTTTTGGGCAGAGAGTCTGTCCTAACGTGGATCATTTTGTTTCCCCTCAGCAAGTCTTGCGTATCCTCTCTGTGCAAGCTTGTTTGCCAGGAACAAATATCTAATAGTTTTGCAGACTCTTTGTGTGTTTGATACCAAGTGATGATGGTAATTTTCAAAGCGCCACAGAAGTATTACATGGAATTCCTCCAGTCCCTTTACCCTGAACTGAGTGACATCGGGGTTCTGACTCCAGAACAAATAAGGATTTTCTGGACTCATTGATACGGGCTGTGAACATCACAGGGAGAAAAACCAAGAAGCGTCTTATTTTAGAGAAACCTATCCCCCTGGCTCGTGCCCTTTTCCCATTTGATAAAAATGGTGGCTTTTCAGGAACCCCAGCTCACCTTCTGAAAGCCACAGCAGCATTGGTGGAATAGTAAAAAGAAAAGCAAGCCCTCTCCCCCCGACTTGGTGCCAGCTTTCCTTGGAGAACGAGCGACGAAGCCTCACTAAATGGCAGCAAGTTGAAAATTGTTGGCAAGAGAGGAGATTTGCACGCAACATTGAAACCCCTCTGCAATCGTCACTTCCAAGTTGTGACTGCCTGTCTGTAAGGACACCTTGGATGCTTCCCCAGATTGCCACAGCCTCCAAAATTGGACCTGGTATTATAAGCTGACGTCTGGATATGCTTTTTCTGGGGTGGGGGGGAGGGTGGTGGAAGAGAGAACAGATTTTAAAGAGCTCCTTAAGTTAAAACCCAAATCATATCCAGTCTGCACAGTGAGAACTGCCTGAGCCAGGCACGCTTTCTCTTTGCACAGCCAGTAAATGACACAGAGATAGCCCCTGGGAAGGCTTGTCACTGAACTCTTTCAGCACCGGTGGGCAGGGCGATCTTCAAGACCCACACTCAGCAGCAGCGGAGAGCACAGAGCTCATTTAAAATCAGAGGTTCTGAACATCACCATCACTTTTGGAGCTTTTTAAAAAATACCCATGCCTAAGGTCCTCCCCAGACCAATTAAATCAGAATCTCTGAGGTTGGAGCCTGGGCCTCAATAATTTTCACCCTGTCCCTACCCAGGTAACTCAGATGTGCAGCCAACATTGAACGGCACTGCTTTCGAGCCTGCAGGCCACTTACTGGCTGGGTGACACTGGAAGGCTGTTCAACTTCAGTTTCCCCCAGTGATTCAATGTGGTGGACATGATTTGCCTCCCAGAATTGTAGTGAGTAGCAGGAGAGGTGAATGGGTATGTAGAGCTTGGCACAGTGGAGGGACCACAGTAAGTGCTCAATAAATGGTATCTTCTATTTTGAGCTGAGCAATTGAGGGCTAGCAATTGGGGGAAGATCCTGAAGTGTGGAAATGGAATGAGAAATAAAATTCAAACCAAAATCCAAGGAAATGAAATGGCAAGCCATGGAATATTGTGAACATTTAATCCTAATTTTATCTGATGAAGGACTAGGATATAGAAAGAATATCCAGGATATAGAAAGAATCTCTACAAAGCAGTGATAAAAAGATAAACAACCCAATAACAAAGGGTCAGAAGACTTCAACAGACTCCTCACAAAAGAAGATATATGATTAGCCAATAGGTGCATGAAAATGTGTTCAATGTCGTTAGTCGTTTTAGGGAAATGCAGATTAAAATTGCAGCACGAGATCACTTCATACCCATTGCAACAGTTGGAATTCAAAAGCTTGATAATACCAAGTGCTGGTAAGGGTGTGGAGCAATTGGAAGGCTCTTACATTGTGGATAGAAGTGTAAAATGGTTTGATCACTTCACAAGTCTGTTTAGTAGTTTCTCATAAAGTTAAGCATATATTTACAATGCAACTCCGATCCCAGCCCAAGAGAAACAAAAACATATGTCTACAGAAAGACTTATACAAGAATGTTTACAGTTGCTTCATTTGCAGGCAAATACTAGAAACAACCCAAATGTCCATCAATTGGTGAAAGGATTGACAGACTGCAGCATGCTACTAAGCATTAAAAATGATCTACTAGGGGCTTCCCTGGTGGCGCAGTGGTTGGGAGTCCGCCTGCCGATGCAGGGGACACGGGTTCGTGCCCCGGTCCAGGAAGATCCCACGTGCCGCGGAGCGGCTGGGCCCATGAGCCATGGCCGCTGAGCCTGCGCGTCCGGAGCCTCTGCTCTGCAACGGGAGAGGCCACAACAGTTAGAGGCCTGCATACCGCACAAAAAAAACACAAAAAAAACAAAATGATCTACTAGTTCAACCGCAGAGATAAATTTCAAAACATTATGTAGTTGTGAGAAAGAAGTGAAACACTGAAGCATTTGTCCTGTATGAGTCCCTTCATGTAAAGTCCAAAACAAACAAATCTAATCTTCGGTGACAGAGAACAAATCAGTAGTTATGTGTGAATGGCTGGATGGGGTTGAGTAGAGAGAGGCATGAAAAACTTTCTTGAGGATGGAAATGTTCTACTTCTTGTTGGAGGTGATAGAGACATGAAATTTCCATTTGTCAAAACCCATCAACTTGTACAATTTAACCTGTGCATTGTATTTATGTAAATTATACATCAGTAAGAAAGAGGTTGGGGAAACAAATAATAAAATCTCACACAGGAGAGTCTAAGCGTTTAGGTGCAAAGGATGAAAACTGGAAGAAGGATGAATGTATGGCTGCCAAGTTCACCACCAACTATTTTTGCCCATATCAGAGGATGTATCTGTGCCTAAAAGGAGGTGTAAAGCATATTTACATATAATATTAACCAAGGATGTATGCCCTCCACAGAGGAGTATGATCTGCTGTCTCTCATGTAGTCCTCTTGTCAAGTTGAGATGATTTCCATTCTCCAAGACTTGTAGAAATAAAATCTTTTGGCAGGGCAAAACCGTTCCTTGTGGATTTTCAACTTGGATATTTACCAGAGACTAACCTCAAAATATGATGTTGTGATAGCTTGTCTTAACCCAGCCAGTACCCAGGAGCAAACCTGTAGAGCTTCCAACTGGCCAAAGATGGGCCATGTGAGCCTCGCTGAGGATGATGACTACAGTGGATTAAGTACATCAAATACGTGTAAATGCAAGAGTGTATAATGGTATTAAACCAGCAGTGACACCAATAGTAAATCTAACTGGTCACCACTGGAGGATGCTGAGGAACCAAGCCATTACTGTGAAAACAGTAAATAAAAGGAAAGAAGTAAGCATTTATCTTGACTTCTCTTTACTAACTGTGCCACCAGCTAGAGCAGTAGTACACAAGGTGACATTTATTTTAGTAGAAGTATTCCAGCTAATAAATAAAGAATCGTGGATTCTGAATATCATAATTTTGGATCTTGGAATGTTACTCTTAACATCACACAAAGAAAGCAGCAAGCCATTGTGTGCCTCCTGATGGAAGTGCACGCCACCATCCAGCAGGTGTTCTTCCCAAAGTCTCTTGCCTGAGTCTGACCAAGCCTATAGATCTACCTGCCAGTGCAGAGAACACAGGACCCCATGGATGCAGTCAGCAGAATGCCAACTTGGGAAACTGGGGGACAAACAGCCTGTTTTTTCCCCCAACAAATTACTTGTAAGAAAAAAAAAAAAAGATGGAAGGGAAACCTATAGATTAAAGAAAGTATAAACACATTTCATCCAATTACTGTGTGTGGACTTTAATTGGATTCCAATTCAAACAAGCTGTAAAAAAAAAAAAAAAGAAAACAATGAAGAATGAAGTTTACGAAACAATTGAAGTTCTGGATATTTACTAGATATTTGATATTATTGATTGATTCTTAGGTGTGATACTGTTATATATAAAAGAGGAGTCCTTATACTATTTTGAGATAGATAGTTTTTTAATTTACAGATGAAGTAATATGATATCTGGGATATGCTTCAAAATAATACGGGAGGAGCAAGTAGATGGGATATAGAGGAAACGAGATTGGCCCTGAATTGGTACATACTCCTCCTTTTGAAGCTGCTGAGATGCACAGAGCAATTCACTCTACTATTTGGTCTACTCTTGCCTGTATTTGAAATTCTCCATAGTGGACACTTTTAAAGAGCAGAACTGGGGCACAATTTTGGTGACAGTGTTACCCTGTTAGAATACGGATATCATGGGTGCTTACTAATTTTCAACAGCAATAGAAAAAAATATGCTTAAAAATCTGTCAAAATGTAAATGTGACATCAGTTAAATAGAAATAAAATATATAATTTTCAAATAACTAAGGGAGGGAAAAATATAAGATCCTTGAAAGTCCAGTAAAAGTCAGAGGGAAATAAAGGAATAACACAGTGGAAATTCCCTGGACACAGTGGTCCAGTGGTTAGGACTCCTCACTTCTGCTGCAGGGGTATGGGTTCGATCACTGGTTGGGGAACTTAAGATCAAGCATGCCATGCAATGCAGTGATTCCATGTGTGTAGAGAAGACCCTATGTGTTTGTAAATGAAAGAAAAACGGAAGCCCAGGCTCTTAACTCCAAAGAGAGGAGCAGGATAGCAGTGGGAATAAGGCAGACTTTCATCTTATTTTATTTACTTGATATTATTTGAATTTTTAATATAAATGTATTAGTTTGGGGAACTTTATTGAAATATCAAAAGGAGGTGATAAGTTTCAGCCATACGTAGGACTGGTTGACCTTGAACTTCTAACTCGATTTTCTGGGGCAGGGCCCATGCACCACTTGCCTGCCTCCACTCCAGGTGATTCTGTCGAGCAGACCACAGTCTGACGATCTTAAACGGTGGAAAGGACAAACCTGACCAGAATTTACTGTTACAGAAATAATGTATAGGATATGCAGTACTCAAAGCTTATTGGTTTGTTTATCTCACTATAATAAACTATTTATTTTATAATAATTTTAGATTTACAGAAAACTTGCAAAGGCAGTACAGAGAGTTCCTGGGTCCCTAACTGCTAACATCTTATGTTACTATCGTACATTCCTCACAATTAGGGAACGAATATTGACACATCATTATAAACTAAAGTCAATATTTCATTCAGATTGTCTGAGTTTTTACCTCATGTCCTTTTTCTGTTTCAGGATCCCACCGAGGATACTGCGTGACATTTAGTCCTCGTGTCTTCTCAGACTCCTCTTGGCTATAAATAACAATTTCTCAGACTTGTTTTGTTTTTGTTGACCTTGACAGTTTTGAGGAGTATTGATCAAGTATTTTGTAAAATGTCCCTCAAGTTGAGATTGTCTGATGCTTTTTTCACGATTAAGCTGGGATGATGGGTTTCTGAGAGGCAGATCCCAGAGGTGAAGTGTCGTTCTTTTCCCGACATATCAGGACTATAGACCATCACCACGACTTATCACTGATGATGTTAAACCCGACCATCAGAGGAGTTTCATATCGTATACAATCGTCCAGAATACAGTTCCAGAAGAGAGTCTTCAACACGTTTACTAGTAACATGTAATGTCTTCTTTTTTTCTTTTATTAACAAGATAAAGTAAATAACAAATATTCCATTACTCCTGATGTAGTTACAAAGGCTTGAGGAGGGAGCGAGGCTTTGGGAGCTCTGTGGATTGCGTGTTTTTGTCTCACTTCTTGACAACACCAGGGTCTGATGGTGGTTTTCTCTGAGATCATTTATGTCCCACAGGGGAGCCCATGGCCTGGCTGTGAGCATCAGAAGAGCTTCTAAGAACATGGAAGCCAGCCCTGAGCACCAGACTGGATCACAGGTATCAGGCACTGCTCTTTTCTTTCTCAGTTACTTAGAGGCTGTTTTTTTCTTCCAAGAACTTTACATGGGTTATCTCCTTTATTTTTATTTATTTTTTAAAATCTCCCCAGCTGATGCTGATGTACATTCGTTGTTAAGAACCATTGCACTAGTTCAGTAGTTCTTAACCTTGACTGTACGTCAGCATCATCTGAGGGAGCTTTTATGTATGTATGTATGTATGTATGTTTTTGGCCATGCCACAGGGCATGAGGGATCTTAGTTCCCCGACCAGGGATTGAACCCGTGCCCCCGGCATTGGAAGCGTGGAGTCTTAACCACTGGACCGCCAGGGAAGTCCCGGATTATCTCATTTAGTCCTTTTACAATCACCTCACAAGGAAGGCATTTGTATTTGGGGGCCTCCCTGAATGCGGAGCCTGAGACAAGGATGTGTCTGAGCTTGTCTAGGGGAAAGTGATCCCAGGAGCAGGGACAGTGAGGTGGAGACAGGGAAAGTCACTCCAGAGAATGGTAAGGAGGTCGCTGCTATGGGCAAGAGAGGCCTGACACCCTAAGATATCTAAGGAGCACACGGAATGCCCCCAGATCTTCTGTCCCAAGCAGAGGAGGTTAACTGTCCCTCAGCTAGGCCACCGGCCCACTGGCTTCCATCTGCTCTTGGTGGAGGGTTGCTAATGGGGGCTCAAACTTCCCTGCTCTTCCAACACAGGGCTTCCGCTGCTTCAGAGAAGGCCCTGAGGCCCAAACGCCTGCAGGCTGAGAAGCACCAGGCGGGTTCCTCAACAGCAAACCTGTGAGTGGGAGAGTGAGGCGCACAGAGCTTGCCCCCCAGCCACCAGCTGTGGCTGAACCCAGAGGCTGCCATGGGTTGGTACCAAGCACTGAAAGCCTGTAAGAACTTCAGCAGCATCCCTGATTTACCGATGAGGGAACTGACGCTGAGCGAGGTGAATTGACGCATCCAAGGTCACACAGCTGGTAAGTTACACAGCCGAGATGGTCACTCAGGCTCTCACGAATTCATCTCACATCGTTTAACCATTACGCTTCTCTGTCCACTGTTTTGCCTGCACTTAAAGCAACGCTACGTCTCGCTCATGGATTCCATTCAACATCCTCATCTTGATGCACTTTCTCCCGGCCCTGTGCCCTAACCCCCCATTTCTTACGTGGCTAGGCCCTGCTGGGTCGTGTGTCTCCCTTCCCCACCTCCCTCTGCGCCTCCTCGTGGCAGGACCGAGAGCCCAAAACTCCTTTTCCACCTGTTCTACCTCGGCCAGTCCTGTCTTCTATCGAGCGAGCAGTTTCTGATACTCCCACCTGTGCTGTGAGCTGTGCCTGGACTTGGAGGGGAGGGTGGCTTGCTGAGTCTGTGCTCAAGAGGAGCTCATGGCTTGCCCTCGCCCGAGCCAGGCTGCGCGCGAAGCGCCCAGGGCCTGCCCCGTCGGCGGCCCAGAGGCCAGTTCACGTGGTCCCCACACACACCTGCTGACCTGCCTGTGGTATCCAACTTCACTGGCCACTTGGCTCTGGTCTAATGGTTTTTATCCAGCTGTACTTTTTTTATCTTTCTATTTTGGTACTAAATTCCTAGAGGTCATGGACCATCTCTGTGCATCTGCCCTAAAGTCACGGGAAGGAGCCTTGCTGGCCGCCCCTGCCGCGAAGTCAAGTTTCCTGGGTTTGGTCAAAAATGCGTGGACAGAGGCCCAGATGAGGGGGCTGAGGTATCAGTGTGTACACGTGGCTGCGACTTGTTCCGTTTTTCAACGTGTGTCTATTTTATCAGCTCCTTAGGCTGAATGACC
Source organism: Tursiops truncatus (assembly GCF_011762595.2). NCBI lineage: Eukaryota > Metazoa > Chordata > Mammalia > Artiodactyla > Delphinidae > Tursiops > Tursiops truncatus. The sequence continues at coordinate 81,124,982 of NC_047040.1, read as the reverse complement.
ATGTGTCTGTTCTTTCCTGTCTGTCCCCTGACGTATGTATGACTGCTGCTGGGATGTGAGTCCACACGGGTCCAGGGTGCGTGGCAGCCTCCTGTGTTCCAGCCAAGGAGGTGAACAGGGATGGATTCTACCATCCACTGGGCCTGGACTCTGGCAGGTCGTTGGTAAGCGGGACAACTTATGGCATGAACAATAAGGAGTTGCTGCCAGAGAGGCCAGAATCTTAGAGAATGATGTAGAGGCTCTGTCAGTCCAAGGAGCTGAGTCCAGAGGCTGAGATCAGGAAGGAGGGAACAGAAGAATACCAAGCGCTGGAGCTGGCAGCTGGATTCAGAATCCAGGAGCTGTCCAGGGACAACCAGCCCAAGCAGTATAAAGGAATGGGGCTGGGCGCACAGGCAAGGCCCCCCCCCCATCATGCTCGCTCCACTGCAGGGGTGGGATCAGGCCGGCCAGCATGGGCCTGTGGCCAGGGGACCTTCCTGACTCAGGCAGGGAGGGCTGGGCCAGAGGCTCTGCAGGCCTTTTTGTCCTCTTGGCTTCTTTATCTCCTTGGTCATGCGGTAGCTCCCTGGATGCTGGTCCCGCTGTTGTCCAGAGGTGGGCAGGGTCTGCAAGGAGGCAGTGGGTAAGTGCAAGCAGTGGCTGGTGGAAGCAGAGCCTGGGGGTTGGGGGATGGAGAGGACTGGGCGCAGGTGCCCAGCTGCAGCTGGAAAGAGTTTTTGCTGATCCTTTAGGGCCCAGACGTCCATTAGAGCTCAAAGCTAAAACGCCTTGGCAGTTCCAGCAGGAATAATGGTATTGAAGGGGAAATGGGGTCAATGCAAGAAAGTAAAGTGCTGGCACACTAGCATGCTGGTTAAAGAATTTGGAAAAGCCCAAGAGCTGCTGAAGCAGCTTAAGACTTTGTAATAAACACTAAAGGAGGTGAATGGGAGAGGGAAGCCTGGCAGGGCTGCCCCAGGCAAATGTGCAGGTTTTGTCTTCAGCTCATCCCTTCTTGTTGGGGCCTCACTCCTTGTGCAAATCTCTCCCACCCACTATCATCAGTGACGTCAGCAGATGTGAATTAAGCACGTATTGTGTGCACAGCATATAGGCAGGCCGTGAAGATGCAAAGAAAGAAGTGAGAACATCCAGAGGCTCACAGCTGGCATGGGGAAGCATCACTACAGCTCTTACAAGGGAGCCTGGACCAGAGCTGGGTCAGGGACTGGGACGCTGCAGCTGCCCCTCTGTCGCTTTCCTGTGACAGATGGAGCAGTGTTTTTTCTTTAATTTTAGCGTCATTCTTGATTGACAACTCCCATGATGTGACTGCCTTTTCTGGCCACAGCAACATACTGGCCAGGGTCCTCAGGATGGTCCACATTGTTAGAAACATCAGGGTAGGAACATTGGGCACCTTGCTAGTCCTCTCGCACCCTCAGTTTCCTCGTCTATAAAGCAAGGCAGTTGGACTTTGGAACAGACACTTGTCAAGGTCTTTTAAAGACTAAGCAGAATAGTGCTTCTTGTACTCTAACGTACATCTGACTTAACCTGTGGACCTTGTTGAAATGCAGGTTCTGCATTCAGCAGGTCTGGGTGGGGCCTGAGAGTCTGCTTTTTTTTTTTTTTTTTTTTGCGGTACGCGGGCCTCTCACTGTTGTGGCCTCTCCCGTTGTGGAGCACAGGCTCCGGACGGGCAGGCTCAGCGGCCATGGCTCATGGGCCTAGCCGCTCCGCGGCATGTGGGATCTTCCCGGACCGGGGCACAAACCCGTATCCCCTGCATCGGCAGGCGGACTCTCAACCACTGCGCCACCAGGGAAGCCCGAGAGTCTGCTTTTTGAACAAACTCTCAGGTGATGCTGATGCTGCTGGTCCATGGACTCACTTTGTGTATCAAGAAAAACGATCACATCGCATGATACAATGGGAAAATCCAAGGCTTTCCAACAAATAGCCCTGGGTTTGAAGGCCAGTGTTGCTACTATGTGGTCTTGGACATGTTCCTTAACTTCTCTGAGCCTCAGTTTCCTCATCTGTAAACTGGGACAATACCAGTAGTAATATCCCCTCTTTCATTTATGATTTTAGTATTTTGAGTCTTCTCTTTGTTTTTCTTGGTCAGTCCAGGTAAAGGTTTGTCAATTTTGTTTATCTTTTTGAAGAATCAACAACCAGGTGATTTCACTGATTCTCCTGCTTTTCTGTTCACTATTTTTTAAAAATCTGTGTTCTAATCCTTATTGTTTTTTTCCTTCTGCTAAATTTGGGTTTAATTTCTCTTTTGTTTTTTTTACCCACTGTCTTAAGGTGGAATGTTAGGTTGTCAATAGGCTCCAGAACTTCAAAATTGCTTTACTGGACAGTTTCTGCTCGACAACTCTTGTCTAGGTGGGGAGACAGATTTCTGGAACTTCTTACTCTGCCATCTTCTCAGAACCCTCCCAAGACTAGCTTTTTTTTAGGCTGGTCTTTGACATTTGTTTTGACGCCACTTGGGCTGTTTTTTTTTGTTTTTGTTTTTTTTTCCAGTACGTGGGCCTCTCACTGTTGTGGCCTCTCCCGTTGCGGACGGAGCACAGGCTCCGGACGCGCAGGCTCAGCGGCCATGGCTCACGGGCCCAGCCGCTCGCGGCATGTGGGATCTTCCCGGACCGGGGTACAAACCCGTGTCCCCTGCATCGCCAGGCAGACTCTCAACCACTGCGCCACCAGGGAAGCCCCCACTTGGGCTGTTTTTAGCAGTGTCTTTCCCTAGTTCTCTCTGGTGAACACGTTAGCCTATGTTTTAGCTTATTGCTCTTAATTAGAAGGACCTATTGTTTTCTATAGCACTCTTAGGCTTGAACTACTGCACACGCTGTTTCAAATAAAGTCCGTTCTTTTGATGAGAGCCTTGGAGCTCTCTTTTCTTATGGACTGACTCTCCCTTGGGCAAAATTTCTCAGCCACCACTCTGAGCAATGGCTGGTATGGTAGTCTCTAGTCTTCTTGGCTTGCCTCTACCCTACAAGTGAGCACTGCGATGAGGGTGATTGAGGCCCCAGTGTTCTTGTTTCGTCAAGCCTGGGATAGAACCTCCATCCTATGGGTTAAGGCTGGATGGTAGTAAAGTTCTCATCAGGAATTTAGCCTCTTTACTTTGGAGATGGAGGGAATGAGAAATGCTGATGGCTTGGCTCTCCTAGGGAAATATGGTAACCATTGATTAGGAGATGAGGGGAGAGGGAGTCCTGTCTTCTGGATCACAACTCTTTGGAGTGGAGCTTCTGTCAAGCTGAGATGGGTAGGGCGAGGGAGGGAGTAGGTCACGGCTCAAATGCCGTGGACGCTTGCTATTCTTATCAAGTTTAATATATTTTCTTGAATAAATGTTTCTTCATTTGTTGTATGCCCATAGGACAATTTCCAGAGATTACAAATGTTTGTTTTAAAACTGGTTTTCACCAGCTTTGCTTGTTTTGCTGGGAACTGGGTCCACTCAGCTCCTCATGTTACCATCCTGGAAGTGGAATTCCCATCCAATCCATTCTATGCCCCACTGAGAGGAGGTTTTCTTTGGAGCATTTTGATCAATACCATTACTTTGTTTAGAAACTTTCAAAATTCCTGTGCCAGAGACTATAGTTGAGATTTAATAGCCATTTCCCCCTTCCTCCTCAAGCACAGAACCCCAGTGTTATCTGAGGCAGCAGTGCACCCAGACAAAAGACTATATAGCAGTTAGGTGTGGCCAGGTAAGTGAATTCTGGCCTCTAAGTGGATGTATTGCCTGTGTCTTGAAGAAAACTGCTTAAAGGGAGCTGTTCAGTCAGGATTGTGACCCTTTGCCTTTCTTGTTGACTAGAATATGGTCCTGATGGCTGGAGTGCTAGCAGTCACCTTGGACGATGAGGCAATCTTAAGGATGGAAGTCACGCAGTGAGGGTGGCAGAGTAGAAACATAGAAAACATTCTTACTTTGATTCCTGAGTCCTTTGTTACTTCCTGGAGCTGCCATATCAGTCCTGCATTGCCTTCTTATAACGAGTATAAATCTTTGTGTGTTTAAGCCACTGTTTTTTCAAATGTCACCTCCTCTAAGTCTTGCTTGACCCCTTGAGAGCTAGAAACGCTCTCTCTTTCCTTTGAATTCTCATAGCACTTGCCTCTAACTCCCTGTGGCATGATACATGATATAACGTTTCTCCTTGTATTAACAGTACTCCGTTTTATGCTGAAAGGAACCAAATGGCTAGCCCAATAAAATCTAGTCCAGATCGTCCAAGGCCGGCCATGGGCAAGGAATCAACAAGTGAGGAGTGCTGGCTGGACCTCAAAGCCCTCATCCTTGCCCTGAGATTCACTTCTCTCCTGGGGCTTTCTCCCTACTACCTATTGGCTAGCTTCAGGGACCACTGCTTTACCTTTGAGGGTTCAACCCAAGTATGAGGACAGACAACACTCAACTATTCCCTTAATTCCATTTGGCACAGCTGAGAACAGGCTAGAAGATATTCTTTAAAGATTATTGAAAGCTCTGAATAACAAAGGAGAAATAAATAAGACAGTAAAATAACACCAGTAAAATCATCTATTTCACTCCCCTTAGCTTGGGGGCCCTGCAGCATGCTTTGGTGCCTCCATGTAACAGATACCTTCGGTCCCTTGTCATCTTCACATTCCAGTGGCCAAGCTATCCAGATGCAGCCATAACATTATCTTAAAGCCTTTGGAATATGAAGGTAGTGGATGTCTGTATCTGGCATGCCCAAGCTGAGACCTGGATCCTAATACTTTTTGAAACAATATCGAAGAGGATAAAAAACAAACAGCTTTTGTAATTTAAAAGCTGCCTTGTAGGGGACTTCCCTGGTGGTCCAGTGGTTAAAACTTCACCTTCCAGTTCAGGGGGTGCAGGTTCCATCCCTGGTCAGGGAGCTAAGATCCCACATGCCTCGGGACCAAAAAACCAAAACATAAAACAGAAGCAATATTGTAACAAATTCAATAAAGGCTTTAAAAATGGTCCACATAAAAAAAATCTTTAAAAAAAACCCAACTGCCTTGTCAAGGTAATTATTTTGAACCTAGAATTACATTCAAATGGAAATTTTATAAATGCAAATGTAAAGCAAAGATCCTCTTGTAAATGAAGATATTTGAGACTAGTTCCCAGGAGCTAAACTTAGAATTTAAGATAGTAAAATGTCATCCTCGCTGAATGCTGAGTAGTATCTCTCTCTACAAACTTGATTGCTTTGGGAGAAAATGCCCTTAACTTAAAAGGGGACAGGGCTTCCCTGGTGGCTCAGTGGTTAAGAATCTGCCTGCTAATGCAGGGACACGGGTTCGAGCCCTGGTCTGGGAAAATCCCACATGCCGTGGAGCAACTAAGCCCACGTGCCACAACCACTGAGCCTGCGCTCTAGAGCCCATGAGCTACAACTACTGAGCCCATGTGCCACAGGCACTGAAACCCATGTGCCTAGAGCCCGTACTCTGCAACAAGAAAAGCCAGCGCAATGAGAAACCTGCACACCGCAAAGAAGAGTAGCCCCCGCTTGCCGCAACTAGAGAAAGCCTGTGCGCAGCAACGAAGACCCAACGCAGCCATAAATAAATAAATAAGTTTAAATAAATAAATAAATAAAGGGGGACAATAATGATGGAAGAGCTAGCATGGTACCTGGGTCTTGGACTTGCACTGAACCCCTATATTAATCAAAGGGATGGAGGTTAGGCAATAACAGAACTGTTTTCAAAGAAGAATTTGTGAGACTCAGGGCTTAAGGCAGAACTTCAGGGCAGGTGACAGGTAGCTGAGAGCTAATAATAAAAAATAAAAACAATAATAGCAAATACTTCTATAGTGCTTATTCTATGCCAGGCATTGCTCTAACACATAATACTTGATCTGTATTACTTTATTAATCCTCATAGTAACCTTTGAGGTAGTACGATTATCATCCCTATTTTACGGATGAATAAACTGAGGCATAGTAGGTTAGGTAGTGTGCCCCAGATCACTCAGCTCTGAAGAAGTGGAGTTGGGATTGAAGCCCACGCACTCCAGCTCCAGAGCCTGGGACCTTCTCAATTTACTGTCCACGTAAGGAAAGTGTCTGTTTCTTTGCACCGCTACATGAAATCCTGAGCTCTTATTAATAGCATTCCATCTTCGTTATCAAGCTGTATATTCCTGATGAAAAGAAAAAACGGGTGATTTCATCCACGTATTTTTCATCTGACCACTTTACTGACCTTACATATTAGGTCAATTAGCTTTTTAGCTAACTCTTACTATTTGGAGGTGGTGGTGGTCGTGAACATCTTTCCTGCGATTGTGTATAATTTTGCTTCCCCTTTTTCTACAGCTATGACTCCCATTTCGGTTTGTTGCCTTACCACACTGAGTGTAATTTATGGAATAGTAAGAATGGGATTAAGTGTTAGAGGGGCTATTGAAAGGATAAATATGAGATCAGAGTATATGGTGCAGAGCGAGCAGTTAAGAAGCTCCTGCAGTAATTTAGGTGTGACGTCATTATACCTTAGTCTAGGATAGTTGCTAGGGACGTATAAGGAAGGATATACGGGCACGATATTTTAGACAAAGAATTTACTGGACTTAGTGATGTGGCTGAGCAATTAAATAGACACATCCTACCTGAAATCTAGTACTCTACCTGATGGTGACAATCTGTAACAGATGTTGGTATCGATGGAAAACATATGTCTGGTCATCTAAAAGGGGTAAGAGGAAGGGAGTGAATCACAAGTCTCAGTTTATGACAGCATTAGCAGAGAGAGAGAGAGAGAGAGATTCTATTCTATCTTTATCCATCCATCCATTTATCTATGGATCCATCCACCTATCAATCTATCTAATTTTAAAAAATCAGATCTCTGTGGTTCAGTCTTCAGTCCCTGAACTATCCAGCCCCATTGCTTGTCTGACTGCTCCAGGACCACCAGCATCCTTCCCCCTCATGTCTTCCACACACTGTATTCCCTATCCTTCCTCCCATCTTAGTTTAAATGGCACCTGCTGCGGAGCCCTGCCCTGATCGCCCCAGCCCTCCAGCCAATACCACCACACATCCTGCACTTTTCTTTCCAAAGTACCTGCCACGATTGCAATTCAATAGGTATTTGTGTGACTGTGAAGTCTGTTGCCCTCACTAGACCATAAGCTCCGTGAAGACATGCACCAAGGCTGTATTTGTTCCTGCCGAATCCCTAGTGCCCAGCACAGTGCCTGGAATATAGTTCATAATCCATAATCCTCTTGCATGGATTTATGACTATCAAAAACATATCTTTTTTTTTTTGTTTTGCGGTACACGGGCCTCTCACTGTTGTGGCCTCTCCCGTTGCGGAGCACAGGCTCCGGACGTACAGGCTCAGCGGCCATGGCTCACGGGCCCAGCCGCTCGGCGGCATGTGAGATCCTCCCGGACCGGGGCACGAACCCGTGTTCCCCGCATCGGCAGGCGGACTCTCAACCACTGCGCCACCAGGGAAGCCCACCCTTGTGTAGAGCTTTTCTAGTTTCTAGAGTGACATTCTGTCTGTTGTGCACCATCTGGTCTTCACACCAACCCTGTGAGACATGGGACATTTAGCCGGCACCTTACAGGTGGACTGTATTTTCACCTGCATCATCTCATTCCGTGCTCATTTATATCCTCATCATTCACACACCAGCAGAACTGGGCTCTGAACGCAACATAATTTTTGTTTGTTTGGGGATTTTTTGGCTGTGCTGCACGGCTTGCGGGATCTTAGTTCCCCACCCAGGGATTGAACCTGGGCCCTCAGCAGTGAAAGCGCTGACTCCTAACCACTGGACCGCCAGGGAAGTCCCCCACAATATACTCTTGACACACACAAGTCCTTCTCTCTGCTGAGCACATCCTCCCATTGTGGACGCCATTGTGCCCCACCCAGACCTCCTCTACCAGCTTGTGCTCCCCTCTCCCAGTGCTGGGAGTGTCAGCTCCTCTCTAGAGAGTTGCCTTCCTCCTAACCTGAGAGAGAACCCCACACATCCAGTGACTGACTGACACGGGGGTACAAAAGGCTACCCCCTTCCTCAAAGGGTTGCAGTTATATACCAGAGTTTCCTGGTGGGGCCAGGCTGGAGCCGGTCTCCTGCGACCTCACCATGTCTCACTCCCCTGCTCCCCTCACTCTTTCAGAAACCACTGCCATGGGACTGCCCATCTCAGGCTTTGCTTCTGGGGAGCCCAAATCAAGACACAACTGCCTTGGACTTCCCTGGTGGCAGTGGATAAGTCTCCATGCTCCCAATGCAGGGGGCCTGGGTTCGATCCATGGTCAGGGAACTAGATCCCACATGCATGCTGCAACTAAGGGTTTGCATGCCACAACTAAGGAGCCCTGGAGCTGCAACTAAGGAGCCCATGTGCTGCAACTTAGGAGCCCACCTGCCCCAACTAAGACGCTGTGCAACCAAATAAATAAGTATTAAAAAAAAAAAAAAGACACAGCTGCCTTGTCCACCTTACACACCTCTGTTCATCCTACAAAGCATTTCCACCAGAGACAACCTTCTTCTGCCTGGAGGTGGTGAAACAGGTGAGTGCAGGCAGCGTGGTCCTCAGAGAGGTTACACCCAAGCACCGGGTGGTCCCAGCAGGCTAGCAGGTGTGGCGGGATCTCTACAGAGTCTGCATTTCTGGAAGCCACCCTGCCAGTGTCCAGGGATGAGGAAGCCAGGAAGGACCTTCCCTGTGTCACTGAGGTGCACGGTGAGTTGGCCCCCCTGGTGGGAGAGAAGCAATACCCGCTCCTCAGCCCCCCTTCCCTCACTCCTAATGCCTGAACATGGAGGAAGGGGAGTGGGTTATACACAGGAGCTTGCATTCGTGCAGCCCTGCTATCTCGAGCCCTACCACTACTGGACCCCTTGATGTCCAAGATTCCAAACAGAGAGACCCAGCGAGAAGCTGGAGCCTTCTCCAACCTGCCTGAGGCCTGCCTCCCTCCTGGGGGTGCTGTCAGTGGAGACCCCACGCCTCTCCCACAAGGACATGGCTTTACTCTGTGAACACTGCAATTCCACTCCTCTGAAGCCCCCAATTCAGTTATTTTCCAGGTCTCTGTTTCTCTCCTAGATGGCAAACTCCAGGAAGGCAGGCACCATGCCTTGCTTATGTTAGTAGCTCCTGTGGTAGCAAGAATATAAATGTTATTTTTGAGTTGAAAGCGTTCTTAGAGTTACATGGTATCGTTTCCTAGGACAGAGTCTTGTGATCAATCTCATTAAATGAGGGAATAAATATTTTCCTTTGATTAGGATATTCCAATAACTCAACCAAAAGTATATTACGGTAGGATTTCCCTGGTGGTCCAGTGGTTAAGACTTCGCCTTCCACTGCAGGGGGTGTGGGGTCAATCCCTGATTGGGGAAGTTCTGCATGCCTCATGGTGTGGCCAAAAAAAAAAAAAAAAAAAACCAAAAGTATATTAAGGTAGATTTGCTAGTTAAGACCAATTTTTATTTATATTTTAGGGCAGGGAGGCCTATAGGTGTCTTCACTCTTTTAATTACTTATTTATTTTTTTATTTTTTTCTTTCATGTGGACCATTTTTAAAGTCCTTCTTGAATTTGTTACAGTATTGCTTTTGTTTCATGTTTTGATTTCTTGACCCTGAGGCATGTGGGATCTTAGCTCCCCAACCAGGGATGGAACCCTCACCCGCCACCCCCTCATTGGAAGGCTTCGTAACCACTGGACCGCCAGGGGAGTCCCTCCATCCCTCCGCCGAATGTGGGATCCTCCCGGACCGGGGCACGAACCCGTGTCCTCTGCATCGGCAGGCGGACTCTCAACCACTGCGCCACCAGGGAAGCCCTGTCTTTTGTTTTTTAAGTTGATTCCTCAGGCTTACTTGACATTTTGAAAATAGGAAGAGAGTAGGCTGTGATGAGAGTCCTCCAGGCAGAATGAGAACCTTTCACACAGCAATTTGTTTTGTCCCACGCATGGAAAATCCCCAAACCATTTCTATTTCTTTTTGGAATAAAGTGAGCCAGTCTCAGGGCGCTTCTCTCTCTCTCTCTCTGGTTCTGATCCTCCTTACCTTCTGACTGCCTTCTGCTCACAGATGGAGACTGCAGATAGGCACAGAGTGCATGACGCACTTTCAGATGAAAGAGAGTGGAACGTATTCATTTTTTCAACTATACACATATTTAAAAATAAGTAAACCTCCCTCCCTCCTTCCCTCCCTTCCTCCCTGCTTCCTGTCTCCTTCCCTCCCTCATCGTGGTAGTAAATGGCCTCCATGTGTCCATACCTTAGTCAGCTCGGGCTGCCATAACCAAACGCCACAGACTTGGGGGCTTAAACAACAGAAACTGACATTCTCACAGTTCTGCAGGCTGGGGGGGGTCTAAGGTCAAGGTTCCGTCAGGGTCCGGTTGTGGTCAGAGCTCTCTTTATGGCGGCAGATGGTCACTGTGTCCTCACATGGTAGAGAGAGAGATTTCTCTCTTCCTCTTCTTACAAGGCCACCGTCCTATCAGATTAGGACCCCACTCTTATAACCTCATTTAACCTTAATTACCTTCCCAAAGGCCCTGTCTCCAGATATGGTCACATTGGAGGTTAAGGTTTCAATATATGAATTTAGCGGGACACGATTCAGTCCGTATTTACAGCCTTGCCCTGCAGCTTTGCAGTCCTCTCTCACTCTGTCTCTGGCCTCAGTCATGTGACTTGACTTGAAGTGTGAGGCAAGCAGAGGCTTGAAAAGTACACGCACGTTTGCACCTAATCTCTTGCATAGCTGGGCTTGCTCACGCTACCTCGCCGTGAGAACATGCCTGGACTGGCTTCCTGGGGTGATGGAGAGAAGTGGAGGGAAGCCTCGACCATCTTAGAACACACCGACAGCCAGCTGATCCCCCAAAATGGGAGAGAGCCCAGCCAAGTCAGCAGAACTGTCCAGAGACTCATAGACTGGAGAGACATAATCTACAGTTGTTATTTCAGGCCACTGCAAGTGAGACCCAAAGGCTGAAACCATCCATACAGTCTCCATTCTGTAAGAAGGGCTATCTGTTTGGCTCTGCTATACAGTGAAGCCAAAGGGGGAGGAACAGAGAGCCCATGGAGAGAGTGATGAGTCTCTCCCATTCTATCCCCGGGTTTGTATCTCACTGGTGTTTCTAACTGGGCTTAGAACTCTTCTTTCATCTGATCACTCCCCACTTAAAAACTTCCAGTGATTTCCCACTGTCAGCTGAATGCCACCCAGACACCACCACCTGTGGTCCAAGGCGCTCAGTAATCTGGCATAAACACACTTTTCCAATTTTAGTCCCCAGATGTGTCCGTTCAGGTTTGCACTTGTTGTTCCCTGAAGGTACAAGTGGTGCATGCCTGGTATTTCTGTCACTTTCAGTAGGAAATCTACCTCTGTACACATTTCAGGGTTTGATTTATGTTGCCCTTCCAGAAAAATGATACACATCTACCCTCCTGCCAGTAGGATAAGAGAAGGGTGGCTTCTTTGTATGCATTACAGCATTGGGTGTTATCGTTCTTTGTAATCGTTGCCAGTTTAGTAGGCATTCCTTTGGTTACTAATAAGGCTGAATAGTTTTTCATGTATTTAAGGGTAATTTGTAATTCTTTTGTTTATTGAGTTTTTATGCTCTCGGTTAGTTTTCCTATTGTGCATTACAACTGTCATATTGACTTGTAAGAATTCTTTATTAAGGATATCGACTCTTTGTCATATATGTTGCAAAAACCTTCCTTAGCAGGTTGTGTTATTTTATTATTGCATATGATTTTTGATGTTAAAATTTTATATTTTTATGAAGTTTAATATGTTTCTTTTTTCCTTTGATAGTAGCCATCTTAAGGGTTTTTTTATTGTTTGCTTAGAATGACTATTTCTCTTTTAATCTCTTTATATCTTGTCTCCCAATTAGACTGAAGCTCTTTGAGAGAAGGGTCTCTTTCCAAAGTTGTACTCCTTGACTCTACTCTCTACCCTGTTTCAGTGTAAGTGACAGATAAGTGACAGTTAATTCATTTATTGTTGTGACAGGCAGCCTTCTAAGATGGTCCGCAATGATCCATGCCTCCTGATATTCACACCTAAGTGTAATTCCCTCCCTTTGAAAGCATGCAGAACCTAGTGACTTACTTCTAATCAAGGAAGTATGGAAAAGTGATTGGATGAGATTAAGCTATGAAAGACTGTGGTTTCGGTCTTGTTTCCTCTCTCTCACTTGCTCTGATGATGTCTACTGCTCTTGAGAGGCTCACATGACGAAGAACTGAGCGTAGCCTCTGGCCAACAACCAGTGAGGAGTGGGATCCTGCCAAAAAACACAAGACTGAGCAGGAAATGGATCCTTCCCCAGTCTGAGCCTTGAGATGGTTGCATCCCTGGCTGCATGAGAGAGGAAACTTGGGCCACAGGACTCAGCTAAGTGATGCCCAATTCCTGACCCACTGTGAAATAACAAATGTTGTTTTAAGCCACTAGGTATGGGGGTAATTTGTTACGCAGCAGTAGATAACTAATACCATTGTTGAAAAAAAATGCTCTAGTCTTTGTGTACTTTTCTCTGACCTCTGTTGGACAAAACCTCATCTTATTTACTGTTTCAAAAAGTAAAGGAGAATCTCTAAAGGGAACCACATCAACCTTGGAATTCACAGTCTTTATTTAACATATTTACAATGAATTGATTTGCCAGGGATGCTACTGTATTCCTCCACTGTGGGCAATAGGAAACGTGTTTTTATTTATTCTTCTTTCCCACAGTGTCTGAGGAGGATGGAGCTGCTGAGTAGAGGAGCCCCCTGTGTTTTGCTGAGCACAGTGATAAGTTAGAGGCTGCAAGCCTGGGACGCAGGTAGAACACCACAGACTGACTCTGCATCAGGGAAGAACAGTGCAGGAAATGTCAGGACCTGGAGAGAGGAGTCACATAGGGTGTTGGGATGGAAAAGGACCCTCTGTGGTGCATGATGGAGATGGGAATTTAGAGACATGAAGTCTGTCTAGCAGTGGTTTTTAAATAGTTCACTGTGGGGTGTGCAATAGAAATCCCTCATCTGGGATTCCTGTTACATTTTTAGCAAAGTTTACATTACTTCCTAAGCTTTCCTGAGAGTGGATTTTTAGAGGAACTAACAGTGTTGAATTCTGTCTCCAAGTAGGGCCTGAATGAAGTTAGGCATAGTTGCTGAAAGATGAGGGAGTCGTTGACATTCAGGTCACACTAGGATTGTGCTGTCAGACCGGGGAAGGGCAGAGGTGCCCATGCCTCTCACCTCCTGCATCTCAGCTCCTAACTGGGCCTGGTGCCTTGTACCTGGTTGCCAGAGCTCATTCACAGGTGGGCCCCTACCTCTACCCCCAGGACACAAGAGTTTGGCTTTTCTCTCTCCTCTGCTCTCCCTCCTTAGACTCAGTGGTTCTCCATTGTATTTGTCCAGAGCCCTGGATTTTTTTCTGCAAGAATTAATACTAAAGATTTCTAAAGATTTAATCTAGTAAAATGAATCTCAGTTGATGTGTCAACTCCCCTAGAGAGAACAGGCTTTCTCCTTCAGATCAGCTAATGTCATGTTAAAAGGAAGTGATAGTCTTTGCTTCTTCCCCACTGAGCTGGGTTATCTGGGCCACTTGAGGTGATAAATTTTAAAAGACACCCTGGTTTTCCATTCCATGGCAATAGGCTATTTTGCAAGTTTTTTTTGCAAGTTTTAAAAGGATTTTTCGACACTTTAAAAAACATTTTCACCTGTTCATTTGGTTTTTAATGTTCACTAGGGCCAGATATTCTTTGTACTTATAGGAATGGAGCTGGGCCCAGACCATCAGAAATGATTAAACCCACACGGGAACCTGCAGACCCCAGGGTTTGAGTTAAACGACTATCCCAGTGACTGCCAAAGATGGGGAGCTGATGTGAAAATTGAAGCAATTACCTAGATCACTCAGGCAGAAGGATTTCTGAGCCTTCTTTTCCTTGAACAATCCAGATAATTGCTTCAATTTACACTTCTCACTAGCAGTAGAGACTGGGATAGAAACCGTTCTCCAGGACTGAGCTGAATAGAGAAGCAGAGTGTTCAGAAAATGATTCTGATCACTCCAGAGAGAAGGGGGGATGGGGTGGGATTCACATGCCTTGATTTCTGTTAAGCTCAAGCTAGTCAAAGGGAGACTGTTCATTGTTGCCTGAATGATCCAGATAATTCCTTACTTATTTTCTGTCCCATCTCAACATTGAATTTTTTGGGCCAAGCAGGTGTTGCTGGTGGAGGCGTCAGAAGAAACTGTGGCTGGGGAACTTGGAGGCCGTTTGAGGCTCTTACCCTGTGCTAGTGGGTGAATTCCTCAGTTCCTTAACTGCCCTCAAAGGACCTATAAATTCCAGCTTCAAGAAGGCTTTGCTGGGTCAGGAGGGAGGGGAGTGGAGTAGGCGCTGTCCTGGAAGAGCATAGCACACCTCTTAACTTAACCATGAGCAAAAATCAGGGCAGCAGGACTTGACCAATCCCTGAAGCAGATGATTCCTTGACTAGGGCACTCAGGGATTCATCGCTGCAACGGGAAATGCACATTTGTTGGATGAATGATGATGCATGAACACATGAAAGACATTTATTGAGTTGCTACTTTGTGTCTGGCATTATGCCAGGCCTTGGAATAATTCATTTTATATTATTACCTACTTTTCTTTCTTCTCATGCTTTCTTGGAAGGGGTGATTCCCTCAATCTCTTCACAGCCTCTCCCAGACCTTATTTCCAGGCATTTTGGCACATATTTCTCTCTCAATTCTCACTTATCCAGAAGAGATAATATTTTTAGCACCATTTCAACAGATGGTGTAAAAAAATCATTCAGAGAAGTTGAATATATTTTCTAAAGTCGCAGAACTTGCTAGCAGCAGAATGAATGAAAAATGCAGGTCCAGTGGTCAGGACTCCACACTTCCAATGCAGGGGACAGGGGTTCTTTCCCTGGTCAGGTAACTGAGATCCCACATGCTGCATGGTGCGGGCAAAAATAAATAAATAAAATGAACTACAAAATTCTATTTAAAAATGCATGTCCCGAGCCCAGGGCTCCATCTACAATGCAAGATCATCATTTCCAGGTTCATGTATTCATTCATTTGTCCTTGCCATTATCATGATCATGATGGACATGGGCTGATCACCCAGAAAATATTTTTATCAAGCACGTAAATGATACATGATCCCCACAACATGGATAAGGGAGCAAGACGTACACACAAGACATTTAACAGAAAGAAAAACACTGTGAAGAGGAAAGAACTAGAGAACAGAACCACACAACGCTGGGAATGTCACTGCAAGACAGCAAGTGCTCAAGTGCCAGATCAAGGGGACCGACGGCCTGAGACAGCAGAGAGCTCTGTGGGCTAGAGCTGTTCAGGAAGGTTTTCTAAAAATCAATTTCTTTTTCCTTCACTGTTAATATATTTTAAAAAACTGAGATATAATTGATATATAGCATTGTATTCATATATATGTATATTGTGAAATGATCACCACAGTAAGTTTAGTTAACATCCATCCCCATACATAGTTACAGTTTCTTTTTTCATGACGAGAACTTTTGAGATTTTCTCTTAGCAACTTTCAAATATGCAATGTGGTATTATTAACTATAGTCACCATGCTGTACATGACATCTCCAGGACTTATTTATCTTATAACTAGAAGTGTGTACCATTTGACGCCCCTCTCCCTCACCCCCTACTCTGGCAACCAGCAATCTGTTCTCTGTATCTACGAGTTCGGTTTGTTTTTCTTAGATTCCACATATAAGTGAGATCATGCGGTGTAATCTTTCTCTGGCTTGTTTCACTTAGCCTCTTGACATAATCTTTCATTAATTCCACTCTGGTCGCATAGGTTTTCTCGCTGTCCTGGGTATGTAAGCTTCATCTGACCTCCAGACTGTGTCTCTTGCTCTCTTGCTCCCTAGATATCTTCTGGTATCACTTAATACCCTTTCAGCTGCAAGTCACAGAAAGTTGACTTGAAGAACAGGCAAGTTTACTGGCTCAAGAAAGAAATCTAGAGAAGGGTGGGTTTGGGTTGTTGAATCTCAGTGGCTCAATCATGTGATCAAAGACCCAGGATTTTTGGTCTCTTGGCTCTGTTGCCCACAGCTTGGCTTCATCCTAAGCCTTGTTCTCCATGCAGTCACAGAATGTGTCAGTAACAATTGGTGTTGAATGTCATCCTTTAGCCGAGGAGGAAAAGGTTGGGAAATAGAATCTCTTTCCAAAAACTTGGCAAACTTTTATCTCCTTGGCTTCATCCTGCCCACCCCTGAGGATGGGATGATACTGTTTGTCTGAGACTAACCAAAGCCCATCTCCGGAGTTGGGGATGGTTCTCCACGGCATGTTCTGACTTCACAGTAGGGAGTGGTGGGCTGGATGTCAAGGAATTAACCCCAATGACCCAATCACCTCCCTTTCCCTTTTTACTCCTTCCGCCCCCCAGGGAAATCTATTATTAATTTTTTTGTTTCTCCAGCTTTATTGCGATATAATTGACCTATAATGTTGTATAGGTCTAAGGTATATAAACTTGTTAATTTGATACACTTATATTTTGCAAGATGATTATCACTATAGTGATAGCTAACACCTGCATCATGTCACATAATTACCATTTCTTTTTGGTGGTGAGAACATTTAAGATCTATTCTCTGAGCAACTTTCAAGTACTTGGTACAGTATCGTTAACTATAGTCACTATGCTGTACATTACATCCCCAGGACTTATTCATTCTGTAAGTGGAAGTTTGTACTCCTTGACCAACATCTGCCATTCCCCCCAACCACCAGCCCTGGTAATTCTATTCTATTTTTCTTTATCTCTTAAAAAATTGAGATAAAATTGACATATGACACTGTGTCAGTTTTAAGTGTACCACATTATGATTTGATATATGTATGTTGTGAAATGATTACCAGAATAAGTTTGGTTAACATCCATCACTGTACACAGTGATGAGAACTTCTAAGGTCTACTCTCTTAGCAACTTACAGATATGCAGTAGGGTAGTGTTAACTATAGTCATCATGCTGTACATGACATCTCCAGGACTTATGTATCTTATAACTAGAAGTTTGTACCTTTGACTACCTTCATCCAGTCTCCACTCCCCCACCCCCTGCCTCTAGTAACCACAAATCTGATCTCTATATCTATGAGTTTGCTTTTTTTCAGATTCTACGTATAAGTGAGGTAATACGGTATCTGTCTTTTTCTGACTTATTTCACTTAGCATAATGTCCTCAAGCTCCATCCATGTTGCTGCAGATGCAGGATTTCCTTCTTTATTATGGCTTAATAATACCCTATTGTATATATACCACATCTTCTTTATCCATTTGTCTGCAGATGGACACAATTTTTTCCCTGTCTTCGCTATTGTAAATAATGCTACAGTGAACACAAGGGTACAAATATCTTTTCAAGATAGGGATTTTGTTTCCTTTGGGTAAATATCCAGAAGTGGAGTTGCTAGATCATATGATAGTTCTGTTTTAAATTTTTTGAGGAAACTCCATGCTGATTTTTTTTTCTTTTTTTAATAGTGGCTGCACGAATTTACATCCCTACCAACAGTGCACAAACGTTTCTTTAAAAAACTGTGGTAAAATAGGGACTTCCCTGGCAGTCCAGTGGTTAAGACTCCATGCTTCCACTGCAGGGGGCGTGGGTTCAATCCCTGTTGGGGAACTAAGATCCCACATGTGGCGCGGTCCAAAAAAACAGAAAACAAAAAACCCCCCAAAACAAATGGAGCTGAGTGTGCCAACCTGTGATGTCAGAAACATACCCCAAATATAGGAATCACTGTAAAAAAATTGTGGTAAAATATACTACAACAACATAAAATTCATATTATATTTTATAGCATAAAATTTACTATTTAAACCATTATTTCAGGGTACAGTTCAGTGGTATTAAGTAAATTCACATTGTTGTGCAATCATCGCCACCATTTATCTCCATTTTTCATCTTCACAAACTAAAACTCCATACCTATTAAATAATAGCTCCCCATTCTCCCCTCCCCCAAGCCACTGGCAACTACCATTCTACTTTCTGTCTTTAGGAATTTGACTACTCTAAGCACCTCATATAGATGGAATTGATACTGTATTTGTCCTCTTGTGATTCGCTTATCTCACTTAATGTCCCCAAGGTTCATACATGTTGTAGCTCGTGTCTAAATTTCCTTCCTTTTTAAAGCTGAATAATATTTCATTGTACGTATATACCACATTTTGTTTACGCATTCCCCATAGATGACTTGGACACTTGGGTTGCTTCCACGTTTCAGCTATTGAGAATAATGCTGCTATGAACATGGGTATACACATATGTGTTTGAGCCTCTGATTTCAATTGTTTGAAGTATATACCCAGAAATGGAATTGCTGGATCATATGGTAATCTATTTCTAACTTTTTGAGGGATGGCCATATTGTTTTCCATGGCAGCCACACCATTTTACATTCCAATCAACAGTGTACAATAGTTTCAATTTTTCCATATCTTCCTGAACACTTATTTTCTTTTTTTGATAAAATCCTTCCTAATGGGTATGACGTGGTATCTCATTGTGATTTTTTTTAATTAATTAATTTTATTATTTATTTATTTTTGGCAGTGTTGGGTTTTCGTTGCTGCGCGCGGGCTTTCTCTAGTTTCAGCGAGCGGGGGCTACTCTTCGCTGCGATGCACAGGCTTCTCATTGTGGTGGCTTCTCTCATGGCGGAGCACGGGTTCTAGGTGCGCGGGCTTCAGTAGTTGTAGTGCATGGGCTCAGTAGTTGTGGCTTGCGGGCTCTAGAGTGCAGGCTCAGTAGTTGTGGCGCACGGGCTTAGTTGCTCCGCAGCATGTGGGATCTTCCCGGACCAGGGCTCGAACCCGTGTCCCCTGCATTGGCAGGCGGATTCTTAACCATTGCGCCACCAGGGAAGTCCCCTCTCATTGTGATTTTGATTTTCATTTCCCTAATGATGAGTGATGTTGAGCATCTTTTCATGTGCTTATTGGCCATTTGTGCATCTTTTTCAAAGAAAGTTCTTTTCAGGTCCTTTGCCCATTTTTAAATCATATTTTAAAATATTGTTGATTTGTAGTTCTTTATATATTCTGGATATCAATCTCTTATCAGATATATGATTTGAAAATATTTTCTCCCATCCTGTGAGTTGCCTTTTCACTCTGTGGATAGTATTGTTTGATGCATAAAAGTTTATCATTTTGATATTGTTCAGTTTATCTACTTTCTCTTTTGTTTCTGTGCTTTGGTGTTTCTTTTTAATTTTTTTAAATCCTAGCTAGTCCGTCTCCTTGATTAAGCCTTCTCAGCACCACTGAGCATTGTACCTCAGTACTGACTTGTTTCTAAGTTGCCTGAGGGTGATGACTTATTTTGCAATTTCCCCTCAAGTGGGGGACCATAGTCCCCTTGAGTTCACTTAATAAACCTAAATGTATATAGTGGCAGCAAATGTCATTTGTTCAATCAGTAGTTGATGGATGGATAGGTGGATGAATAAATGAAGAGTGAACCCAGGGACACACAGTCAGTTCTCTCTTACCACTCCAGGTTATCCATGTTCTGACCTTTTCAGACAAACCAGTGTGTGTGAGCTTCTAGGCATCCTATGGTGGGCTCAGGGAAACTGGGGATTGGACTGCCCTCTCCAGTATATTGTGAAGTTGACAACTGAAGCTTGTGGGTGTCTGAGCCAGAGAACTACTAAGGTGAAAATAGATGAACATGTAGCATTTGGGCCTTTTAAAACCTACTATCACTGTATCCGAGGACAGAAAATAAAATTGGTACTGCTCACAATAGCTGACAAAAGTTTATTTCAGTAGCTGTGTCTTCTCAGCTAGGTGGAGAACCTCTATTCCCAGGTACACCTGCATTTAATCAACAGATGTGTTCCTAAAATTAACTGAGTAAATTACTTGTTTTACACTCATTTGTTCATAACTTCATCATCATCATCATATCTGACTTTCAAAGGTTTATATCATACATGTGACCCGCAGCATGCTAGGTGCTTTAAAAGTATTATTTCTTCTAATTCCCTCAAAAACTCTATGAGATGGTATCATTACTTCAATGATAGAGATGAGGAAACTGAGTCTTAAGGAAATTACATACCTTGCCATGGTTTATTATGTGCTATTATGGTTTATTATGTGCTATTATTATGTGCTATTATGTGCTTGCCATGTTTATTATGTGCTAAATGCTAGAGACATAAAGATGAGGCAGATATCATTGCCCGTGGACTTGCAGTGACAGAGGTGGACACAGGAGGTAATGAGACAACAAGGAGGACCACCTACTCTCTGTCAGTGTTTAGTGAGTCAGGGAAGGCTTCCTAAGGAGGGAGGGCTCACTTAGGGCTCCCTTCCTAAGGAGGGAGGGCTGAGCTGAGTCTTAGAGGAAAAGATAGCACTGGAAAGGGAGAGTGGACATCTAATTGTTCTGCCAGCCCTGCAGAACGCTCTTCTTCTGGGACTGATGTCCCTCTTCTTTCGTGTAGCTTCCGACCGTGAGATTCCTGCAGGATCTCACAACGTCCTTGACTCTGATCGAGTTGTCTAGAGGTAGACACCAACCGAAGCCCAGGCCAATCACAGACTTGCCCTAGGGGTTTTCAAACCAAATCTCTGAACAAACATCTATCCTTATCTAATGGCAGAAATTGAAGAATGAATGCAGGGGCTGTTGGCAGCTGGGTTTCTTGACATGTTGAAGGGATGATCTAGAGGGAGAGTAAGGCCAATAAAAAGAGAGAACAGGGACCAGTGGTAGAGAGAGAGCCTTGGTAGTCTGCCTGTTCCCTGGCTTGGTTTTTCATCATTCCTTTAATAAGCCAGATCAATCTGTCTTCTTCTTTTTTTCTGTTTGTTTATTTATGTTTTTAATTCATCTTTATTGGAGTATAATTGCTTCACAATACTGTGTTAGTTTCTGTTGTACAACAAAGTGAATCAGCCATATGCATACATATATCCCCACATGCCCTCCCTCTTGAGTCTCCCTCCCACCCTCCCTCCTTTAACTCAGTGGCTCCAGGTGGATTCCTATCACTTTCCACGGTAAGAGCCCTAATATACGTACTTACTAATAGGCATGAATGCTTGACTCTGGGAGAGTAAACGCTTAAACAAAATACCAGAAGCAAGAAGAGCAAGAGGTGAATTTAAACGGAGGAAGCCGCAAGTAGTTTGGTGTTTGTCAGAGTGTAAACATCAAGACAAGAAGTGGCAAGAGATGAGGCTAATAAGTAGACAGAATCTGATCATGGGACCTGGATATATTTTGCAAAGTACTTTGGACTTGATCCTGTATACATTCTGTTCATTCTACGGGGTTATAAGTAGGCATTAGGCAGAGGTTCTGTAAACTGTACAATAATTAGTAGTAATTAAGAGGCTCTTAACCTGGGAGTCACAGACAGGCTTCAGCTGTCTCCAGTCCCTCTCAAATAGCATGAAAAATCTGTGGGTGTGTACAGGTTTATTTGTCTTTGTTTTTGTTATGGAAGAGGTCCCTAACTTTCATCAGGTATTAAAGGAGTCCCTGACCCAAAATATGTATGAACTGCTCTCTATGTACAGGCATTTTCAGGAGTTACTGACTTCAAATATTCATGCAAATCTCATTGCCCCCCTCCCTCCGATTTCCTCACGACGCTTAAAAACTGTTGAGCACAGAGAAAATGCTTCATAACTGGTTGGACACTGTCTTAAGAGGGGATTTTCCTTTGGGATCATGAAACGATGTAAAGAGATGATATAGACCTGGTTATTTATAGAGATTTTAACCGGGAATATTGGATGTGACATCCATCCTGTTATTGACTTGGGCAGCCAGCCAAGACCTGCAGGCTCTCGGAGGTGTCACCCGGGGCACCAGCGTTGTCTCTGAAAGCCAGCTCCAAGCATCCTTGTCCTTCCACCCGCAGGTACAACGACTACAAGTCCCAGGACGCTTCGCTCGTGGAGCCTGGGCGAGGGCGGGGCGGATCTCCGCAGTGACGTCACCGTCCCGGGGCGGACCGAGGGAGGGCGGGGCGAAGGGGCGGGGCGGGGAGGCGCCGGAGCGCGCTGGTGCTGATGCAGGATGGCTGAGCTCGCTGGAGCCCGGGAGGTCTGAGCCGGGCGAGGCTTGCTCCCTGCGCATCGCCTCGTCCGCCCGCCGCGTGGTCCTGGGCAGGTGGTCCCGGGACGCAGCGCAGGGCCAGGGCAGGGCCAGGGAAGGCAGGTGTGCAGCTGGACGGGCCAAAGGTTGATAGACTGCCCACCTACCAGGTCTCGGAGCGGCCAGAGCTGCCCAGCCCGCCGAGTTCGCGATGACCTGCTGAGAAGCTTCGTCGGAGGCTGCGGGAGGCGGCCTCGTTGCGGGCGGTGCGGTTCTCGACCACCTCCCTAGTTGTGCGGAACCCCGTCCCCCCGCCCATCCCCGCGCCCCTTCCCTCTGCCGCCGGCAGAGATGGCGGATCCAGCCGAATGCAGCATCAAAGTGATGTGCCGGTTCCGGCCGCTCAACGAAGCTGAGATCCTCCGCGGGGACAAATTCATCCCCAAATTTAAAGGCGATGAGACCGTGGTGATCGGGGTAAGTGGCTGGGAAGTCTGGCCTCCCCTGCTGCTTCGCGCCGCAGCCCTGACGCCCCAGATCTGGCAGAGATGCTCGGGCTACCCCTTCGGACATCCCCTCGGGGCTGCCCTCTAGGGTAGACTCGACGAGAAATCCCCTCCCCCCCCGTAGTTCGCCCCTGGGCCGGTGGAGGGTCGACTGGGGACCATGGGGCGGGCCCCAGGCGGCGGGGGTCGGGGTGGGGGGCGAGGAAGTGTTCGGCGCCGCCATTGTTATTGGGGTGCGGGCCCGAGTGGGCCCATTGTTCCCCGCCCTGGCCACACCGCGTGGGTAGTGTGTTCAGGTTACCCTCAAGCCCACGTGTAACCCACAAATGATTCCAGTCATTGGTTCAATTTATCGAACACTTTGCCTCTTCTCACGAGCTTGGTGAAAGAAACAAGGTACTGGAAAAATCCTAGCCTCGGCGCGGAGCTCCCACAGCTGTGCAGAATTGGCTCCCCGCGGCGTTCCTCCTTGCTCTGCACGCGGAAGGCGGGGGATGGGGGAACACTGGTGGCCTTGGTGTCTCCTGCTTCCTCTCAACCCAGGGTGCCCTGGCTTGGGCCTCGGTTCTGACCCTTCCGCAATAGGGCGACCCCCACTTGGTGTCCGCAGATCCTCGGGTGTGCTTCACGCTGGGTGGAGAGGAGGCTGTGCGCCCACGTCTGTGGGGCTGGGGGTCCGGAGCGCAACCAAATAGCCTCTGTGCCCAAAGAAGTTACTTTGTGTGGCTGGGGTCCCCTCCCTCTTGGTCTCCCTTCCCACGTTACCCCTCCCCCCTTCCCTCACCTCCGCAGACTTGGCTCTTTCTGCAGCGGGGCTGCTGGTGGGGGGGAGGGAATACCATTGGGTTTTAGTTCTCAAAAGAATATGTCAAATGAAATAAGCCAGCCTCCCCCAGCTCCACCGCCCTTCCCCCTCCGCTGTCCCCAGCGTGTGTAGCTGATGGTGCCCTCTTTGTATGCGAGTCGCGTGGGGAGGGACCGAGTTAATGGGAGCCTCCCGATCCCTGCTGACACGTTCCTGGCAGCCTGCTCGAGGCTGCTGATGCAGCCTTCCCGGCCTCAGCATTGATTAAGTGATGTCATCCCGTTTACTGAGCATGCTCCGACTAACCCCCTCCCTCCTATTTCACCCAGTGGCTGGTGTATTTAGGTCAAGTGATTGACAAGTGACAATTTACTTAGGGTCTCTGCCCGAGTCAGCCCGGCCCTTCTTAGGCACCAGAGGCCGACATTTGCCGGCCCAAGCAGTCCCAGCATCTTCGCCAAGGTTGTGCCGCAGTCCCTGGTTAGGGACCTGAGCACTGGCAGATGCTGGCTGAACCGGAAGACAGGCGCTCTCCGCGCAAGGGGAACAGAGGCAAGGCTCTGGCCTCGGGGCTTCATCTTGTACCTCCCTTAGGAAGGTAGCTCCTCTCGATGCCCTCTTCTCTCCTCCCAGTTTTCACAGCCATCAGAAAACCATGACCTCCAAATGCTATGGGGATGGTAGTTCACCCTGAGAGCTGACCTAAGAGGGCAGGAAAGAGGGGTTTTCTGTCTGCTTAGTGTTAAATTGAAGAAAAGATGTATGCTACAATTATTGATGAGGAAGATTCTATACTTAATGGCAGACATGGGATAGTGACATATCTATGGCCAGTACATGGGGCAGATGGGGCAGAGGTGTTGGCATACACCTCTAAGCTAGGGTCAGCCTATAGTCTGACTTGCTACTTCCTGAGCCACACTATGGTTTAGATAGAGTGGGAGTTACTGGGGACATCTAGTCCCTGCCCCTTTTCTTGTAACAATGTTTTAACAAGTAATTGTGCAGCCCTAGAACATGGTCTGATGACCCTAGTTTTTCAGAGGTTTTAAAGAAAAGCTGAAGTTGTTTCTTCCCCTTTTCCTCCTTCTTCTCCTTTTCCGTCTTCCTCTTCCTCCTCTTCCTCCATCTTCTAAGGGTGATATACCAGGACTAATGAAGTGGAGTAATAAGAAATCATCCCTTTGATCTGTGTGCAAGGCAGAGATCCTTAATCTTACAGTTATTCTTCTTTCATTTTGACACTACTATGAGTATATATTTAATTCCATCTACATATTCATGTTATTGAGTGAATAAAGTAAAAACAAAGTCACCATATAAAAGAAGTATATTAAACAAAAGATTGTAGATGTGAATACACATGTAGCTCTTCAACTGTAAATTAACATTTATGATCATCTTACTATAATCCTTTCTTTAAAATTTTTATTTATTTATTTATCTTTGGCTGCATTGGGTCTTCGTTGCTGCACACAGGCCTTCTCTGGTTGTGGCGAGCGGGGGCTACTCTTCGTGGCGGTGCGCAGGCTTCTCATTGCGGTGGCTTCTCGTGTTGCGGAGCACAGGCTCTAGTAGTTGTGGCGCACGGGCTTAGTTGCTCCGCGGCATGTGGGATCTTCCCAGACCAGGGTTCGAACCCGTGTTCCCTGCATTGGCAGGCGGATGCTTAACCACTGCGCCACCAGGGAAGTCCCTTACTATAATCCTTTAATACAACAGAGAGTTTTCAGTTTTCTTTAAGGTAAATTTTTCTTTGAAATAAAGCATTCATATAGAAAAGTGTTTTCATAAGTGTACAGCTTGATGATTTTTTTTTTTATAAACGCTCCCTTGTAACCACCTCTTAGACTAAGAAACAGACATTTTCAGGACTGCAGAATTCTCCCTAGCATCCCTCCCAGTCACTGACTCCCTCTGCCTCAGGGTAACTACTATTCTGACTTCTAATGCCATAGGTTAGTTTAGTTTAGTTTTTTTTTTAAGCTTTATCTACATAAAACCATACAGTATGTTCACTTCTGTGTGTGAGTTCTTGCGCTCAACATTACTCTCGTCAGATTCATCCATGTTGTGGTGTGTAGCTGCAGTTTGTTCATCCTCATTGTTCTGTAGTATCTCATATGAATGTACCACAATTTAGTTATCTAGTAACTGGTCGTAACTGTTTGGATAGTTTCCACTTTGGGGCTCTTATGGATGGAGCTGCTATGAACACAGTTTTACACATCTTTCAGTGAGTGCGGTACAGAACAGAAGACTGCCAGATGCTGAAGGGTGCTGGGACTTCTGTTGGCATGTGCTAGGACCCTTCCCATTCCTGATTAATAATGTGTAACTAAAGGAAGTGACAGTTCTGGCAGCCTGTATCTGACTTTGTACACCAAATAGAATGGCTCCCCAAGTCAATTCAGTAGGAACCATCCCACATGGCTCAGTTGCAGGTGGAAAC
The DNA here is from genome assembly GCF_011762595.2 of Tursiops truncatus. Taxonomy (NCBI): domain Eukaryota; kingdom Metazoa; phylum Chordata; class Mammalia; order Artiodactyla; family Delphinidae; genus Tursiops; species Tursiops truncatus. The sequence goes on along the minus strand of NC_047040.1, from coordinate 81,099,005 downwards.
TGCCTTAGGGGGGGCATTCCCTTCCTTGCTTGCAGGGACAGAGATTGTGGGGATGACCAAAGAAGCCCAGAGCCATCCAGAAATGTCACCTTCACTCCCAAGAGAGATGAGTGAAGAATGAATTTCTGTGCAGTTATCTGTGAGTCCAAATTCAGAATTCCAGACATTGTATTTGTTTTTGAAACTGGGGTGATTTTATTTCCTTTAATGTCTTGTTCATTTCTTATGGAGATGTATGCTAAGCGGGAGATTTTGCAGGTGGAGTTCCTAGATTTTTCTTTTTTAAGAAATGTCCTGTCTTGGAGGGATTATCTCTACCATTCTTGCTCCACCCCGCCCTCCACCCCCGCCCCCATCCTGTGCAGAGCTTTCTTTCCCTGACTGCTCCAGCCACAGTCTCTTCCCACTATGAACTCTTGTAGCATTTATTCTGTATATGATCTCCTGATTTTTTTGCCTTAGATTATTTTTAATTTTGATCATATGTTTAATGACATTGTAAGGCATGTGTAGAGACAAGGCCCATCCATGTTTTGCTTCTGTGTACTTCCCAGGGCCTCGCCCATAGAAGGCACTTAATAAATATTTATTCATCTCTTTGTTGAGTATAGAAATCTTAACTCTGATGTATTTAACTGATTTCATGGACTTTTAATTGACTGTAGGCTGTTGGGGGTAGTTAAAAAAGAAGTTTAAAGAGATGTGCTATTCATTGGAGCAGGACTGGTAAGAGAGCATATAATACACTTAAATGTTATAAGAAAATTGGGAAAGAACCATATCCAGCTTTGTTAAAAATTAGAAGCACTAATGATACTCGTGGTGAGCTAGAAGTGGAGGGCGGGGCTAGGGACTCCATAATTCTTCAGAGAAAAATATTGGATTTACAGCATTTCTCAGAATACTCCTCCATTAGCTGCTAAAATTCCGTGTGAGTCATCCATTACTTTGAGCTCTGCCTATTGGTTTTGATGCATCTGTATTGTTGGAACTCTGTTTCAGAGAGGTCTCAGTGAGTTTCTTTGAAATGGACTCATACCCTTCAGTTTTGGGCTTTCCTCTTGTTTGCAATCCTGGGAAAGCAGGTGTTGTTAACCATGGGTGCTTTCCCTGGGACAATGTAAGTTCTGACTTGTTGGAAAGCCAAAGCAAAATATTATCTATAAACCCTGAGCTGGCCTTCGGGTGGAAAGTGGCCTCAGGCTGTAGGAGCTTAGATTAGTTCTGGGCAGTGGATGGGCAGGGAAGGCAGGAGCCAGGACAGAGACCAAATTCCAAGCCTGAGTTATCTTTGTGGAGATTATAGGCTGAAGATGTGAAGAAATATGGCTAGAACTTTTCTTTTTGTCCATAGCAATGGTCTTTTAAAGCAAGAGTATTTTCTTTTAAAATTTATACAGAGTAAAGTCACTTTTTTTGGTATATAGTTCTATTGTAGGGGTGTGAAAAATACAGAGTTGTGTAGCTATGCTGTATTAGTTTCCTGTTGCTGCTGTAACAAATTACAACAAATTTAAAGGCTTAAAATGATACAAGTTTATTATCACACAGCTTCCATAGGTCGTGTGGACAAAGGATGTCGCCTGCCATTGATGGTGCACCCTGAGGGGAATTCAGGACATAGAAAAACAGAATACTGACCCTAGATAGTTAAGATGCATATCGCAGGAATGTTTTCCTTAGCCCAGTCTCTTTCATCTTCCCATACATAGAAACGCACTAAAATCATTAACTTGAGATGTCTGTTTGTTGTGATTAGCAGTAATGTTTTGATGTTCCACTACATTGTTTTGTTTTGTTTTGTTTTTTTCCCCTGCAAAAACTCCTGTATATCCCACTCCTCCTTTACCTCTTTGGAACAGTCCCTCAGAGCTATCTGAGAGGCTGCCATCCCGGGCTATAGTCCTCAGTAAATGTCCTAAATAAAACATATTTCTCAGCTTTTAGGTTGTGCTTTTTTTTTTCAGTCAACAATCAGAAGTCCATCAAGTCAGCTGGTTTCTCTGTTTAGAGTCTCACAAGGTCAAGAGCAAGGTGTTGGCAGGGCCATGTTCTTTTCTGGAGGGTCTGGGAGAAAATTCATTTCTTTGCTCATTCAGGTTGTTGGCAGAATTCAGTTCCTTGTGGTTGTAGGACTGAGGTCCCCATCCCCTTGCTGGCTGTCAGTCTGGGCTGTTCTTAGCTTCTAGAGGCCACTCGCAGGTCCTGGCCACATGGCCCCCTTCCTCTACCTTAGGAGCCAGCAGTGGGTTGATTCCCTCTCATACTTCAAATTTCTCCTGCCTCTTCTTCCATGGCTTGTCTCTCTCACTGACTCCTCTGCCTCCCTCTTTCACTTTTTCAGGGCCCACTTGGTTACAGTGAGCCCAGTCAGATAATCGGGGATAATCTCCCTGATATAAGGGCAGCTGATTAGCAATCTTAATTCCATCTGCAAAGTTCCTTTTATCCTGTAACTTTCACATATTCACAGCTTCCAGGGATTAGTGTGGACATCTTTTGAGCCATTATTCTGCCTCCACATACCATACTCAAGATACAAAGCAAAAAAAAAAGATACAAAGAAATTTCATCACTCCAAAAAAGAAAAAAGTCCTCATGCCCCGCCCCACCCGTAATCAAACCTTCTCCCCTCTCTTAACCCCTGGCAACAATTTATCTGTTCTTCCTTTGTATAATTTTTGCCTTTTCCAAATTGTATATATAAAAATGGAATCATAGGGCTTCCCTGGTGGCGCAGTGGTTGGGAGTCCGCCTGCCGATGCAGGGGACACGGGTTCGTGCCCTGGTCCAGGAAGATCCCACATGCCGCGGAGCGGCTGGGCCCGTGAGCCATGGCCGCTGAGCCTGCGCGTCCCTGTGCTCCGCAACGGGAGAGGCCACAACAGTGAGAGGCCCGCGTACCGCAAAAAAAAAAAAAAAAAAGGAATCATAAATTTAAGTATCTTTTTGAGCTTGGGTCCTTTGAGGTTTAGGTGGTTGTTGGTGCATGTATCAATAGTTCATTCCTTTTTATTGCTTAGTGGTATTCCTTTATACAAGTTTGTCACAGTTTGTTTATCCATTCACCTGTTGAAGGACATTTGTGTTGTTTCCAATCTGGCATGATTCTGAAAAAAGCTGTTATGAAGCTTTGAATATAGGTTCTAGTGTGAGTATAAATTTTTTATTTCTCTTGGGTAAACACCCAGGAGTGGGATTACTACAATAAATCATATTGTAACTATATGTTTAACTCTAAGAAATTGCCAGTTTTCCAAAGTGGTTGTACCATTTTGTGTTCCCACCTAAAAGCGGTAACATTTTAAGCCAGACTTTTAAAGAATGTATTCAGTCACTGTGTCTAGTGAATACGAACAGTAGTGTTTAGTAGTGTCAAGATATACCAGCCCTTCACTCTCTTGTGCCCTAACTTCAGAGATGTTTACATGAGATGTCACATGTTTAGATGACTTAGTGATTTCCTGTAAACCGACCCTCTGAAACCCTGGAATGAGTGAACACAGGAGAGTAGCTATAACCTGGCATGTGTCACTGGAGGCCACTCATGTTGGTGGTGAGCACACAGTCGATGCTATGTAAATGACTGGGGGGTTGGTAGAGGCAGCGGGGAGAGTCAGACAGAACCGAGTGTGGATTCACTAGCTCTCTGTGGAGCATTTTTCAAGTTGCTTAGCTTTCCTGGGCCTCAGTGTGGTCATATTTAGGGTGGAGATAATTACTTATCTCACAGGGTCGTTGGGATGAAATGAAGTGGTCAAAACAGGGTCTAGCACAGAGAAAATGCTCAATAAATGCTAATTATCTCCCACATTTCCTATTCCCCTTTTAATTTTCCTCATTTTCAGAATTAGCCTTGCCCCCCAAAATTACTGCCCTTAACCCTGGCTAGCCCCTGAAAGCCCTTCTTGCATCCCCATTTCCTAGGAACTGGTTCACCCCATTCTCCTGCTTGGAATAGCCACTCTTTTCCTCTTACCTGTGGAATTCCTAACCATTGGAAGGCAGAGCTCAGGTTCCATTTACTCATAGACTATATCAGCTGTTCCTATTATCTGCAATGATCACACATAGGTGTGTGCACACGCATGCCTGTGTATATCCTCCTCATGTAAATTGCGAGCTTCTGAGAAGCAGGAGCTGTTTTTTTTTTACGTCTTTGTCCCCTTTTCTGTCATTTTCTTGTTGCTTAGTAAGTGTATCTTGATTGACAGTTCTGTCTTCCCCTTTTCCCTGCCTGGAATCAAGTCTCCCTAAATGCCAATTTCTGCATTTCCTTAAATAACTTGGGCATCACTGGGGATTTCCCTCTGCCTCCACCTGTGCTCCTCTGGCCTAACGCCCCTGTTTAATGACAGTGTTTTGCATCCTTGGCTTTTCTCCTCCCTTCAGAATACGAAACCTCCCCCACCTTTGGGTTCTCTTTAGTACCGGCCTCAGGTTTCTCACCCGTGTCTACTTGTTACACAAGCAAAAACAAAACTACATCCTCCCTAATGGTTTCTCTTGAGTTAAAAAAAAAAAAAAGCTCCCTGACAGATCCAATTTCACTTGATTTCTCTCAGGTTTTCCATAGAGTCCTATTTTTGTGGCTGAGAAAGCTCCTCCCTTAACCCATTTCCTGCACATCAACCAAGTTCCTTTTAGTAGGAAGAGAGATGTTGAGTTTGTGGTTATTTGCAAATATTGCAGAACTTGCGAGAAAATAGAGTTTTAGATTCATCTTACTGTCCCCAGCACCAAAATTGGACGTGAGGCAGACAGCCCAGGACCATCATTTCCCAGCTCTGCGACTTCTTAGCTTTAAGAACTTGAACAAATTGCTACACCATGCTGTTTCAGTTTCCCGGCCTGTGAAATGGGGATAATAACACTCTCCACCTTGTGACAGTTACATGAGCTAATGTGTGTAGATTGCCAAGTACGGTGCCTGGTTCAGAAAATGTACACTGTTGTAAGACCCACAATGGTTATTTCTCTGCACACCTGTCAGGCTGACTAATCTGGGGAAAGCCTTAGACCCTTCACAGGTGCCCTGGTACCTTCAGGTTGTGTTAAAGAAAAAATTATTCTCACACTTGTAAAGATAGTAAGGAAGACTGTTGTAGTAGGGGGTCTATAGTACTGCAATAGGGAAGAGAAATCAGGCTCAAGTACAAGTGGAGCAGGTTGGTGGGGGGATAGGTGGATGGACAGTCACTAAGAGGGGACATGAAAGGTAAGGGGGATTCTTGCTGAACTGACCTAATAGGATTCTTGCTGCAGGCAGGCCAGATATCAACGTTTTAAGATACACGTATTGCAGTATCGAGGGTGATTAGATATTGACGGTGGCGGGGATTCTCTCTAAACTGCCTTAGCAGGAGCCGTGCTCAAATTGGACTCTGCAGGGACAGACATGGAAGTCCAAGGTCAAGGCCCAGTTGAGAAGAGGGCTCAGCGGAGCCTGACTAAAGTTCGATCAAGGAGAGAGTCTTGGGACTTCCCTGGTGGTCCAGCGGTTAAGACTCCACGCTTCCACTGCAGGGTTCAGTCCCTGGTTGGGGAACTAAGATCCTGCATGCCACGTGGCACGGCCAAAAAAAAGGGGAGAGAGTCTTGTTCATTTGGAACCCAGATGCTTCAGTGGGGGCATTCGAGACCTCCATCCCCCAGCCCTACCTACCTTCCTAACCTCACCCCCGACCCCATGTTACATCTGGGCTTCTGTTCCCCTAAAATATTAGGCTTCTCAATGTCTGCCCTTCGCCGCCACAGCTGCCCACATCCCACATGCCTGGGATGACCGTCCTCAAAGTGTACCTGCATGGCAACATCCACTCGCCTTTAGAATCTCATCCCATGGTGCGTTTTCTGAACACTTTTGTGACCAGCTCCTCTCCCCCTCCCCCCCGCCACCCTGGCCAGGTTAGATGCTTCTTCCCTGCACCCCTCGTACCACACAGGACTCCTGTCAGACCTCCCCCACTACTGCATTTCATTTATTTGGGTATAAGTGTCCTTTCCCCCAATTAGACTAAACCTCTTGGAGGGCAGGAAGTGTGTGCCATTCGTTTCCATCTGCAAGTCCTGGACTAGTAGCTGGAATAGAGTAGTTGCTCGGTACAAGATGTCATTTGAAAGAAGTGAAAGAATGCCGACCCTCCTGGGCTGTCAGATGTCCAAGCCTGGGGTTCTTTGCTTGGATTTTTACCTTTGACCTCTGTCTAGCTCTGGTAACTTCTTTCCTGCCTTGGATATCTTCATGGTTTTATTGTTGTTGTCTTAAAAGAAATAGCTTTTTCAGGCGTCCTGATATATGCTCACTGAAAAGACCTCAGACCGTGCAGAAAAACATGAAGGAGAAGGTTAAAATCACTGTTAATTTTATGAACCAGAAAGCATCATTGTTAACATCTTATTGTTTATTCCAGCTCTTTTCTATTCTATAGGAAACATACTTTGTTTTAAAGTGAAGATATGATTTTATAAAATTTGTTTTGAAACCCAGCATTTTACTTAACGGTATACCTCGGACATCAGCATTTTTAAAGGTTGTATGTAATTCCATATGTGTCTGATCAGTACTTTAACCATTTTCTACTGATGGACATTTGTTTTTCTTCTGTTTTATTTTTCAGTTATAAACAAAGGTGTGATAAACATCGGTGTATGCATCTCTTTGTGCTCTTGCCCAATTTTTTGTTAGAATACGTTCCTAGAATTGGGATTGATGGGTAAAAGGATATAGATGATTTTAAGGTATCCACAGTTTTTGAGGAGGAGCAATTTAGAGATGGTGAATTGTCTTCTGTTTTATATTCTCACTTCTTTGCCCCATGGCAGACTCCATGGGGTTGGTGCCAGTTTGTCTCATAAGACATCCCTTCATACCTCAGCTAAATTAAATTCTTACCAAGAGCGTGTGCTTCGTCATGCACTGTTAACCCATAGATCCAGAACACGGCAGTGTCTTCAGATTTTTAATGTAAACCATAGGATTTTGTTGGCTGTCTCTTGTCAGTTTCAGTATCCTAAAGGATGTTGTTCCTTGGAGGTGATCAAAAGCGAAATTTGTCCCTTGAGACAGCGAGAGATAGAGGTCAAGATTGTAGTCTTAAAGAAAACTAGGATGGATGTGTCCTTTCTTCTTGGAGCTAACAGTGAATGGCCTGTGATATCTTCCAGGCAATGGTAAGATGAGAAGGGATATAATAGCCCTCCCAAAAAAGCCCTAGAAAGAGCTTTTTTTTTTTTTCTTTTCCTTTGATTACTAGGTACTCTTAAAAAAAACTTATATAAAATTTCAAGCATACACCAAAGTGGAAAGAATATCAAAATATACCCCCATGAATCTATCAACCAGTTTTAGCTATCATCAACAAATGGGCTAATCTTATTTTTTCTATACACTCCTAACCTTATCTCCCCAAATCACTCAATTATTTTAAAGTGAAATCTGATGTCTCACATTACTCTATCCCTAAACTTTAATAGATACCTCTACAAGATCAGGACTCTTAAAACCATAATAACATGATCACAGCTAACATGTGCACAATTCCTTAATGTCAAATACCCAGACAAATTCCTCCCATTGCCTTATAAGTTTCTTCTACAGCTGGTTTGCTCAGATCAGAATACTAGGTACTATTGATTACAAGTGTGGAGGAAAAGAAATGCTCATACGTACCAACCTTGAAACAAGACGGAGGGAGGCTTTTGCTATAGAGTCATGTGTGGCAGTAGAAACACACACAGAGCAATCAGGGCTAATCGAGATGTCCAGCGCCATCTCCCTTAACAGTAGTAATGTCCTAGTTATCCTTTTTAATAAACCAATGCCAGCATTGCAGAATCACCCACAAAAGCTATTTAAAGAGCAACATGCTTTATAGCTTCCCTCACTGCTGCATCTCCCCTTGCTTTAGTTGGCTTGCGTAAACGTCAGCAAAGCAGGACACGTCACTCATTTGTCTTCTAAGCCCAGTACCCACCCTTATAAAATCGGTACCAACTACGTTTAGAGCAGTTCTTTTAGGTGTGTCTTGGTGTGTTAGTATTTATTATCTTTTCAGTCAGTGCATACTCATCCTTGATGTGAATTGAATACTGGAAAAGAAATCCACAGAGCTGAAGGGAAAACATGCAGGTGAGCAGGTGAGAAGAGAATTCAGTGTAACACAATACTTTAAGGAAAAAGGTTTGTAGTTCTCTTTTTATGCATTTTCTCATGCAAAAAGAAACCTTGGAAGGGAGTTGAGGTTAGAGAAAAAGTGCAAATAAACACCAAATCCCACATGATCGATGCTTTAACTTCTTTGACTGCAGAGTATGGTCGTGAGAGCTGCTGATCAGTAATGTTATTTTAGGAGCATTTTGTTTGAAGAGCTTGGTCACACAATTCCGGGCTAGCAAATCTCCGGGACTCTTCCCAGGCTCTCTCACAGAGCCGTCTCCCCACTCCCAGGTCTCATTTGTTCTCAAGGGGAAACGAAGAACAGCCTGCTTCAGTTCTCTGAGGAGGTTATATCATAGTTTTTTACTGAATGAATGATCGGGTCCCTCACTCCACAGAGATTACTGATGTTCATCTGGGAACCTGGGTAGACAACGGCTCCGTCTGACATCAGGAACTTGGGGTAGCCTTGGGGGAACGGACTTCTGCTCCTCTTTCATGGCACCTCTTGCTCCATAGAGAGGAGCAAATGCCAATCTGATTGGTCAGTGTCCAAACCTCTATTGGTCCTGGTTACTGGTGGACAGGGTCCCTTGGGAGGCGGTCAGTTCCTTCCTCTATCTGGCCTCTGTGGTAAGCTGACCCCTGCTGGGTCTGGCTTCCTGGGCTGGCTCCCGGGGGCTGGCTGTTTTTCCATCTCAGCATCATCTACTGCTGAGTGGATAAGTTCGTCTGGGCCCACAGATTCGGGCCCCTGTGGGCTGGTCTTAAGGTTCAGAACAGGCTGGGCTGTGGGACGGTGGGGTGGTGAGGTGAAGAAAACAGGAAGACCACACAAGCCTCCTTGCCCAAGCCTTGGCCAATTTTGATATTGGGATAATGGGTGCTAGTGCCCTACCCAGGTGGTGCTTGGACACCTGCTGTATCCCTGTTCCTGTGTAGAGCAAACTCGTCCGCCCAGGGGGAGAAGGCGGCTGACTGTTAGGGGAGGCTTCTGGCATTCCAGGGCCCCTGGTACTAATGTCATCACGATAGCATCGAAACCGTCTTCAAACTACTAATAGTTTTTTTATCTAATATTTGTGAAAGTAGACTTTAGAAGAGAAGTGTTTAGCTCTTCAGTAATAATTACTAAACAACACAACCCACTAATTATCTGCTCAAACAAGTGGGAAAAAACCCCCACCTGAAGTACTGTATCCTAGAGTAACGCTTGCTCATGTGTGTTGTTAAATTTGCCTTAATGAATATGCCTCTTGGAAAAGACTGGCTTGAGAATTTTTTTTTTTTGAAGTATAGTTGATTTACAATGTTGTGTTAATCTCTGCTGTACAGCAAAGTGATTCAGTTATACATATATAGACATTCTCGTTTATATTCTTTTCCATTATGTTTTATCACAGGATATTGAATATAGTTCCCTGTGGAGGATGTATTTTAAACAATATTTTCTGATCTAGACATTTATCTAAACAAGTTTGTAAAGGGGAAAATATACACCTATCTAATACTTACTTCCTTCGTTCTATTGAAAACAAATATAAAGAGCTAGCAAATAAGTTAATGTAAAACTTTAAATGAGTTCTTTATTACTATGAAAAATGTTTCCCTCTATAAAGAGGTGTTTTTCTGCACTGTGGACCTTTTGGAACTTCACTGTAATACTATGCTGTCCGAAATGGTAGCCACCAGCCTCATGTGACTATGAAGCACTTGCAGTGTGGTTGTCCAAACTGGGGTGTGTAGGAGATGTAAATGTAAACTGGCTTTCAAAGGCTCTGTACCAAAAAGAAAAAAGGAATGTAAAAATATTAATTTATTCATTAATTCTTTTGGTATTCATTTCATGTTGAAATGATAACATTTTGGATGTATCGGGTTAAATAACATTGATGAAATAAATTCCCCCCTTTTCTTTACACTTTTTAAAATGTGACTACTAGAAAATTTAAAGTTACATGTGTGGCTTGCATTTTTGTCTGACATTGTGTATATACATACATATATACATATATATATATATACCTTTTTTCTCTTCTTATTCTTTGGTGGTGGCATGCGGCATGTGGGATCCTAGTTCCCTGAGGAGGGATCGAACCCCGCCCCCTGCATTGGAAGCGAGGAGTCTTAACCACTGGACCGCCAGGGAAGTCCTGGCATTATATTTCTATTGGCAATATATTTATATATGACAGTGCTGCTGTAACATTTAGATGCTAGCATTCTGATTGTTTTTGCATTTATTAATTTTGGTTCCAGTTTGGCATATTGAGGGCTTATTGTATGCTAAGGTCAGTGCTAGGCACTGTGGACTTCCTGTGATAAGTAAGACAAGATCCCTGCCATCAGTAACCGTGTATATAATTAACTCAATGGGCGGAAGCAAGTGAAAAAAAAAAAGTAGTGTGCTATGAGTGTCCGAAGAGAAGAGGAAGCACAACCTTGATGGAGTTAAGAAGAGAGAGAAAGCACATCCAGTGGTGTTCTGGGAAACCTCAGGCAGGGGGACCGTTTGATCCTTACCTCGAAGCTGGGGTAGGAATCTGCTCTGCAAATGTAAAATTTGCTTCTTTATCCTCAGTTACTTTGCAGTTCTGCATAGCCGCTTTAGAGATTTCTGTTTTAAATATGGTTGAGAAAAAGACCTGATAAGGGATGTGTGCTGTAGCTGGGCGTCACTCTCCTCTACCCCCGCCCCACCCCCACCCCCCAGCCCCCCCCGCTCCGCCGCCAGGATTGTGCTCCACCCCGCATCCTGTAATTAAGTACCAGCCATTTGCAGCGGGTTTGTGATGCGGATTTGTGATGCCTTTGCGTGGGTGACATTGAGAACACCAAAAGGTGACGGGGGCCTCGTCTTGGAAATGCCGTCCTGCCGCCAGGCTCCAGCCGCAGCCGCCCCGGGGGCGGCGGGCCTCGCCCTACCCTCCGCTGGGTGCTGGGTCGACCTCCCCAGCCGGCGGATTTTAATTTCCAGGCAAGGAGCGCCAGGGTGATGGCAAATTTGCTGCTTACCTTGTCTCCATTCTGTCGCTAATGCTGGGAATGATGAGACCTCTTGTCCTGAAAATACATTCCCCTTCAGCGCAGGCACCTTCTAATGAGGTCCCTCCCCGCAGCGGAACAAAAGCTCCCATTAGGAGGACGTCAGGGGGAGGCTGCGCTGCTGTGGGAAACCTAGGCAACGCCGCCTTTGTCGCTCACAGGTGCCTCTTCTTTGTCCTGGCATCTGGGGGAGAGGTCACCTTGCAGGTGAAGGCCACACAGCTTTTTGGAGAAGGAGCTGGAAACTTTTCCACCCCTACTTAGGTCCCTGTGTGTGTGGGTTGGCACAGAATTGATTTTTCCTCCTTTGTAAATGGCAGAAAGGCTCATTCACATGATGGTAACATGAAAGAACAGCCACGGCAAAATCAGCCATAAACTTACCACCTTACATCATCCACGTTAATTCTTTTGTATCCTCCTTTCTCCTCTCTCGGTTGACACTTAACATCTTGGAAAATAAATGTATACCATAGATATACAATTCTGCCTTTTTTGAAAAAACCAAATCCTACTCCATAAATGATTTTCCATGTTGTATAATATCTTCATGGGTATAATTTTCACTGATGACTTAAGTGTGCTTTGGGCTGATAGATCACAGTTTGCTCGTTCAGCTCTCGTCCCCCCTTGCTGTGGGTGATGCTTTAGTGAGCATATGCATGCACGGAGCTGTTTTCTTTTGCTGAATTATTTCTAGACGATACGTTCTCCAGAAGTTGATTTACTGGACCCAATGCTGTGAATATTTAAATTGATCCTATTCAGTATTATCCTGTTGCTTTCTGTAGGGGTCTACCCATCCCTATGGCCTCTGGGGATATGTGAGTATCCCATCTGGCAGGGAATTAATTTTTAAGGCAAAGGAGATAATCATTTGAGAGGGTAATTTATAGAGCAGTGGTCTGGGATTCATGTGTCTTGGGTTTTGTTCCAGGCATTTCCTCTGATTTTATATGAATTTTAAACTAAAAGTATAACTATTCAGTGATCTGTTTTACTTTGGAATGTTGTTGACATCGGGCACTTCTGGGGTCAGGCTGATGAATGGGGAGCCTCCTGGGCTTTCAAGACGAAGGAAGGACTTGGAAGTGTTGGTCCACCTCCCAACATTCATCAGAGGAGTTGCTCGGAGGTGGTGATCTACACTTATGTTTAACTCAAGGCCCTTCTCACATGCTCACAGATATAATTATTCATGCTGTGGCATTGGATGAACTTCAGACCTTCTCTAACCTAACAGCAGCTCACGTAGGGATACATCTTGCTGGATGACCTGGGGCACCTTGTAGGAGTCCATCCTTCCAGGAGGTATGGTGACATCATGCAAAACGCATGACTTCATGCTTTAGTGGTTCTATACATCCAGGCACCAGCATTGCTCTTTAGTTCTGGGGTAGCCCACCAACCAGGCTCATCGTCCTGTGGGCATCACTGGCAAACCCAGCGCTGGGACACAAGAACCCAGGTAAGGTAAACAAAAAGAAAAGCAAGATGAATAGGAACTCGGGCCAGCCTGAAAATGAGAGGAAAAGAGTGCTGTGGGCCCCCTTCCTGGGTGTCTCTATTCTCTGATCTTACTAGAGAAGACAGGACACATTTCTTTTCTTACAAAATTGACTTTGAATACAAAATATTGCTCTCTATTGAATAGGTTTAGTCACTTTTTTGGGGTGCCTTGATTATCGTTTCAAATACCACTTATTTAAGAAACTTATTTCATTTGTGAAATTTTTACCTATTACTCTGATGAAATTTTAGGTTTTATAAAAGTGATAAATTAAGGCATACTCATGGTATAAAGCTCAAAGAACACAGAAGGAGATAAAGAGAAAAGGAAGGATGAGGTAAGAATTTTTACAGGGGAGGAAAGGTATTCAATGTGATCACTGTGTGTTCAAGGACTGGAGGAAGCCTGCAAGCCACATTCAAGAGGCTTGAGGACAGAGGAGCAGCAAGGTGGTCAGATTAGAATAAACAGGAAGGAATGAGATGTAGAGAGTCTTGAAAGGGGGCTAGAGGAATTGAAACTTGGTTTGGTTGACAGGTAACTCTACTCTAGCCTGTAGCTGGCTCAGGAATACACCCACAAAACATTTCTCCTTAAATCATGTACCCCTTGGCCTCAAACAACCTTTTCAGGTTCCCACGAAGGCGGGTACTGTTGAAGTTTGCTCTTCACAGCTTTATGCCTGGTGTACAATGCAAAACATGCGTGTTCTCATCTATCCCAGACGAAGTTCAACAGTTACGGTCCCTTGATCTGTCATCTAAAAGGATTAATATATCTTGTTTAACCCCAATAGTTAGGGGATGAAGGTTTTTTTTCATGTGTGGATCACCACATTTCAAGGAATTGACACACAGCAAAGTATACATAACTTAAGCCACATTTAACATAATGTTTTTCTGATGATCTAGACATTTCCTGGAAGATTTTTGCATTGTTGGTAAGAATGGTCTAATTTGGGATATTGTATATGTCAAAGGCTTCTCATTGTACAACAGTAGTTTCATGTCTGTTGATGTCTGTTGATATTGCTTATTTTAAGGGAAGAGATGATAGAAAACAACCCTCTAAAGTGGCTTAATTCTGGCAGAATTTCTTCAGCACTAAATTGCATTTCAGTAGCTGGCGCTTACTCTGGAAAGTGAGTGTGGGAGGTCAGAGAGAAAGTGCCTTCAACTTGAATGCTTGGGAGAACCATATTTAGAGAAAACTCCTGAATCTTTTAAAAGTTAAGAATAGCCTGTTTTTTTATTTCCTATTTGCCGCACCCCACCCCAAACACAACTCTAGTGTTCAGTATAAATATCAGTTGATAAGAGTGTCTCATTAGCAGAACTACAGACAATCTGTGTGTTACTGCTCTTCTCAGAGACCTTTATGAACCTGTTTGATGACCAGTAATTTTCTTCTTACACCAGTGAGGTTATACTCTTCCCTGCTTGCTTGCGAAATATTGTAATTCTAACAGAGTAGTGACAGCGTATCACAAAATCTGCTTGACTTAACAAACACGTAAATGCTTTACGTTTATTCAGCCATTTATTTTAATCCTCAGTACCACTCTATGAGGTAGCCACTATTGTCCTAACCCATCTCCTCATTTCCACAGATGAGAAATTTGGGACACAGGTTAAGTAACTTGCCTAAGGTCACACAAGAGTAAGTTGTGGATCTGGGATTCAAACCCAGGCACACTGGCCTCAGAGTCCTTGCTTTAAACTGTTTGCTATGTTGATTTTGCTATTTTGGTTCATACCAGGAATTGAGAATGTTTGGGTGCACAGCATTTTCTAAATTCGAGTTTCTCTAGGTCACTAGTTCCTTGAGTTATTCCCTGATAAAAGGGTTTGATATCAATTAAATGTAGGAAGAGTTACCCACATTCTCTGCCTCTTGGAGATCCGAGCCCCCCAGCCCCCTCAAGCAGTCCTGCCATAAATCAGCACACTTAGCTTTGTTTAACTTGGTGTTTCTGAGCTGAGGCATAAGTTTGGGACCGCTGTAGGAGAAGGTAGCTGTAAACTAGGGCTACCCTTGAAAATGGAGGATTTTTTTTCTCTCTCTTTCTTGTCTTTGCATTGATATCAAATTATATATGATGGTCAGAATCAGCTTCTCTGTTATTGCTGTGATTTCCATCTGAAAGGCTGTTTAGGGCATTCCATAGAATACAATGCCACTGTTCTCAAGGGTGTGGTATATTTGTTAGGAAGCCTTGTAAGCTAGACTTCTGAATATTTCAGTCTGCTATTAATCTACATGGATCTGTCCACAGAGAAAAGAATTATGATGCTTTTCTTATAAAAACATGTGTTCACTCTTCTCTTCTGTGTCTTAAAAGTGGAGAGATTTGTGACTGCTTCTTGGGTTTCTAAGTCCATCTGTGTTCAACCATATTACTAAACTCTCTTTTAAAAATTGTCAGTAAATTTAAAAAGATATATCATGAAGATAATTTTTTGTCATCTTCAAATAATGTCAGTTTTTTTCTTTCTTTCCCAAACATGTACTTTTAAGTTCTTTTTTCTTGTCTTACTGAATTGGATAGGACCTCCTGGACAGTCTGAAATAAGAAACAATAAAAGCAGGACTCCTTGTCTCGGTCTTGATCTTAAAGCAATGTTTGATGTAGGTTTTTAGTAGATGTCCATAATCAAGGTAAGGAAGTACCACCTATTCCTAGTTTGTTTTGTTTTGTTTTTAGTCATGAATGGGTCTTGAGGACCTTGATTCCTTCTTTCTTGGATTGTGATAGTCTTGGAAAACAATCCCCTGCTTGCTCTTCACTTTCTCTAGTCTCTTGAATATTGTTGCTAAAATCTTTCTGAAGTTCCATCCAGAATATGTCAATTCTCTGCTCAAAACATTTAAGGACTCTCCTTTGCTTACTAAAATAAATGTGAACTCCTCAACTTGTTCCTGCTATTCAGCAAAACCCTCCACAATATGTTCCCTTCAACCTTTCTCAAACCTAACCGTACGCTGTATGCCAAACTCAGTCTGGGCTTTCACTCTTTCAGGCCTTTGTTGATGAGGTTCCCATCTCGTGGAGTCCATTGCCATCCTTCTGTCCTCCTGAACTTCTTTCTCACACTAGAAACTCACAGGAGGTATTTCTCTTGTCCTTAGTCTCTCTCTTCTTGGAATTACCCCACTTAGATGCGAGCTCCTCTCCAGGTTAGGGTTTCTATGATTGATTTTCTTTCTTTCTTTTTTTTTAAAACAGTTTTATTGAGGTATGATTGATATACATTGTTTGACTTATTTTCATACTCTCAGCATATGATTCATAATGAGTGTGTAATACACAATGGGATGTATGAATGACTAACTGAAAAAGTATTTCTTGTGGTGTTAGTGCTCATTGTTATGATTATTTTTTGTTTCATTATGCCTCTCTTCATCAGTCCTACCTGAGGACTAAACATGCCCATATGTTTCTTTTGCGGAATTCACCATAATTGGGCCAAACTGAGAACAGGCATTCCTTAGGGTGCACGATCCATTCATCCCACCGGCAACCAACTCTGTCTAGTAAGAGAGAGAGACAGACAGACAGACGCACACACACACAAGTAATGGCAATGAGACTGATAAGTGATTGAATAGTACTCAAGGTTTATTGAGCATGAAACGCCTTTAAAGTTGGGGTAAATTTTGCAAAGTGGTTCCATTTTCCAAAGGAAAAAGTTGTTTTGTATTGAATATCCAAACTCCTTTACGTTCTATTCAGTTGGCAGAGCCAAAAAGGAAAGAAATTAGAGATTCATTAAGTACAGAAAATGATTTGCTTTCAAATGATTTCCTCTTCTTCTAAAACGTAGAAGCCACACACAAAACACTCTTCTCTTGACTTGCGACTTAACTAGTCTTACAAAATTATTTTAATACGAACTGAAAACTAGCATCATAAAGAAAGAAGCGTCCAGGAAATTGTAAATTGAAGACATTAATATAAATGAGCCATACTTAAAGTTCTGTCGATAGTCCTCAGCTCTGAAAGGGAAATGTCTGTAATTTACCTAAATTGGCTTGAAAGAAAAAGAAATGAGACTTCCTTCCTTGGATGTCTGTTTCCTGGCATTTTCCTAATAACCAGCCTACAGAGGGATTGAATTATTATTATAATCCCATAGCTATTATTTTCATTTCAAAAGAGTATGGGTTAATTCTAGCTGAAGCTTACCTTTCAAGTAAGTGTGTGTGTACCATATTTAATAAGTCAATATGAGCCATATGGTCTGGGGATCAGAATTACTTGAGATCAACCAAGGCATTTTTCTTAAAGATGATCAGTTGTTCATCCTAGCATATTATTCGGGAAAATGGAAGTGGGGGAGGGAAGATTAAAGAAACTATGAAAGTAATTACAAGTGTTCAGTAGTTCCTTTTTACCTCTTTTAATTTTCTTGACTTTTTATTCCAAATATAAATATAATATAAATATTTCAAGACAATTGAAGAGATTCAGGGAAGTAAAATTTGTAAGGTAGAAATGCCCCCTATTCCCCCTCTCCAGAATAATTACTGTTAAATGATGGGTGTTATATTATTCCAACATCTTACTTTTATAAGTTCAATTGTAAAATATTTAATATGTATAAAAATAACAAAAATGAACTATGAGACATTCGAATAAAGTTAACACCCATGAGGTCACTGTGTACTTAATAGCATGTTACCAATGTGTGACTCTCCCTAGGTCCTAGCTGTTATCCCCTCATCCCAGAAGCAACCACTCTCCTGAATTTTGCTTTTATCACCTCCATAATATTCTTTATGGTTTTATGGCAAACACTTTTTAAAGCCCTAAATGATATATTATTTACCTTTGCTTGGCCTTCTATGTGTAAAATATTTACTACTGTGTATATTTTTCTGTGACTTGCTTTTTTCTCTTAACATTTATGTTTCAAGATAGCTACTTAAAGTCACCATGAATTCCGATGGTAGGAAAACATAGCCTGTTCAAATCCAGTTCAGTCTAGGTGATAATAGTCTGCTTGCACTGCCATCATATAATACCACAGTCTGGGTGGTTTAAACAACAGAAATTTATTTTATCACAGTCTGGAGGCTGGAAGTCCAAGATCAAGGTGCCAGCAGAGTTGGTTCTGGGGGGATCTATCTTCCTGGTGAAGGTGACACCTTCTCACTGTGTCCTCACATGGCCTCTTCCCTGTGTGTGTACGGAAAGAGAGAGATCTCTGTTGTCTCTCTTCTTCTTATATGGACACCAGTCCTATTGGATTAGGGTCCCACCCTTATGACCTCATTTAACCTTAATTACCTCCTTAAAGACCCTGGTCCAAACACAGTCATATTGGACATTAGTGCTTCAACATACGAATTTTGTGGGGAACAGTTTAGTTTAGTCTGTACAGGTGGTACACACTACGGCTCTGTGACACCCCGCAGGGGGTTCAGAGATGATAAAACTCAAGCATTTCCTCTAGAGGTTATAGCCCATGGGGGGTTTCCTGGCTTTTTCCTAATAAAACGGCTAAGGTTCCCCAGAGGAGAACTCTTGGGGAGCCCTCCCAGAGAGTGACTTATGTGAGCATGAAAACTGAGCTGAGCTGAGCCTCCAAACAAGAGAATAGAGGGGCCAAGTAAGAGGCATGCCAGCTTCCCCGATGGGATGCATGATTGCAGTTTGAACCCTGAGCATTGGAAGTGGCTTCCCTGAAAGCCAGATGCTGCTGTCATAATGGGGTCGATGACTGCGTAAGAAAAAGTCTTCTGCAGCAGTCAGACCAATTTTATAGACTTCTTCCCTTTGGGAGCATCATGATACTGATGACTCTCCTGTTTTAGTTGATGACAAAAGAGAATCCTGGACAAATGTTTTGGTAAGGGATTGAGAGTGCCTTGGAAGAGAGAATAAGGAGGTGATTCTCTTAGCATCATTTGTTATCTTGTCTTGCTGGAACTGTCTGGGAGTCTGGGTGCGTGTGTATGGCCAGGAGAAAAGACAATAGGAACTTGAGAAGCTAAAAACTAACAGCCATTTGGGACTGAGTTATTGTTAATTCTCATTCTATGAAAGGCTGGCCTATTCTAAAATTTTGTGATGACTAGAGCAGAGGTTTTCAAGTTTTTGATCAATAGACCGTGATCCATTTTACCAGGAAATCCAGAAATACATTTGATGTTACAGCTCAGCACACAGACACGAAAGCACACATCTGAAATAATAGTTTTATGAAACAATACTATTAGTATGTGTGCTGTACTCTGACCTTTTCTATTCTACTCTATCTCCTTTTATGTTTTTAGATGCTAGTTATGATCTGATAAATGAGATTCTGAACCAGCACATAGTAGACTAGTGTTTCCCTACTGAGGAGTTTTTTGTTTTTTTTTTTACGAGTTTACAGTCCCCAAATCAAATTCCTTGTGTTACTTTGGAAAGGCTGGAGGACATCAAAATTTTACTCTTCACCATTTTCATGTCCTGATCAGCTCAACATTCCACCTGACAGGTGTTACAAAAGTATGTGATTATTTGTGCAACAGGTATTTTTCGAGCCCCAGCTCTGGGCCAGACACTATGTGAAGAACTGGTGAAATAAATTTTCCAGACTGGTGGCATGTTTGTTAAGAGTTATAGAACGCAATTTAAAATTGCTGTTTTTAACTTAGGTTAACTCTGTGATGTCCGACCTTGGTGCCCCGTAAGTCACCATAGGCCTGCTGTCCTGGTGCTCCAGGGAGAGGTGTGGCTAGTGGGGAAAGCCTGGGGTTTGGGTCAGTAGAGATGAACTGGGCCCTGGCTTTATTTCTCTGAGGGCATCATCTCAGGCAAATTGACCAATTTAACATGTCTGCAGTGAAATGGAGATGCTGAGAAACCTGGCGGATGTGAGTGAAGAAGAACTGATCTTGTAAGGAGTTTGCACAATGTACTGGCAGCACCCGCTCCCAGCACCTTCTGCATGTGGCCCATCGTGTGAAGTCCCGCCTCTTCCCTAGACCTCTCTTCTTACCAGACATCCTGTCCAGTCCACATAGGAATGGAGACCTTCAGGCATCTAGGCGGTGGAAAGTCCTAGACTGAGCAGCTCTTTCCATTCAGAAGCAGCCAAAGTTTGTCAGTTCCCGTGCAGCGAGTAGGCAGGCTCACCTTGAATGTCCCTATTTCTGCGGTGACTTCAGTGAGTGTCGTTAAGATCACCACCAACCCGTTTATTAGATGCACAAGGTCCCAGGACCCTGAAATAAGTATCTCCTGAGACAATTCCCATCCCATCTGAGGAAGGCAGAATAATGGCCCCCACAGGTGTCCATTTCCCAATCCCTGGAACCTAAATCTGTTACGTTATATGACAAGGGGGGGGAAAGGTTGCAGATGGAATTGAGGTTGCTAATCAGTTGACCTTAAGATAAGGAGGTTGTTCTGGATTTTCCCTGTGAGCCCAGTCTAACCACAAGGGTCCTTAAATGGGGAAGAAGGGTGCAGATGAGTCAGAACCAGACAGATGATGACATCTTGAGAAAGACAGGACTTGACTCAGCTGGTCATGGCTGCTTTGAAGATGGAAGGAGGGCATGAGCCAAGGAATGCGGGCGGCCTCTGAAACCTAGAAAAGACAAGAACACAGATTCTCCACCAGAGCCTCTAGGAAAGAGATGCAGCACTAAACTTCACGTTCGCCCAGTGAGGCCCACTGCAGACTTCTGACCCACAGAGCTGTTAAGATGATAAAGCTGTGTTGTTTTAAGCCACTAAATGTGTGGTAATTTGTTACAGCAGCAATAGGAAACTAATACACCATCCCATGATTATTTAATTTTTTACAAAGAAAACTTACGTATATTTGCCAGAAATGAATTAAGATGAGAAAAACAGTAATATTTGAAGGGCCCATTTTCATATTTACAACAAAATGTTCAATATTCAGAAGGAAATTTTATATGAAATGGAGATGTGTACAATCCTTGCTTCTAAAATAAAAGAATTGTTTCAGGTGCTTGCTGTACACAATATTAGTTAAATAGTATATTTTTCAGAATTCACAATTATTGACCTATATAATTCTTTTGGCAGAGAAGACTTTTTAATCTGTTTAAAAAAGATTAAGAAAAAAAAACATTCAGTGACAAAGCATGTATAGCTATAGCCTACTGTTTCCTTTTATTTATGTTAACTAGTTGATGCCTTTTTTTTTTTTTTTTTTTTTGCGGTACGCGGGCCTCTCACCGTTGTGGCCTCTCCCGCTGTGCAGCAGAGACTCCAGACGCGCAGGCTCAGCGGCCATGGCTCACGGGCCCAGCCGCTCCGCGGCATGTGGGATCTTCCCGTACCCGGGCACGAACCCGTGTTCCCTGCATCGGCAGGTGGACTCTCAACCACTGTGCCACCGGGGAAGCCCTAGTTGCTGCTTTTATTGTTAAAAACTCTTGGCAGTTTCAGCTTTTGGATAATAAAAAATGGAAACCAGCTGAAGTAAAGCAAATTAAAAGGGATTTCTTTCATTCTCTTAAATGAGAACATCCTAGACACGCTTGGGCTTTGCATTAAAAAAAAATGTATAATTAACACTCCACTTACCTACAGGCTCCTTAAAAGCTAGTTCAACAGATTTCCTCAGCCAGGTCTTGGAATTTCTTCTTCCTGAATTCCTTGAGGTTGGGTCTCCCCATCTCCCCTGTAGCCTCATGGACAGCTCCTGCTTTCATGGCTAAACGTAGGACTGTCCTGGGGCATTGAGGCAGCAGGATGACTTCAGATCCCATGGAGAACAAGTGGGCTCACAGCCACTTCATCCTGCCCTGCTTCAAGCTTTGCTCAAACCAATACAGAAACAATTAAGGATGGTAGCTGCCCTAGAATCTGGCTGCACGGTCAGCTTTATTGAACCATTTTTCTACTCTTCAGGTTCCTTGTTTGATTATTCCTTGGAAAGCTATTCTGCTGATTTTGTGGGTTTTCCCATTTGCCTTCTCTGCAGCTCAGTTTTCAGTATTCCCCAAAGATGTCTCTATTTTGACAATACCTTCTACTTTCCAGACCTCAAAGCAGATTGTTTTCCTGACAATTTATCTCCCCTCATTCTTAAACCCACATCATTGTGGACACTCTGTCCGATAACCTGCCTAGATTCTCCGTTTTCTATTTAAAGTTTACAGTCCAGTGATTTAGTGATGCAGGGAATGCCTTATCTGTGCATGTTCCATGCTCAGCCCAAGAAAAGCCTCTGATTTGTTTTCGACACCTTGGAAATCAACTCTGAAATGTCCGTCATTCTTTCCATCATCAGCAAAGCAGACAGCTGACACAGAGGCCCCTCCCTGTCCGCCTGCAGAATCCTGTGAGTGGCCCTTCCCCATCACAGGGCTGACACACCGTTGCCTCTTTACAAGGTTCCTGCCTCCTCTCTGACAGTTACCTTAATTGTGAAGCGAAGTTTGCATTTAGCCATTTCCATAGCAACACTGGTCAGGGAATTGATATTTTTACTTTGTAATTACAACCTGCCTTGGGGAAAGGGTTTAACAAATATCTAGTTGGTGCTTTCTTAGTAGACACTGGAGAAGCATTGGTGACAAAGAATGGAGCTCGCGCTTACAGACCAGGGGGAGAAAAGATCATTTTAGAGGCTATGATGGTGCAGAGTTGGAGGGCAAGTACAGGTGTAGGAGCACAAGGAGGGCACCTGGTCTAGACTGGGGCAGGTGTGCGGGGCAGGGAGCTGTGTTAGAGGAGCCTTCACAGAGGGGTGAACTAGCTCATGACATTCATTTCTGGTCTCTAACAGGAACAGGATATCTTATGATCATTATGACACGCATAAAAAAGCATTGCATCATGGCAACAGAAATCAAAACTGGTGGTTTTGAGGTGGGGTTGACTAAAAAGGAACACAATGCAAATGTTCTATTATTTTGTTTTAGGTGATGATTACACAAGGGTACATGATTGTCAGAATCAATAGTGGAATACTTCAGATCTATGCATTTATTATATGTAAATTAAAAATAAAATTTATTGCAAGAAAGCTGTCTATGTACTAATATATGGAAAGATCTTCAATATATACTAAGTGAAAAAAGCAAGGTGGACCAGTACATTTTATGACACCTGGAGGGTATAAACATGGCCATAAATTAAAAAAAAAAAATAAGCAAGGTGGAGACAGGTGTAGATCACACACCACCTTACCACCTTTTAG
Source organism: Tursiops truncatus (assembly GCF_011762595.2). Taxonomy (NCBI): domain Eukaryota; kingdom Metazoa; phylum Chordata; class Mammalia; order Artiodactyla; family Delphinidae; genus Tursiops; species Tursiops truncatus. The sequence goes on along the minus strand of NC_047040.1, from coordinate 81,076,117 downwards.
GGCATAAAGAGGGAAAACTAAGAATCCATGTTTGTCTGCTTCTGTATGAACAGAGAACTCAGGAAGCCAGGTGGGGAGCCAGTAGCAGTGGGTGGCCTGGGAGGTGGGGAGCAGCTGGCATCTGAGGGGATGGAGGGCAGGGTTGTGAGGGAGATTCTCACTGTATACCTTTTTTTATGCTTTTTGGTGTTGGAACCACGTAAACATTTTTCTTATTCGAAAAATTAAAAAGAAAGCACGTCGAAACGGAACTAAGGAGGTTTTAAACTGAGATATAAATGGTTTTATTTTTTTTGTCTTGAATTTTATTTAATTTATTTTTTTATACAGCAGGTTCTTATTAGTTATCCATTTTATACACATCAGTGTATACATGGCAATCCCAATTGCCCAATTCATCCCACCCCCACCCCCTGCTGCTTTCCCCCCTTGGTGTCCATACGTTTGTTCTCTACATCTGTGTCTCTATTTCTGCCCTACAAACCGGTTCATCTGTACCATTTTTCTAAGTTTCACATATATGCGTTAATATACGAGATTTGTTTTTCTTTTTCTGACTTACTTCACTCTGTATGACAGTCTCTAGGTCCATCCACGTCTCTACAAATGACCCAATTTCATTCCTATTTATGGCCGAGTAATATTCCATTCTATATATGTACCACTTCTTCTTTATCCGTTTGTCTGTTGATGGGCATTTAGGTTGCTTCCATGACCTGGCTATTGTAAATAGTGCTACAATAAACATTGGGGCGCATGTGTCTTTTTTAATTACGGTTTTCTCTGGCTGTATGCCCAGTAGTGGGATTGCTGGGTCATATGGTAATTCTATTTTTAGTTTTTTAAGGAACCTCCATACTGTTCTCCATAGTGGCTGTATCAATTTACATTCCCACCAACAGTGCAAGAGAGTTTCCTTTTCTCCACATCCTCTCCAGCATTAGTTGTTTGTAGATTTTCTTTTTATTTCTTTTTTTTTGCGGTACGCGGGCTTCTTGCTGCTGTGGCCTCTCCTGTTGCGGAACACAGGCTCCGGACCCGCAGGCTCAGCGGCCATGGCTCACGGGCCCAGCCGCTTCGTGACATGTGGGATCCTCCCAGACCAGGGCATGAACCTGTGTCCCCTGCATCGGCAGGCGAACTCTCAACCACTGCACCACCAGGGAAGCCCTGTAGATTTTCTGATGATGCCCATTCTAACTGGTGTGGGGTGATACCTCATTGTAGTTTTGATTTGCATTTCTCTAATAATTAGTGATGTTGAGCAGCTTTTCATGTGCTTCTTGGCCATCTGTATGTCTTCTTTGGAGAAATGTCTATTTAGGTCTTCTGCCCATTTTTCGATTAGGTTGTCTGTTTTTTTAATATTGAGCTGCTTATATATTTTGGAGATTAATCCTTTGTCCATTGATTCGTTTGCAAATATTTTCTCCCATTCTGAGGGTTGTCTTTTCGACTTGTTTGTAGTTTCCTTTGCTTTGCAAAAGCTTTTTAAGTTTCATTAGGTCCCATTTGTTTATTTTTGTTTTTACTTACATTACTCTAGGAGGTGGATCAAAAAAGACTTGCTGTGTTTTATGTCAGTGTTCTTCCTATGTTTTCCTCTTAGAGTTTTATAGTGCCTGGTCTTACATTTAGGTCTCTAATCAATTTTCAGTTTATTTTGTGTATGGTGTTAGGGAGTGTTCTAATGTCATGCTTTTTCATGTAGCTGTCCAATTTTCCCAGCACCACTTATTGAAAAGACTGTCTTTTATGCATTGTAGATCTTTGCCTCCTTTGTCATAGAGTAGTTGACCATAGTTGCGTGGGTTTATCTCTAGGCTTTCTATCCTGTTCCATTGATCTATATTTCTGTTTTGTGCCAGTACCATATCATCTTGATTACTGTAGCTTTGTAGTATAGTCTGAAGTCAGGGAGTCTGATTCCTCCAGCTCCGGTTTTTTCCCTCAAGACTCCTTTGGCTATTGAGGGTCTTTTGTGTCTCCATACAAATTTTAAGATTTTTTGTTCTAATTCTGTAAAAAATGCCACTGGTAATTTGATAGGGATTGCATTGAATCTGTAGATTGATTTGGGTAGTATAATCATTTTCACAATATTGATTCTTCCAATCCAAGAATATGGTGTATCTCTCCATCTGTTTGTATCATGTTTAATTTCTTTCATCAGTGTCTTATAGTTTTCTGCATACAGGTCTTTTGTCTCCCTAGGTAGGTTTATTCCTAGATATTTTATTCTTTCTGTTGCAGTGGTAAATGGGAGTGTTTCCTTGATTTTGCTTTCAGATTTTTCATCATTAGTGTATAGGAATGCCAGAGAGTTCTGTGCACTAATTTTGTATCCTGCAACTTTACCAAATTCATTGATCAGCTCTAGTAGTTTTCTGGTGGCATCTTTAGGTTTCTCTCTGTATAGTGTCATGTCATCTGCAAACAGTGACAGTTTTACTTCTTCTTTTCCAATTTGTATTCCTTTTAATTCTTTTTCTTCTCTGATTGCCATGGCTAGGACTTCCAAAACTGTGTTGAATAATAGTGGTGAAAGTGGACATCCTTGTCTTGTTCCTGATCTTAGAGGAAACGCTTACAGTTTTTCACCATTGAGAATGATGTTTGCTGTGGGTTTGTCATATATGGCCTTTATTATGTTGTGGTAGGTTCCCTCTGCCCACTTTCTGGAGAGTTTTTATCATAAATGGGTGTTGAATTTTGTCAAAAGCTTTTTCTGCATCTATTGAGGTGATCATGTGGTTTTTGTTCTTCAATTTGTTAATATGGTGTATCACACTGATTGATTTGTATGTATTGAAGAATCCTGCATCCATGGGATAAATCCCACTTGATCATGTTGTATGATCCTTTTAGTGTGCTGTTGGATTCTGTTTGCTAGTATTTTGTTGAGTATTTTTGCATCTATGTTCATCAGTGATATTGGTCTGTATTTTTTTTTTTTTTTGTAGTAGCTTTGTCTGGTTTTGGTTATCAGGGTGATGGTGGCCTCATAGAATGTGTTTCAGAGTGTTCCATCCTCTGCAGTTTTTTGGAAGCATTTAAAAAGGATGGGTGTTAAATGTTGGATAGAATTCGCCTGTGAAGCCATCTGGTCCTGGAGTTTTGTTTGTTGGAAGATTTTAAATCACAGTTTCAATTTCCTTACTTGAGATTGGTCTGTTCATATTTTCTATTTCTTCCTGGTTCAGTCTTGGAAGGTTATACCTTTCTAAGAATTTGTCCATTTCTTCCAGGTTGTCCATTTTATTGGCATAGAGTTGCTTGTAGTCTCTTAGGATGCTTTGTATTTCTGTGGTGTGTGTTGTAACTTCTCCTTTTTCGTTTCTAATTTTATTGATTTGAGTCTTCTCCCTCTGTTTCTTGATGAGTCTGGCTAATGGTTTATCAATTTTGCTTATCTTTTCAAAGAACCAGCTTTTTGTTTTGTTGATCTTTGCTATTGTTTTCTTTGTTTCTATTTCATTTATTTCTGCTTTGATCTTTATGATTTCTTTCCTTCTGCTAACTTTGGGTTTTGTTTGTTCTTCTTTCTCTAGTTCCTTTAGGTGTAAAGTTAGTTTATTTGAGATTTTTCTTGTTTCTTGATGTAGGCTTGTATAGCTATAAACTTCCCTCTTAGAACTGCTTTTGCTGCATCCCATAGGTTTTGGATCGTCGTGTTTTCATTGTCATTTGTCTCAGGTATTTTTTGATTTCCTCTTTGATTTCTTCAGTGATCTCTTGGTTATTTAGTAACGTATTGTTTAGCCTCCATGTGTTTGTGTTTTTTACGTTTCTTTCCCTGTAATTCATTTCTAATCTCTTAGCATTGTGGTCTGAAAACATGGTTGATATGATTTCAATTTTCTTAAATTTTCTTAAATACTGAGGCTTGATTTGTGACCCAAGATGTGATCTATCCTGGAGAATGTTCCGTGTGCACTTGAGAAGAAAGTGTAATCTGCTGTTTTTGGATGGAATGTCCTAAAAATATCAATTAAATCTATCTGGTCTATTGTGTCATTTAAAGTTTGTGTTACCTTAGTAATTTTCTGTTTGGATGATCTGTCCATTGGTGTAAATGAGGTGTTAAAGTCCCCCACTATTATTATGTTACTGTCGATTTCCTCTTTTATAGCTGTTAGCAGTTGCCTTATGTATTAAGGTGCTCCTATGTTGGGTGCATATATATTTATAATTGTTATATCTTCTTCTTGGATTGATCCCTGGATCATTGTGTAGTGTCCTTCCTTGTCTCTTGTAACATTCTTTATTTTAAAGTCTGTTTTATCTGATATGAGTATTGCTACTCCAGCTTTCTTTTGATTTCCATTTGCATGGAATATCTTTTTCCATCCCCTCACTTTCTGTCTGAATGTGTCCCTACGTCTGAAGTGGGTCTCTTGTAGACAGCATATATATGTGTCTTGTTTTTGTATCCATTCAGCAAGCCTGTGTCTTTTGGTTGGAGCATTTAATCCATTCACGTTTAAGGTAATTATCGATATGTATATTCCTATTACCATTTTCTTAATTGTTTTGGGTTTGTTTTTGCACGTCCTTTTCTTCTTCTGTGTTTCCCAGTTAGAGAAGTTCCTTTAGCATTTGTTGTAGAACTAGTTTGGTGGTGCTGAATTCTCTTAGCTTTTGCTTGTCTGTAAAGCTTATTATTTCTCCGTCGAATCTGAAGGAGATTCTTGCCTGGTAGAGTGATCTTGGCTGTAGGTTCTTCCCTTTCATCAGTTTAAATATGTCATGCCACTCCCTTCTGGGTTGTAGAGTTTCTGCTGAGAAATCAGCTGTTAAGTTTACGGGAGTTCCCTTGTATGTTATTTGTCATTTTTCCCTTGCTGCTTTCAATAATTTTTCTCTGTCCTTAATTTTTGCCAGTTTGATTACTGTGTGTATCGGTGTGTTTCTCCTTGGGTTTATCCTGTATGGGACTTTCTGTGCTTTCTGGACTTGGGTGGCTATTTCCTTTCCCATGTTAGGCAAGTTTTTGACTATAATCTCTTCAAATATTTTTTTGGGGTCCTTCCTCTCTCTCTTCTTCTGGGACCCCTATAATGCAAATGTTGTTGTGTTTAGTGTTGTCCCAGAGGTCTCTTAGGCTGTCTTCATTTCTTTTCTTTCTTCTTTTTTTTTTTTTAGCGGTACGCGGGCCTCTCACTATTGTGGCCTCTCCCGTTGCGGAGCACAGGCTCCGGACGCGCAGGCTCAGTGGCCATGGCTCACTGGCCCAGCCGCTCCACCGCATGTGGGATCCTCCTGGACTGGGGCATGAACCCGTGTCCTCTGCATCGGCAAGCAGACTCTCAACCACTGCGTCACCAGGGAAGCCCTTCATTTCTTTTCAGTCTTTTTTCTTAATCTGTTCCACAGCAGTGAATTCCACCATTCTGTCTTCCAGGTCACTTATCTGTTCTTCTGCCTCAGTTACTCTGCTATTGATTTCTTCTGGTGTATTTTTGATTTCAGTTTTTGTATTGTTCTTCTCTGTTTGTTTGTTCTTTAATTCTTTTAGGTCTTTGTTAAACATTTCTTGCATCTTCTCGATCTTTGCCTCCATTCTTTTTCCGAGGTCCTGGATCATCTTCGCTATCATTATTTTGAATTCTTTTTCTGGAAGTTTTCCTATCTCTACTTCATTTAGTTGTTTTTCTGGGGTTTTATCTTTTTCCTTCATCTGGTACATAGCCCTCTGCCTTTTCATCTTGTCTGTCTTTCTGCGAATGTGGTTTTTGTTCCACAGGCTGCAGGATTGTAGTTCTTGCTTCTGCTGTCTGCCCTGTCATGGAAGAGACTACCTAAGAGGCTTGTGCAAGCTTCCTGATGGGAGGGACTGGTGGTGTGTAGAGCTGGGTGTTGCTCTGGTGGGCAGAGCTCCGTAAAACTTTAATCCACTTGTCTGCTGATGGGTGGGGCTGGGTTCCCTCCCTGTTGGTTGTTTGGTCTTAGGCGACCGAGCACTGGAGACTACAGGCTGTTTGGTGGGGCTAATGGTGGACTCTGGTAGGGCTCATGTCAAGGATTACTTCCCAGAGCTTCTGCTGTCAGTGTCCTTGTCCTCATGGTGAGCCACAGCCACCCCCTGCCTCTGCAGGAGACCCTCCAACACCAGCAGGCAGATGTGGTTCAGTCTCCTATGGGGTCACTGCTCCTTCCCCTGGGTCCCGATGCACACACTACTTTGTGTGTGTCCTCCAAGAGTGGAGTCTCTGTTTCCCCCAGTCCTGTCGAAATCCTGCAATCAAATCCTGCTAACCTTCAAAGGCTTGATTCTCTAGGAATTCCTTCTCCCGTTGCCGGACCCCCAGGTTGGGAAGCCTGACATGGGGCTCGGAACCTTCACTCCACTGGGTGAACTTCTGTGGTATAAGTGTTCTCCAGTTTGTGAGTGACCCATCCAGTGTTTTTGGGATTTGATTTTATTGTGATTGCACCCCTCTTACTGTCTCATTGTGGATTCTCCTTTTGCCTTTGGATGTGGGGTATCTTTTTTGGTGAGTTCCAGTGTCTTCCTGTCGATGATCGTTCAGCAGTTGTGATTTTGGTGCTCTCGCATGAGGGAGTCTGGTTTTCTTATTCTTTATAGCAGGTTATTTACCAGTTGAATGTTTTAAAGCAACTTTCTCTCAACACTGCTTTGGCAAGTAGCTGGGGCACATATGCCACCCCCACGCCAGGCACACCCGTAGCAGGCTCCTATCTGCATAGCGCTCCATCCCAGCTCTGCGCTCCCAGGAACCTCTCCCCATCAATCTCTTTGGCACTAAAGAGGAAACATTATTTGCCATCTGGATAATGGCTTATGTGAGACATGGCCTCAGTTACAGCCTTTTTTTTTTTACATTTACTGAGTCAGTATGCTCTACAATATTCCATTTCTACTTCGAACAAATGTAAGCAAGGTATACTTTTTAAACAAGGTTTCTGGCTTGAATTAGGTAGGGTCTGTACTTCTTGCCTCTTGTGGGGGTGCTGTGCATGGAGGTGGCGTCTTCACTGAGCTCACTGGCTCTTTCTAACAGTCAGGATTGGACCCGGAAAGAACAAAAATCCTTTCCCTCTTTCCTCTCACTTCAATGCTTCCTTTCTATATGTGGAGCCTGTGCAACACCTTCTTTGGTTGACAGGCCAGCGGAAGCGCCACTCACATTCCTGGATTCCCCCTCCTCTGGTTTGTTTCATTTCTCTGGGTCCTGAGCTTTCCTCCCCCTGTTCATACAGGGGACAAGGCCCAGATGGCTGCTAACTGCCAGAATATCTTTAACAAGAACCTTGCAGTCTCTGTTCCTTCACGTTTCTTACCTTTCAAATGAAGATGCTGCTAGGTCTTCTTCTGGGAGGTTGGGGAGAATGAAAATGTTTCTGGAGTGCTTGTGTATTCCTACAAAAGCCTTATAAAAAAGAGCATCTCATATTGCTTAAAGAGCATCTCATATTGCTTATACCTATTATTGTTTGGATGCTCTGCACCTTTTCCCTGAAATACATACAAGATGAATTTTGTATTCTTAGCTGTTTTAAATGTAAATGTCTTATCCAAAGAACCCAAGTAAAAATAATCCTTGGACCCTGCTGAGTTTTAGTCCCATGCCTCATTCTTGGGTTGCCTGCTTATACTGTCATCCCCTAAAACTCAACACTTATGAACTGGCAGTGGAGCACTGGTTTGAGAAGAATTGTAAGGCCGTACTTGAGCTGTATTGGACTCTATGGGCAAGTGTGCTGTGATTGATTAGTGATGTCTGCTGTGGGACATGAGAAAGAAATGGGGTATAGGTCTACGGACAGGCATACCTCCTAATATCGTGCTTTGCGATAAAGCACTTCACACCATTGCGTTTTTTGCAGATTGAAGGTTTGTGGCAACCCGGTGTCAAGCAAGTCTATCAGTGCCATTTTTCCAACAGCATTTGTCTCTGTTACATTTTGATACTTCTCCTAATATTTCAACCTTTTTCATTATTATTATATTTGTTATGGTGACCTGTGATCAGTGATCTTTGATGTTACTATTGCAAAAAGATTATGACTCATTGAAGGCTCAGTTGATGGTTAGCATTTTTAGCAATAAAGCGTTTTTTAATTAAGGTATATACATTGGCTTTTTTAGACACAATGTTACTGCACAGTTGGAAGACTTCATGGTAGCGTAAACATAACTTTTACATGCACTGAGAAACCAAAATATTCGTGTGACTCACTTAATTGTGATATTTGCTTTATTGCAGTGGTGTGGAACCCAACCTGTAGTATCTCTGAGGTACGCCTGTATTTGCCAAGCTCGCCTTAGATGGCCCTATCCTAATTTTTTTTGTATCTTATATAGTGCCTAGTGCTTTTTTACTAAGTATATGTTCAATAAATATTTGCTCATATTACTTTTTTTTTGAGTTTGCTCTTCTAGAAACATGATCACCCAAATAAACAAGTCTACCCACGAGATCATGGCAACTGACACTGATGCTCATTCCTGCAGAGTTTAAGTAGCATAATACAAGGCACGAAGGTCTGGTTCCCGTGCCCTTCTCCCTCCTGAAATGAACCTTGGCTAAACTCCTTTGCTTCATAGTTTGAGCTCCGTGTAGTAGATGTTGGCCATCTCCTCTAAGAGCTCCTCAGCACATAATGCATACTTATTGCTGTTCATAGCAGCCCTGATGAGAACTTTAAAGTATTTCCAAGGCCTGTCATCCCCATGTAGCTTACTATTTAAAGCAGTAGTATGAATGGCTAAAGGTATTGATCAGATGTCATGTGCCCAGGTAGCATTCCAAGTATTTACATATATTAGCTCATTTAATCCTCACAAAACCCTATGAAATAGTTACTCTTATTATCTTCCCAACTCGAGCTCAGAGAGGTTAAGTAACTTGCTCAAGGTCACACAGCTGCTAAGTGAAGTCAGGTTTTCAGCTTTAGGCGGTCTGACATAAACCTGTCTAATCAGTGAGGTGTGCTGAGCACTTGAGCAGGAGGCAGAGACCTGCATGTTCTTGGGAAGTTTTTTTCTCTGGGCCCTGATGTCCCCATGTATAAAATGCAGGGTTGGATGGGCTGGCTAAGATCCCTCCAAGCCCTACCTTATCTGATTCTAAGTTACATATTGAAGGTATCGTTGAGCCACCCTAGTACTCACCGTGAAATCTGACCAATGATCTGTGGATGTGCTGGAGATTCACAGATCGAAGCAAAGACTTGAACATTATCTCAGCACACACCAGAATTATAGCGTGTCAACTGCGAGAAATTTATTTTCCCTAACAATTAGAGGACACCAGTAATTATGTTTAATTACATATTGAACAGTTTTCCTGTTGTGTCAACCCATTGTCTTAATCGTGCTTAAGAGCAGCAGGCTATTATTTTGAGGTTTATGAGGTTTAAAATCGATTTGTGTCTGAGCATCAGGGGAGCAGAAGAGTTAAGAGCCAGGGCTCTAGAGTTATAGACACACTTGGTGCAAGTTGGATCTGCCACTTACTGGAAATCCTTGGCAAGTTCCTTAACTTCTTTAAATGTTGGTTTCCTCATATTAGTCCATTGGGACTAATAATGGCATCAGCTTCATAAGGGTGTTGTGAATATCAAAGAACATATATATGAGGTGCATGGTGCAGCATTTGGCATGTAAACCTTTCAGATGCTGGCTGTAGTATTGTTTCTTATGGATTGATTAGATGTTGATGACGGGCAGTCTCTGGACACATTCCAGCCTCCAGCGCTGATGGATGGCCCCATCTGGGGTGGATCTGGGCTCTAGCCTGGATGGATTGCTGCTGCTCTGCACCAGTTCTGACATTTCAGGTGTTTGCTCTCTATCTTGTTTCCATTTTATGTCTGTAATTTCATTTTCTAAGGACATGCAGAATGGAGCTAAGAAATATAGTCAGCTGTTGAAGAAGTCACACTTGTAAGTCCCCTGGAGAGAACCATGGGGGAATAAGAGCTAATCCTAGTATTGAGTAGGGGTATTATCTTGGTAGTTGATAATTTTAAACAGTACGCAGACATGGCCTTAGATGACATTGAATCCCATGGTGAGAAGTTATTTCCTTTTCATTCCTCTTTTAGTCCTTCTGATTCTGTCAATGAGAAAGCCTCAGTGTTGTGCTAGCCTTTAATCTAGAATACTTTGGAGTTTCCCTTTTAAAGAAAGGAAAGAGCAGGTCTTAGGTTTGGAGCCCTTGGGAGGGATTGGTATCTGGCTAGAATTCATTAATATGGCATTGTATTTTTTACTGCCTTTTATTTACAGCACTTAATACTAGTGTTTCACTTATAATAGTAATATGAGAGTTTCATTGAAAGTGTATTTAAGGAAAGATGACTTGATTTAAAGAAAAACGCTAAATTAAAAGTGAGTGGGTGGTACATGGCTGCAGCAAAAATTGTGATGGTAGCATGCAGATCTCTGAGTTGGGAAAAGATGGTTTAGAGAGGGAAGGGAGACGAAAACCTTATCCTAGGGAAGGCCAATGATGTGAAAGAAGAGAAGTGAGAGAAGTCAGAGGAGTGCCAAGAGAATGCAGAGCTGCAGGAGAAATCCTTTTGGAAGCAGGAGGTGGGCACGGGGGCAGACGCCGCAGAAAGGGCTCTACACTGATGACAGAGGAGATGCAGCTGGGTTTGCTGATGGGCCCACTGAGAGGCCTTTGCTGGTGCCCGTTTAGCACAGGGACCGTCACAGACTGAGGAGTGAGTTAGAGGCAGGAAGCAGGCAGGGTTTTCTACTTTTTTCTAAGAAGCTTGGTGTGTGATGATGGCACAGAAAGTTAAGGTAGAAACAAGGTGGTTGGGAGTGTTTGTTTTCGAATAGTAAAGACATGGGCATGTTCTTAGCTAATGAAGGAGGAGCCGGCAGAGACGCATGTGGGAGGGGATAGATGGAGCCAGGACCAGGGATGTGGGACGATGGGTTTACCTAGGAGAAGAGGGAGGAGAGCAAGCAGGAGCGCCTCAAGGGAAGCAGGTGGCTGTGAAAGTGGAGACCGAGGAGATCTAGTCAAATACCCACTCACTGATTTTTTGGAAACGCAGGGAGGGAGGTGCTTTCCTGCAGGAAGTCTTGGAGCTCAGGGCATGATGTTGCTAGAAAACTGAGGGCAACGTTGCAGCTGCTTTCCAGACCCATCAAAGGGGGATTAATCTAAAATCAGCCCTTTGGGGCCCTCTGGTGCCGCGTCTTGTGAGGCTTCTTGAATTAAGGGAGCTCGGTAGAGAGGCCTGGGACGTTTGTCCAACTGGGGCCTCTCAGCGGGCTCTCTTAGAGTAAAAGCGATGATTTCCTGTCGTTTGGGTCATCTGGAGATTCAGCCCATAGACTCCAGGCCGGAAGTCCCTTCCCGGTCTCAGATCTTTCCAACCTACTCAAATGCCGTTGCTGTCATTTACATCGAAAGTTTCGGCTGGCCTGGCTTTTCTTTCATTACAGCATTGCCCTCAATCCCAGATATGGAATTGATGTAGAAAGGGCATTCTGGGGTTCACCAGCGTGGAGAGTAGACCTTTCCAGACAGCTCAGATGGCAACTTTTAGAACCACTATCCCCATTTGCCTTTTCCAGAGAAATGCATCAGAGACCTAGGGGGTTGGGTAAGGCCTGGCTCCTTCCCTCCAGAGAATTGCCATTCAATTAGGGAGAAGACATATATTCTCAAAAGAAAAAGAAAATAACCAGAGAAAAAGACTTCTCAGCAGGTGGGATGTGAAATGGTCCTTGAAGAAAGAGTAGGATTAAGAGGAAGCATTTGTGGTTTGGCAAACAATTAGAGGGGACACCAGAGCTTGTCAGGGTCCAGCAAGACCCCACTGTCTGGACGTTCTTTATCTACTTCACCTGTCAGGCTGAGCGTGAGAGTCTTTTCTTTTACCCTCACAGGAGATGGAGAGCAGCTGTCTCAATTTGTTTAAAAACTGACCTGAATTTGCTATGATGAATCACCCTCCAAGATTTCTCTCCTCCAGACAAAATAAAGCTAGGTCCATCAGTCCAGTCTCATATTTCTAATCCCTTAGTCATTGCAAAGTCCCACCCTGGCCTTAGCAGAACAGAAGATGGGTTGAGAACACGGCCCATGTTCCATCCCACACTTACTTACTGGGCAACCTTCCCACCCTAAGCCTCAGTTTCTCTAACTGTAAATCAGGCATCCTAATATTCTGTACTCCATGGGGCTGTCTTGGGATCCAAGGAGATGATTTCTGCTCCCCATGGTGCCTGGGTCCAGCAGCTGACAAGCAGTCTGTCTTACTACCCTTCCCAGCGTTGTGCTCACCTGTCTGGTGAGGTGCTGTTAGCCCTGCTATTATTCTGAAGGCTGCTTAAAATAGAAAAGAGTTGCTTTGTCTGAGACTTTGCTTTTTTTTTTTTTGCGTTACGCGGGCCTCTCACTGTTGTGGCCTGTCCCGTTGCGGAGCACAGGCTCCGGACGCGTAGGCTCAGCGGCCATGGCTCACGGGCCCAGCCGCTCCGCGGCATGTGGGACCCTCCCGGACCGGGGCACGAACCCATGTCCCCTGCATCGGCAGGCGGACTCTCAACCACTGCGCCACCAGGGAAGCCCGAGACTTTGCATTTTTTAAGCTGACACATTTTTTTATTAGACGGAACTCCTACAGAATAATAAAATGGAATGAGAAGTTATCAACATAATGAGGCCAGTGTGGCACCAAAGCAGTGAAGTCCCTGAAAATATCAGCTAGATCTCCAGTATCCGTTTAACCTTACCATTCATGGAGTTTAAAGAACCTAGGAGAGAAAAATCACCTTCCTTTCCTGCTTCTTTGCCTCCCCCATCAGACCCTGGACTGTTGGTCCTTAGGAACTGTGTCCTCCTCACTATTGACCTAGCAGGTTGCCTGACACAAGAGAACATCAATAATTATATGTTAAATAAATGAAAATATTTTCTACCTAGGAAATTTTTATTTATTTATTTATTTTTAGTTTTTACTATTTATTTGGTTGCACTGGGTCTTAGTTGTGGCAGGCGGGCTCCGTAGTTGCAGCTCACCAGCTCCTTAGTTGCAGCATGCATGTGGGATCTAGTTCCCTGAACAGGGATCGAACCCGGGCCCCCTGCATTGGGAGTGCGGAGTCCTATCCACTGCGCCACCAGGGAAGTCCCATACCTAGAAAATTTTGAAAAAAATGGAGGAAACGGAAGTTAAGGAGGAGAACCCAGAGTAGTTTCAGGGGTGGGTGTTATCAACTCACAGTCACTCCAGATACTCTGAAGTTTATTGTCCCTGCAGTGAAGTCTCTGGATTCTGTACGTGGTGTGGTTGGAGGAGTGTGGGCGACGGGGTCAGACAGACCTGGGCTCAATTACGGATGTGCCGTGTCCCAACTGAGTGATGTTGAGGACTCTGCCCTCCCTGTCATATGGGGGGGTGTATGATAGCACCTCTTCCATGGGATCGTTGTGGGCATGAAAGATGTTGACTTGAGGTACTTGGTCCCTCGGGCTCTCTCTTCACCTTGATTTCTGGACTATGTGGATGACTCTCCCGTTGGCGTGCCTGAACCTGGAGGCTGAAGGAAGAGAGGCAATCTCTGAAGAGTGTTTTGAGATAAGGATGAGTGAAGCCTTCCTGGCCTGGTCAGCCTTGATGTCGGGCTGACTTTAAGTGATCTGAGGCCTGTGACTCTTGCATGGCGATCATCGTATCTGACTCATGGACGTTTGCAAGAGTCCATCGTGTGTGGTTCTTTGTCATCCACGTTTGCACCATGCGTCCCCACCCCCCTACCCACCCTCTTTCCATCTCCATTGCCCACTCCACCCAAGCTGCCCCCTTTCTTTGTGGACTTCTAAATGGCCTCTTAAGTGGTCTTCATGTTTCTTTTACTTCATGTTCCCTCCCCAAACACTAAGTCCCCACAGAGCATACAGAGTAATATATATATATATTTTTTGTGGTACGCGGGCCTCTCACTGTTGTGGCCTCTCCCGTTGCGGAGCACAGGCTCTGGACGCACAGGCTCAGTGGCCATGGCTCACAGGCCCAGCCGCTCCGCGGCATGTGGGATCTTCTCAGACCGGGGCACGAACCCGTGTCCCCTGCATCGGCAGGCGGACTCTCAACCACTGCGCCACCAGGGAACCCAGAGTAATATTTTTAAAAGCAGAAGCCAAGTCAGGCCATTCCTTTGCTTAAGAGTACATTACAAGGTATGATAATCTCTAGTTGCATTCATGTTACTACAAATGACATGATTTTGTTCTTTTTTATGGCTGAGTAATATTCCATTGTATATATGTACCACATCTTCTTTATCCATTCATCTGGCAATGGACTTTTAGGTTGTTTCCATGTTTGGCTATTGTGAATAGTGCTGCTGTGAACATAGGTTTGAATTAAACCATAATGGAAAAGAATATTAAGAAAATATATATGTGTATAACTGAGTCACTTCGCTGTACAGCAGAAATTAGCACAACATTGTGAATTAACTATACTTCAATAAAAAAAATTTTAAAAAAAGAGTATATTACAAGGATGTACTACAGGGCTTTCTAGCACCAAGCTTCCGCCTGGCTCTTCCCCTATCATCTCATACCACCCTGCTCCTTGCTCTCCAAACACACCAGCCCACTTTCCAGCAAACTGAGCTCCTGCTAACTCAAGGCCGCACTGTCTTGGTTGCCTCTGTCTGGAGTACTTTGCCCCTCATCCTTCCCGTGGCTCACAAGCCTCCAAGCCTGCACTCTGGTGTCACATGCTCTGAGCCGTCCTCCTGACCCTCTGTATTTCCATCACGTCAGAACACTAGCAGAAAGGATCTCTGTTATGACTTCATTGCTTATTGCCTGTCTCCTCCCACTCCATTCAAATAAAAGCCCCATAAAAGCAGGGAACTCATGTCTCATCACCACTACATTCCCAGTGTCTAGAACAGTGCCTGGCACGTGAAGGAGTCTGTTAATATTTGTTGAATAAAGCAGTGAGAAGAGAAACTCTGAATCTGTAACAATATATGAAATACGTCCAGCTGTGTGGTAATATTGAGGGGAATCTGAGAGGGGGCTCTCAGTGCTTGTGGGTATAAGAGAGAAAATAATGTTTCTGTGCTCCTAAGGGATGGGAATCATCTCTGATGCAGAAACATTGTGGATTGTGTTGGTGTTTAGGTGAACTGGATCTTTGTGATTGGGAGTCTGGAATGGGGGGGAATCATGAGCTTTGAAATCCAACCCTCCTTCTTCTGCTCCTTACTAGTTGTGTGATTGTTCCTGATTGTCTCTGAACTCTGATTTTCCCACCTGTAAAATGAGACAGTAATACCAGCCTTCTAGCCTTGCTTTGGAGATTAGAGATGGTCTATGTCTGGCCCACACACCTGCTCAATAAATGGCAACTTTTATTTTGGAGTTAATTCAAGACATGGCACCTGAAATCCAATTTAATTAAGCAACTATTTAAGCACTTTTAATAATTATTATAAATATTGCCAGGAATCCAAAGACGGGTAAAGTAGAAAACATGTCCTTAAATAATTAAAAGTCTATAGAAGGGTAATATAGGTTATAACACTAATAACAAATATGTGTACAGTACTTTGCAATTTGTAAAGTGATTTTGTATGCTTTTTGTTAGTTGGTTCTTACTGATACCGTGTGAAGCAAATATAATACAGGCTTTGTGACCCTGTGCAAGTCAGGGACCTCTCTGAACCTGACCTCGTCACTTGTAAAATGCAAGGAGTGATAGTTATATTAGAGAGTAATTGTGAGAAATCTATGTGATGACCTAGGCAAAGCACAGGGTTTGGCAGGTGAGAGTCACTGAAGTAAGTTCTCTCTCTCTCACCCTAATCTCTGACCGTGGATCCTGCTTTCTTATAACGTGGTGCTTCTGGGTGACTGTAATATGAAGTAGCTTGTGATCTGAGATCAGAGTCCTCCTGGAAGCATATGAAAGTGCTATGGAAGTTCAAAGGAGAGAGAAAGAGAGAGAGAGAGGGACGGAAAAGGAGAGATATGAAGTGTGAGAGAGAGAGCAGGCATCTATTTGAGAGGCTCAAGAAAAGGCTTTATCGTGGGAGAGATAACATTTGAATCTTAGAGAATAGGTAGTGCTTTGACAGATAACGAGGTAAAGGTATCAGGTTGTTATTCCAGTTAGAGGGAACAGTTGCAGCAGTGAGGTGGATGCAGGGAAGTTGCTGTTGGGCAGGGAAGGACCCACCTCTGAGTTGGTCCCGCATTGTGGAAAGCATCAAACTTATGGATAGTAGGTCATCCTAGCAAGTAATTGAGTGCCATCTTTTAGGAGCAGGGCCAAAGGTAGATGGATTTGGCAAAGGATGTAGAATGCACTGGAGAGAGGCGAGACAGACCACCTAGAAGGCTCTTACACAAGTGTAGGCAAAAAGTAATGATAGCTGAGACGCAAAGCAAGAGATAGGCTAAAGAAATGAACCACTGTTCTGTGGCAATGGTCTGGGTGACAGTGGTGAGGGAGGGCTGTGGGCAAGATGGCTCTGAGCTTTTCAGTTTAGATAATTGGGGACAGGGGTAGAAAAAGGTGGTGGGGGAGAAGAAGGCAATGGATTCTCTCGTCAGCATCCATTGTATAGGGTATTTGGGGACATCTAGTTGGAGGTTTTAATCAAACAGTTGGTAACATGGGTGAGAGGTTCAGAGTTAGGACGGGACTTTTGTGAGCCTTTTGCACACAACTTATGGTTGAAACTATGGAAGTGATTGAGCTCTCCCATGGGAGAGAGTACAGAAGAGGAGGGTGCAAAGGAGAAGAGAAGAGGTCCAGTGAGAGAGCTGGGGACATTCTTTTTTTTTTTTTTTTTTTTTTTTTGCGGTACGCGGGCCTCTCACTGTTGTGGCCTCTCCCGTTGTGGAGCGCAGGCTCAGCGGCCATGGCTCACGGGCCCAGCCGCTCCACGGCAGGTGGGATCTTCCCGGACCGGGCACGTTGGCAGCAAGGAGAAGTAGCGGCAGGAAGACAGGAAAGGGTACTGAGCGACAGCGTGCAGTATCTAGGGAGACAGTGGGTCAGAGTTTCTCCAGAAGCCAGGGCTGCCGCATAACTCTAAACGCTGTATAAACTTTGAGGATGTTGCAGGCTGTCAGAGGGCTTAGATTTGGTGATTAGCAGACCGTGGAGCTCTTTAAGAAAGCAGCTGAATGAGGACAAAAATTAGACAGCCGGATGTGAGGGGAAGGAGCGAGAAGTACTAGAAACAAGAGACCAACCTTCCTTCTAAGTAGTTTGATGGGGAAGGAGGGCTGAGATGGAGCAGTGGTTTGAAGGAGGACAAAAGGAAAAATAATTAACACACCAACTCCTTCCTTTTCTTGAAACGTGCTAATGAAGAGGGAGATACAGAAAGGAAACGTGGGACGAGAATGATGAACACAGCGTCCCTTCTCAAAGGAGAAGGCACCCACAAGCAGATAACTGGGTGTATATTAACCCTAGATACAGTAGTTGAGCAAAAGCTGCTTGGAGTCATAGGTTTAGACAATTCCCTGCTGACCCATCCTAGGCTGGTGGTGAAGGAGGTGCGTTTACCTTTGGTACCTTCTCCTGTCGTCCTGACTCTCCCTGTTCGGCTGGGAAACTCCTCCCTTCCCTGATTGTCTACTCAGAAATGAACAGTTCGTTTATCTCGGTTCTATAAACTAATGAATCTGATGAGCTAATTGCTGCTCCTGGCAGAACACTAGAAAGCTATTTCTTTTCTTTTCTTTTTTTTTTTTGCGGTACGCGGGCCTCTCACTGTTGTGGCCTCTCCCTTTGCGGAGCACAGGCTCCGGATGCGCAGGCCCAGCGGCCATGGCTCACGGGCCCAGCCGCTCCGCGGCATGTGGGATCTTCCCAGACCGGGGCACGAACCCGTGTCCCCTGCATCGGCAGGCGGACTCTCAACCACTGCGCCACCAGGGAAGCCCCTAGAAAGCTATTTCTAACAGCCTTCTGGAACCATACTAGTTTCTCTTGTTGTCTGATCCGTTAATGGTTCACATGGTGGAACTTCAAGTCAGGAGGAGCGGCGTGGGCAGGCAGAAGGAAGTGTTGGGAGACTTTGCTCTTTAAATCCCAACTTGTTTGTGGTCACCCAGACCTTCCAGTGCCTTAAGTGCTGACAAATATGGTGCCCTATCCTCCAAGTAAAATTTAAATTTTTTAAAAGATGCAAGCCTTCTGTGTCCACTGCACTTAAAACGGCTTTTTTTAGGCTTGCTGAATACAAAATTGTGGCTGAATTCAGTAACGCTGAATCTTTAAAACAACAACAAAACATTTTTTGTTGTTGTTGTGTCCCAAGTACCGCATTTGCTAACTGGGGAAGTCTGCTTCCATGGGTCAAACTTCTGTTCTCCTAGATGACGATATAGTTTCATTAGATTGGGATGCATGAGCCTTATGCATCCTGAGTTCCAGCCTGTCCATTCGAGGCTTCGCTGGATGTGGAAGATCTAATGAGCTTGCATGGAGCAGCTCCCCTTTCTAGTGCTAATGCTCTCTAATTCAACGGGGCTGGCGCCCTAGATGCCCACTATAACATAGCTACCCCAAACTTAACAACGGGTGCTGGTTTTGGTTAATGGAAGCATTCTATTTTGTGGGACATTCTTTTCTGTAATGTATGGGAGTCGTTTTTTCAGTAATATGTAAAAGCAAGGTTAAAACCTTAAAAGCAAAGTTATACTGCGTTCTAAACTCAAATGTGTGGAATTCTTAGAAAATCTGTAGTTGGAGACTAACTGTGTTCTTGGAGGATCAACGACAAGATGCAATATGGTGTTATGGGTAGAAGGCTTGGCTGGGAACCAGGAATTCTGGATCCCAGTCTCAGCTCAAATTGTTGCTTTGCATATGGTCATGGGAAGTTCTTCTTCGGAAAGGGAAGCTAATATTCCTGCCCAGCCACCAAAATCATGTGGAAGAAATGGAGATGAGGGACCTGAATATACCATAAAAGCAAAACTGCTGTCCAATGCATGGGAAAATCACAATTATGTAAGCTGTTTCTGAAGAGTGAAAAAATTAGTAGAATATTAGTTCTATTTGTAGTGAATATTTGCAGTGCACGTTTATCAGAAGTCTCTGTGCGCCCCATACCTAGTCAAGTGCAGGTCTGGGGAAAAGTTTTTATAATTCATTTTTTAACTAAAGGGACGAGAACATGTATATGTTAACCATGTGGCTTCCGTGTTGTTGGAGATGCCACCAGGAGTCTTGGCATCACTGGGAGAGATTTACAGAGTGGCAGTTGGACTGGATTGCCCAGTGCCTCACGAGGAAGCTGCCACCAGGGCAGCGTGCCCCAGAAGGAAGACTCGGAGTCGTTTTTGCTCTCTTTCATTTGGCAAAATAAACCCTCCCTTCAATGAAATAGCTTTTCACCTTCTCTCCAGTGAGAAAGGTTTGATTTTTTTATTCCCCACGAATTGACTTGGCAGAAAATCAGATCTCCTGAAACAACTACAGCAGCAACTTTTATTCATTTCTCCAAGTATATAGAACATTGAGCTCACTCCAGTTTAAAGATTACCTCCTCTCATGCCCTATGTGGTCAAGACAGAAGCCACTCTTAAAGGGAAAAATTCCAGAACCGCTGTGGTCCTCATTACTATTACAACATGTTAGAGCTGGAAACAGCCAATCTTTCACTTGTCAGAGAGGAAGAGACCCAGAAAATATAGGTAAATTGTTTAAGGTCACAAAGTATGTGTGGGACGAGGTCCTAGAGTAGAATCAATTCCTCTCTCTCCTAATCTCTACGTCGGGTACAGAACAGCTGAAGGGCAACGGCTGGGTTCATTGTATTTTGATAAGAAATGAAAATCACATACAAATAAGAACCTTATTTTTGAAACACAGATCCCATTAATTTCTCTCACAAAAGTAACTCTTCTGTCTTCATTTTGTCCATTAGCCAGGCAATAATTTGGAATTTCTTCATTGTCACTTGGGCAGGTTGCCTTCCCAGAGTGTTTTTTCGTAGCTGTCTGTGATTTTGACAGTGCTTGTGTGTCCATGCACAGGACTTTTGGCAGAAAGGAAAGAATTTGAGGCTGGTTCCCTACAGGAAGAAGGCTTACAAGATTCATGCTTGTGTGTTGCCTTTGTTCATTCTCAAGACGTGCAGAGGTTGGCATTGCCTTGGCAACTCCAGTGGAAGCCAATTGCTTCTACTGGCTTCACGGACGTCAGTTTTATTGCAGCCTCTCCTGGGAACAGCCTTGGCTTTGGCCAGAACTGGCACCAAGCTCCTTCCCTGGGGCACAGAGCCAGTGTGGGGAGGGAGATGGGAATGTCTGCGCCCAGCTCTGGCTTAGCATTTCTATCCCCGGTCACAGAGTCATCCCAGCGTAGATGGGGACAGGCAGTGGAGTGGCGAGAAGATGGAGCTGGAGGGTTCAGCTGACGGGAACAATCAGGCTGACTGGCCTTAGGGTTTCCTTGTGAGGCTACATTTGCAGATTGGTGGACCCAGGAGAGGATATAACGGTGATGGGAAAGAGCTGGTCACTGCTGGGTACGGGATGCTTTGGCACAGGGAGGTTTCTTTCTGCTCTGGGAATTTGCAGGCCAGTTCCAGATATACGGGAAGGTAGGTGATGGGGTAAAGAGGAGTAAAGGGATGCAGAAAAAGATAGGGCAACTCCTTGACTGCTAAAATCTTGGAGGTGGGGGACGAGTATGGTCAGTAACAACTGACGTTTCTGATACTCTGGAGAGAGACAATGAGTATGGATTCCGTCCCTCCCTCCAGCATCCCAGCACCATTTCACGGCGTCCTGGCACCCTGCATGCTCGTCTGCAGGCATTAGTCATCAACAGCAGCAGCAGAATTTTACTGAGCACCTACCCTGTACCGCTATGTACAAGATACTCTGCTAGGTCAGGATCTTCAGGAGCCTGGAGCCCTCATTTGTGTAGGCGAGAAATTGATAATCCTCTGGGCAGATGTGGCCCCATGGACCCAAGGCTTGGCAAGTGACCAGCACCTTTTGATGAAGAAAAAGTCACCTCTTTTTCTAGGACAGCGTCCCAAACCCACACCCTGTTAAATTTTAATAAGGATTTCAATTTCCACTCACCCACCCCCCGTCCCTGGTCTGGACATCAACCAAATGTGATGGCTCCATATTTGACAGTGATTCAACAAACCCCGAATCTCTTAGGACCTACTTACTGATTGAAAGAGCAAAACTGTCTGGGATTTTGCCTTACTTTGAACCTTCCCAGAAGCAGACACTGGAACGGATTCAAATTCAAGTTTCTTTGGGAAGTGGTTCCTGGACACACTGATGAAGAGTGGAGAAGTGAGACAGGGAAGAGAAGGAAACCAACAGAGAGCGTGTCATCACGCCAGGTTACCACCACGTGCAATGGGAGTTCCATCCCAGTGGGGAACCCTGGGAGCCAGTTTGGAATACCTGCCTCATAGTCACTCTCCCCTCCCCTTCCACCCCTGGGTGAGGGAGCTGAAGTGTTTACCCCAACTTCTGTCAGTCACTGGTTGAAGACCACTGGGCTGGTGCTGGGGAGGTCCTTCTGGCCTGCTGCGGGTGACAGAGAGGGCTCCAGTGCCAGAAAAGCCCTCAGGCAGAGATGCAGATGCTGGAGGTCAGGCCAGTGTGCGTGGAAATGGTGAAGATTGAGGGGATATGGTCAGGACCCTGGAAGCGTCTACTTTAGGTTTGCAGTTGGTATAATCACAGATGTTTCCAGGAGGGTCCAAATCTGTAATAGCAAAGCTGGTGGGTCTACAAGTGCCCGTACCAGACACAGCTCCTCTGCTTTCCTGAACAAGCTTTATGACTGAACATGGAAATTCTATTTATTTTTAAAGAGTGTAGGAGATGGCCTTAGAACAGAGTAACTTTTTCGAGGACCCCTGGAAATTAAGTGGCCCCCATGCTCTGTGGAGCAGAGCTCACGAGTCGCAGACCTGGGGGCCTAGATGCCTGAGGTGTGATTTGGCACTTGGGTGTGGTAGGGGCACCGGCATGCCAAGTCTCGGAGCTGGTACATTGTGAATGATTATCACTTATTAGCATCCCTTCCTTTAAAGGGTCACTGCTGAGTAAGTTTGCAGTACAAATGCCCGGTGAAAATTGGCTCAAATTTTTCGTAACAGAATAACACTGACCATGTCTTGAGCATCTTCTTTAACACCAGGCACTGCCCTAGATCCTTTACTTGCATGAGCACATCTAATCCTCACAGGAGGCCTGAATTGTGGATAATATTGACTCTGTTTTACAGATAAGGAAACTGAGCCTCAGAGAAATGGGAATTATACCCACGTGTATTTGGGTTCATTTCCACTATATTTTGGTAGGCAGCCTTCTTTGGGCAACATTAAGTATTGGCTACTGGAGTGAGGAGTACAGAAACACTGTTATAAATCCTTTTATAAGTCCCCTCCTCCTGGTCCACTGTTCTCTTTCTTAAAGCATGTGGATGTGTATAACTTATAGTTTTCATAAGATGATTCATTCCAGGCCATTTTATAAATGTTAACATAACAGCACAACAATGTGTTACAATGCCTGGGAACATCTCTGTGTCCATAACATATATTAATACAAATTTTATGATGTAAGTGTCAATTTAAAAACTTCTCCCGATATCAGCAAGAAATACCACTGCCTGCCCACTAGGATGGCTATAATAAAGAAAACAGATAATTACAAGTGTTGACAAGGATGTGGAGAAATTAGAACCCTGATATGCTGCTGGTGGGAATGTAAAATGGTATAGCCACTTTGGAAAACAATTTGTCAGTTCTTCAAAAGTTAAACATAGAGTTACTATATCACCCAGAAATTCCACTCCTAGTTACATTACCAGGAGAAATGAAAATATATGTCTACGTAAAAACTCCTACATGAATGTTCATAGCAGGACTCATAATAACCCCAAACTGGAAACAACCCAAATGTCCATCAATTGGTGAATGGATACAGGAAATGTGGTAAATGCATACAGTGGAATTTTATTCAGTCATGAAAGTGAGTGAAGTGGTTCATTCCACAACATGGATGAACCTCGAAAACATTATAAGTAAAAGAAACCTGTCACAAAAAGCTACATATCATATGATTCCAGGACAGGCAAATCTGTAAAGACAGGAAGTAGCTTAGTGGTTTCCCAGTGCAGGGGGAATTGAGAGGCTGGGGAGTGACTGCTAATGTGTACAGAGTTTCTCTTTAGGGGAATGAAAATGCTCTGGAATTAGACAGAGGTGATGGTTGCACAACCTAGTGGATGTTCTGACAACCACTGAATTGTACTTGCTTATTAAAGGGGTGAATTTCATGGTATGTGAGCTGTATTTCAATAAACAACACAAAACAAAACTTATTCTGGCAGAATATTTGTGTCAATAAAAAAATGAGTATCAACATTAACCCAAAGGCTTCCTGCTTTTTAGTTAATGTTTTAGAAACATTCTTTCCGATTGTTTGCCAAGCCCTGGACAGTTTATGAGTTTATCTTGTTTGATTTATTCTTGTGCAAACTAATATAATGTTTTACTGATGTCTTAACCTTGGACGTCTTTGGAGTCCTTCAATTCAAGACAAATCCATACACCTTTCCGGAAGGAAGCACATCTGCCTTTCTCTCTCAGAGAAAAGAGATTTGGATGTTGAACACTTAGCTCCCAAAGTGAAAAAAAACTGCCACGTAAATGTAGGCCAAGAGCCTTGGTCTGTCTTGTTCTGGAGGACAGCGCCAGGTCTGATGCTTCAGGGATGCCGATTTTAAATCGATACAAGAACACAACTTTCTAACATTTGGAGCTAGTTGAGTGTCGTGCAGGTTCCCTGCTGCCTCGCAGGGCTGTGGAGATGAGAGCTGTGCATTGGGAGGGCATTGGATGGGCTGACTCTCAAGTTCCTGTTAACTCTGAGAGGCCATGATTCTCATTCTCCTGCTGTACTGCTCCAGCTCTCATAGCAAGAACTCTTTGTTGAACTAATCAATTGTATATTTGGAAATAATTTAGAATTGATGGGGAAGAAAGCAGGGGAAAAAAGTACCAGAGGCTCATGCTTGTTTCCTTGATGTTCAGAGAGAGCAATTGATTCTAAAGCCAGAACTCTCAGAGCATGACACAGGGAGCCAGGAGGTCTGGATTCCAGGCACAGACCTGCTAGCCACCTAACTGGCTGGGTGACTTTCTGCAGGTCATCTACCCTCTCCCAATCTCATTTGTTTGTCTGTAAAACACAATGCTGGGTTTGGACCAAGGACGTTTTGGCTCTGAAAAATTTTAGAATTTTTCTTAATAACTCCTTCTTTTCATAACAAGTCTTACATCTGCCTTTTCCTTGCCTCTGGTTGGCTTTCACCTGTTTTTAATTCCTTCTGTTGCAAGGAAGCCTTGCCATGTGCATAATGCCCACCGTGTTTCTTGCCAGTCTTGTCCTTCTTTCCTGATCTTAAGCCCTTCTTTCCTCATTGGGTTCCTGTCAATCCCAACTTCATGGTTAACGCTGTCTCGACTTCTGTAGGCTATGGTAGGGCTCTCTGTCTTTTGTTGCCTCATTAATCGCTTTGCTTCCATCTTTCATGTTAGTCCTAACATCTGCTGTTCCATGTGTCTCCTACTTTTCCAGTAAATCATTAGCTACCTAGGAAAACAGCATGATGTAAAGGAAGAACACTTGAAATTAGAGACTTAAAGTAATTTCCCCAAAGTAATAGAGCTGGTGATGTGCCTGGGCCTTAGTTTTCCAGTTTGTGAAATGGAGATAATAATATCTACCTCATGGAGTTACTGTGAGAATTAAAAGAGATAAAATATAAAAGGATTTGGATCACAGTGGCTGGTGATGGTGTTGGTGGACAGTAGTGAGAAGGTGGTCAGCACAGGAAGAACTTGTCATATTCTGTACTTTCAGGAGTGAAGTCACGCAAACACCTGGGATGGAGAGGTTAGTGATATTCTCAGTAATCACTTCCTCTACTCAGTGTCTGAAGATAATCCCACAGAGTGAGTTTAAATCTTGTTGTGGAAATTTAAGTCTTTTTTTCCTGTTTCTTTCTTTCTTAATAAAGATAGAAGAAAAATCATTTAAATCATTGGCCCCCTTTGGTCACAACCCTTGGTTGGTCTCAGAGATTGTTATTAGATTACCTCTTGATTATCTCTTCTTGGGCATAATTTATTTCAGTTTCCTTAACCTCTCTCCTGGTGCCCATTTTCTAAAACTTTAAGTGGGTCTTTTGCTTTTGTCTGTCTCCCAGAGTAATATTCCTTCCAGGATGGGGAACAGTTGTTGGGTAACAGGTCAAATGTGTTAACAGACAGGCCATATAGTTCACAGACACTTTGCTCTCAATAACTTGATAGGAATTCTGGTGGTTTGACTTTTTTGTTTTTTAACTATAAAAATGTAAGAACCATCTGCTGTTATTTTTTTGTATGTGATCCTGGTAAGTTAGTTAGCTACACTGCTCCCATGCAATTAGCACTGCTCTGCGAGAGACTTCCATGGCAAAGCTGGGTTACCTTATTTTCAGTTGTAATGTACGTGGAGTGTGTGTCCCATCCAGATTCCTTTCATAAATTGCAGCAGGTTTGCATAACATGCAATTAGGTCTTGGCATTTATATGGCTTCTGTCTTAGCCGGTTAGATGCTTTAATAGTAGTGGTCCATTTGATTGGTTGAGAATGGGTCACATAGTAATTTCTGTGGAGCAAACCAAATAGGGTAATGTAATAGAAAGTGATGGCAGGGTGGGGTGGGGCTGCTTTAGTTTAGCGTCACGGAAGCCCTCAAAGGAGGAGAAGTTGGAGTTGACATCTGGCAGGGGATGAAGAGACAGCCAAATGAAGATCTGTGGTGAGCCAAGTGAAGATCTGCAGTGAGAGAATTCCAAGAAGGTGGAAGCGTTAAGAGCAAAGGCTCTGAGCCGAAGAATAAGTACGGTACTGAAGGAAGTCCAGTGGGCTATGCTGTAGCAAGATGGAGGAGAATGCAGGGAGCTGAGGGTGGAGAGGGTCTAGTCTAAGTATAATAGGAGCCACTGGAGAATTTTAAGAGGGATGATACCATTCGATTTACAGTTCTAGAAAGCTCACTCTGCTAAGTGAAGATTGGATTGTTAGGAGCAAGAATGGAGGCAGGGAAACCGGTCAGGAGACTGTAGCTGTTGTCTTGATGAGAAACGATGGTGGCTTGGACTGGGGTTATGTGGTGTAGATGGTGAGAAGCGATAGAATTTGGGATATATTTTGGATTTGGAATCTATGGGACGTGATGGATGATTTTGGCCTGAGTACTAGGTGATTGGTGGTGCAGTTCTTACTCAGACATAGAGGGCTTGATGGTTCTTTTTTGTCCAGTCAAGTTTGAGATGGCTAATGGACATCCAAGTGGAAATGTCTAGCAGGCGATTGAGTATATGAATCTGGAGCTTGGGTGAGATTTGAAGGCTGACATGTTCATTTGAATTACAAAGAGGAGGCTGAGGTCTGGGTCCAGGACACACTGTCACTCAGAAGTCTGGAAGAGACATCAGCAAAGGTCATGGACAGAGTGGCCAGAGAGGTCTCAGAGGACCGTGTGCTGAATAGGTGCCTGGAAAGGAAAGTGTCTCCAGAAGGAGTAACTGGTGACCTCATCATTCAGTTTCAAATGTTAGCACCCAGCACCCATATTAAGATGTAAATCCAAAAATTTACTCTGCAGCTGCAAATGTAGTGACAACTAGAGCAAGCTGGGCCCATGGCCTGCCCACAGAAACCCTCAGCCACAGTGGGATCAGAAACAGGGAGACTCTTGTCTCCTGGGGGTCTTTGCTGCAGTCTCGACCAGGATTTGTGAGATTTCCATTTCTTTACCAAAACAGCAGAGAGTGATGAGTTCGTTGTTGTTATTTTTGCTTAAATGGCCGTTGTATATACAGCTGGCACACTGTGCCACAAGTCAGTTCTTAAAAATAAAAGCCTATGACCGCCTCAGCGCATGAAAGGACACATAAAAATGCTTACATTTTTAACTAATTTATGTTCTAATCCTGACAAGATAAGTCTCATAACAAATCATTTTCTAAATTTTCTCTTTTCTCGAAGGCAGTTTCTGTTTGGGAATTAACTTCAGCTTATGGAAAATTGCTATATTATGCGTTTGTCACTTGGTAAATGTGATACTATTGAAATGAAGAGTAGAGATTTCTTGCTTTCTACGTCTTTTAAAGTGAAAGCACAGCACACTCCAACAAACATTTTAAATTAAAGGGCAAAATTGGGGACTCCTATTTTTTGTATCATATACTATAATTTAATGGGTCCTTTCCCCTGCTGTGTCAAGTGCATTTTCTCTAAAATCTAAAGCAGGATCATGCTGTACGCAAGACGGTTTATTTTGGTGATTCTCATCAAGTTTGGAGAAATGATGGATTTGTTTTAAATTAAGCAAAGCTGCATTTTCTTTCCAGAAGGTTCAGCGGACGACAAACACTTAGGCAGACTCTGTAAATGTTTATTCTAACCTTTTACACTACTGACATTTAGTTGACTTTTACAAATAGATAAAGCTGCTAAGAATATGGTGGGCTGATCGTTGGCAATAGATTGCAGTGAGGAGTATAATCGTGGTCATTCAGCCCAATACTAGATTCACTGATTGAATGAGACTTGCTGGGAACAAAACATCAGGAAATAATCCCTTTCCAGAATTTTAACAGAATGAATGGTTCTGCTGCTTTGTATAAAAACAAAATTTGATCGTACCTGAAAATTCTCCATGTTTTTCTAAAACCAAGCTGGAAGTAGCTCGTTTACCTGGTTGGCGCAATCTTGTTTTTTTAAAGACGAAAGCTCGAGAGCACAGCCCTAACACGTAGCCTCACCTACGTGTGGCTTTACCATAGACATAGAGGAGTGAAATATTAAGCCCGTCTGACAGCTGTGTGCTTCCTTTTGTGTGAAGGTTATGGGATGTAACAAGCCTTGTCCTTGGATCCCCCGTGAGCGGTTATCTTTTCAAGGTGTCAGACTTGTCCTTGGGCGGTTCCCCGTGTCCAGAGCCACGTGTAGGAGGTGCAGGGTGGGAGTGAAGGAGGCTCTTGGCTCTCTCCTCTCCTCCCTTCTCTTCTCCTGCCCTCCCTTCTGCACTTGGGGAAAATGAAGGTGAAGGGGCCGGGGGGAGGACCACCCCTTGCCTGGGTGGTAATTGGTGGGGAAGAGGTGCTGTGATGGGGGGTTCTCCCGGGGAAGAGGCTGCGTCTGTCCTCCCTACCTGCTTCCCCAGTGTGCAGCACTGGGCGTGGAGACGCCCCGTAACTGCTTGTTGAACGCTGAGTGGTGGAGTGTCAGGGCTCTGCACCTCCGGAGTCAGT
Source organism: Tursiops truncatus (assembly GCF_011762595.2). Taxonomy (NCBI): domain Eukaryota; kingdom Metazoa; phylum Chordata; class Mammalia; order Artiodactyla; family Delphinidae; genus Tursiops; species Tursiops truncatus. Next base: position 81,047,778 of record NC_047040.1, on the reverse strand, counting down.
AGCACCTCAGCAGAACCTCTTCCCTTCCCTCCGGCAGTTCCCTCCTCCAATCGCACACAGCCCAGTGTCGGGCCAAATCCCCAGAGCCCACACCTGGGGAGAGCACTTGATTTATATATTTATAAATATATTTATGTAGAGGCCCCCCTTTATCTCCAAAGCCTCCACCCAGTTAAGACACCACTTATGCATGTGAAGAAAACACTAGAGTAATCTAGGACACAGAGCAATAATATCTGGCTATTAAGAGCAGCTTCTTAAATCAGATCATGGCATCTTCCCACTGAATAAAATCCAAGTGCGTTACCTTGGCTAATTTCCTTTCCCATCTCCTCTTGTACACCCTCTAGTTCCTTGAGCACTCCAGGCCCCTTCCTGTCTGCTCCACCCTTTGCCTGGAATGTTCTTCCGTGGTTCTTCACCTTTCTGATCTTTTAAAGATCCACTTAACTGCTACTGCTTCATGGAGGTCTTCTTTGGCCTTCTCTCATCCCCTCTGTCCCTTTACGTTATTCCTAGGCACGTTGCATTTTCCTGTGTGTTTGCTTTCTTGTTCATTATAGCTGTCACACTTGATTGAATGTTCTCCAGGCAGGACTGTCTTCTGATTTGGTTAGCATCTAGTCTATGCCTGGATCAGAAGAAACTCTCAGTGACTAAATATTTGTTTAAATGCGTGAATGACGTGTCAACCTACATTTCATCAGAGAAGGTGCTTCAGGTAGGGAAAAAAAATGTTTTTCTTCTTTCTCCTTTCCGATTCTCAACATACAGTACACACACACAAACAGTATATTCTTAACATACAGTACACACACACAAACATGTCGTTCATGTTAGAAAAGTTCCCTAGTCTTGGGCTTCCCTGGTGGTGCAGTGGTTAAGAATCCGCCTACCAATGCAGGGGACATGGGTTCGAGCCCTGGTCCGGGAAGATCCCACATGATGTGGAGCAACTAAGCGCATGCGCCACAACTACTGAGCCCGAGTGCCACAACTACTGAAGCCCGCGTGCCTAGAGCCCGTGCTCCGCAACAAGAGAAGCCACCGCAATGAGAAGCCTGTGCACTGCAACGAAGAGTAGCCCCCGCTCACCGCGCTTAGCCCGTGCACAGCAACAAAGACCCAACGCAGCCAAAAATAAAAATAAATAAATAAATTTATTTTTTAAAAAAAGAAAGAAAATTTCCCTAGTCTTGGTAAGGAACTGCCTTAAAGAGTGGGCTTGGTGACTTAGTGCCTATGGTCTGACTAGTGCCATTAGTGCCTTTTCTTCCTAAGCGTCTAATGTGCTTTGCCGTTTCCTTCTAGCAAGGAAAGCCATATGTCTTCGACAGAGTGCTGCCTCCCACCACGACCCAAGAGCAGGTTTACAACGCGTGTGCAAAGCAAATTGTCAAAGGTAAGTGCTAACTCTTCATTTCCTCGGGGCGCTTCAGAGTAATGGAAGACAGTAAGTGGTATTCGCAGCCTAGGAATCAATACCCTTTGACCATAAGCAGAGGCCTGCTAATTGGAAACACTGAATTATAGTGAGTTCTGGCCCTGATTTGCTGTGATGTCAGGCAAGTTATTTAACTCCTCAATACCTCCTTTCCAAGGAGATTTCTTTATTTCTTTTGCCACCTTTTGGGCAGAGTTATTCTGTCACCCAGAAGTTTAAAAGCAAGGTAAGCTATAGTCACGCTATTTGTGTAATGGTTCTAAAATACTGCTGAAGGTATAGTACCTCCTCAGGAGAAAAATATCTATTCTGAGACTCCAGTTGTGTATTTTTGGTTGATTTATTTTGTGCATCTGTCTCTTCAGAAAGAAGCTTTTTTTTCTTTTTTAATTTTAAATTTTTTTATTGGGGTATAATCGATTTACAATGTTGTGTTAGTTTCAGGTGTACAGCAAAGTGAATCTGTTATACATATACCTATATCTACTCTTTTTTAGCTTCTTTTCCCATATAGGCTATTACAGAGTACTGAGTAGAGTTCTCTGTGCTATACAGTTATCTATTTATATATAGTAGTATGTATGTGTCAATAGAAATGATCCCTGAAAGTATAGTCTTCAGGAAGAAGCTTTAAATGTGGGAAATTCTTGGGCATCAAGGAATTTTCTACAGCATCCTAAGATCACATTACCTTGCTGGTTAGTGAGTTGTTCTTGCTAGTCAGCATTCCTCAATGATACTTTCATCTAACCCACTTTCAAGCATGCCACCCAGATCCTGACATCTGTTCTTCCCCATAGGTAGCCTGAAGCCTGAATCTGTGTCTTAGAGATCAATCCTATTCTCTGGGACTGGCCTTGGTCCTGAAGGATCTGTGTCAAAATAACAGCAAGGAGACAAAGCAATTTACACGTTGCTCTACCTTGCCCTTTTAAATCGGGGGCAGGGTGGAGCTTGCCTTTGGGGAGCTCACCATCTGGACAGAGCTGAGGGGCATCTTTGCCTTTCATACTTTGCTTTTCATCCTTAAATCCTTGCCTTCAAATTGGAATGCTGCAGCAATTGTGCTTTCAAATGTCTCGATGCTGCCACTTTTATAGGCAGTGCTAGATTCAAAGAGTGAAAAGTAAAACAAACAAACAAACAAAAAACCCCCAAACATCTTGTCATATTAGATCCACTTATTTTTAGAAGCTGAGCTGACTAACCTAACTACTTGAAATGCATGAAAATCAGCCCTGGGTACATCTGTTAGATTAATTCTGACCCTGGACACCTGCGTGGGAGACGCCCATCAGAATGTAATGTTCCTTGCTGAGGTGTATGGTTATTCACATTCTTGTTGCAGACATCAATTAAATTAGACGGTGTTCACAGTAAGATTATTATAGAAAATTGAAGAGAAAAAAATATGCCTGAATATGAGCTTTTTTTGAATTAATCGTTTGGGCCTGTATCTGGTGGTAATTTTTGTCTTCTCTCTACTTCTACTCTTTTGCTTCTCTTTCTATCTAAACATATTTGCTCTTTCTTTCTGGAATATATAGTTCTAGTTTGCTTCTAGTCAGCCCTCCTTCCCCTCTATTGTCAGACTCTTTCATATTTTTATTAAAGTAAGATTAATCACATATGAGCCAGAATTTCCTTGTTTTTCTCTCCTCCTTCATTATCAGATCTAAATAGTATTTACTACGTGCTATGCTAAGCGTTAGGGCCATTTAAACACATACCTGCCCTCTCTAAGTTGACATTGTAATTAGGGATGGATACACTCTGTTTTTTAAAAATCCTGTGATTAACAAACAATCATAATAATCTTTGAGTCTTTATTTACTAGATAAGTTTGGGTCCTTTCAGCGCTTGGAATTCTCTATAATATATGAAATGTCAGAAATGGGCAATCCCTGGGGGGTTCCTATGGGCACCCTAACTATGGATAACTTGAGGCCCAAATATATAGTGAGCCACAAAGAAAACTATTTAGAATAAAATTGGGACTTCCCTGGTGGCGCAGTGATTGGGAATCTGCCTGCCAATGCAGGGGACACAGGTTTGATCCCTGGTCCGGGAGGATCGGATCCCACATGCCGCGGAGCAATTGGGCCCGTGTGCCACAACTGCTGCGCCTGCGCTCTGGAGCCTGTGTGCCACAAGTGCTGAGCCCGCATGCCTGGAGCCCATGCTCTGCAGCAAGAGAGGCCACTGCAGTGAGAGGCCCGTGCACCGCAGTGAGGAATGGACCCCGCACTCTGCAGCTAGAGACAGCCCGCGCACAGCAATGAAGACCCAACACAGCCAATAATTAATTAATTAGTTAATTAAAATAATAATAATAGAATAAAATCAGGCTCTGACATGATATAGTAAACAGACATTTCTTGGGCACCATACATATAACATGAACATACTCATTTTGTAGCAATAAAGAGTATCTTATTCTCCCTTGAAAGAAAATTATTAGGGGCATAATGAAGACCAAGTTTAACTTTTTTTAATATCCACTGAGGCTAGTGTGAGGGGAAGTGGCTGTGTATTTCTGCATCAGCAAGATAAAATGTAGGCATATAAGAAAGAACTGCTTGGAATAGATTACTAGGTACAGCTGAGGCATCTGTGGCCCTGACAAGCCCTATTTACATCAAGTATGGAAGGTGGTGCAGTGGAGGTCTTTTTTTTCTAGAGGCCAAGAATTGAATTAAATGACTTCTAAAGGAAGTTTAAATTGTGGTCTCTGTGATTCATGGTAATGTAGTGGACTGGTGAGCTTTCTTTTCAAGTCTATCTAAACCCTTAATGTTTTTGAGATCAGGAAGACTCCTTTTAACTGGACAGCTTTATTCTCTCTCAGTCTTTACATTCCCTTCAACTTCACTGAGTTAAAAAAAAATATTTCGAACATTTGATTGTAGAATCCTGGCACCTCCCACGCTCCCCTTTTTATCTGGTGTGTATTTCTCAAAACATCTTCTGAAAGAGTCTGTAGAATCTCTTCCAGTTCTTCTAGAAGAGGTTATAGGGTTTGTGAGTACCAGCATGGTAAATAGAAAGGTTCCTATGGATGCCCTAGGAATTAAAAACCATGGTTACCGGACACTATTACTGAAATAAGAAGAACTGCGTCCCAGCCTACAGAAGCCACCCCTGGCATTTGCCTTCCAAATTAACTGGATGTAGACCATCCAGTGCTAGAGAAGATGGTTTCTTGTTTTCCAGTTCTAATTTCTTTAAATTGCATTCATTTAGTTGTTTCTTTCATTCATATTTTTATGAAAGTATATTAGGTATTTGCCATGTGGTAAGTACTGCTAGGGACTGGAGTCACCAAGATACATAAGACTGCAAGAATCTTTGAGTATAGGGAAAGAGACAGACGCATGCACAATTATCATACACGTGGGGATTATGTGCTTTAGGATGGGTGTGTGCAAAATGCTGTGGGAGCACAGAAGAAAGTCACTACTGGTTTTGGTGGGTAGAGAGGAGGATTGGAGAATGAAGGCTTCTTGGAAAGGTTGGGTTCTGAGGAGCATAGAAAATGCAGGGTGGTACAAGCAGAAGAAATAGCAAAAGCATAAAGACCCAAATTATATGGGCAGCTTAGAATGGTACAGGGTGCATGGCTATGAGACCTATAAAATTAGACTGGACCAGAATTTGATAGAAGTTGAAGGGCTTTATCTTATAGGTGATGTGGACCCATTGAAGAGTCACAAGCTTAGGATATTATCAGATCTATTTTATTATTTTATTATATATGACTCTTAAGAAGAATTATATTTATTTAACTGCTGTTATCTGTCAGGCGCCCTGTATGCATTTTACATATGTTATTGCATTTTAAATCTTTACAACTTTATGAGGTGTGAACATTATTATTCCCTTTGTACTAAAGAGGAAATTGAGGTGAAGTAACTTGGCCAGGTCGTTGAGGGAGTAGTGAAGCGAGGCTGGGCCTCGAACCTGAGTTCGTCTGACTTACTTGAATTTTACTATCCTGCCCCCACTTTTCTGGTGGGCCCATAATGAGCATTTGATAATTATTTTATGAGTTGTTCCTTTTCCATCAGGCCATATGGACCACATTGCAAAAAGACAGGGGTAGGAATGGCGGTGGGGAAGGGGAGAGGGGAGAGAACGGAGAACGGAGACTGGGTTCCAGAGCTGAAGGGTGGCCCTGGCTGTCTGCCGATAGTGAGACACACTTCCATTCTGAGACGCTGCACGCCCTCACCTGGGCACAGTGCCTGCCCTCGGACTGGTGGGGCCAGTATCCCGGTTGGCCTCTGGCATTCGGCAGAACGGTCTCTGCGTTCTCTGGGCACCGCCTGCCTGAGCAGTGTGGTTGGCTGGCAAAAGCCTTAGGATTCCAAGCCAGGGGTGAGTTGCAGCCACTATTGCCAGGGGCTCTGGTGCCACGACCAGGCCACTGTTTCACCTGGAGAGTCGATAGGAGGCCACAGCAGCCTCCTCAGGCACCCTGGTGCGTAGGTATGATTATGTCTTCCCCAGATTCTTACCTGATAATGGAACTAACTCTTCTGCTTCAGCAAGACCTGGACTCAGAACTAATAAAACCTAGGATGGAAAGCTTGGCTCTCAAGGCTGCACCGGGAAGCAGCAAGTATTTTCAAGGACCCCGTTCCACTCCTCCCTCCCAGGGCTCTTCCCACCCGCTGTGGACTCTCTTTTGGGTTTGCTTGGCCGCTCGATGGACGTGTGCTGTGCTCGTGGGGCGCCGCTGGCTGTGTGGTGTGAGCTGAGGTCACATCACGCCAGACTCCATCACAAAGAAAGGTTCTGTCCAGCTGGGCTGGTTCCTGGCTCTGTGGCTGGTGTATAGAAACAGTCATTATGTTATGGCGGAGACTCTGAAACAAATGCTCTCCTCGGCCCCAGGACCTGTCCCTCAGCGTGATGAAAGTGCCTTTCTGTGGGCTGTTTCTGCGAGAGGCAGGCGGGTTGGTTGTGTGGCTCAGTGGCACCGAGCACAGGCCTGTTCCCTCATCTCTCTGTGCTTGGCGGGTGTCCATCTCCCCGTATCTCAGTGGTCCAGCCCCAGATGCACTTTTGTGCTGCGCCCCCCTCCCGGCCTCTCCTCTCCTCTCATAAGCAAATACAGCCTCAACAACAAACAAACTCCCCCAGACCTGGAGTTTGGAAGAAAGTAGAGAACACTGGGTTTGAAGAGTTTTCTGTTTTCTTTTAAAATTACCTTCTGATTCGGAATCCAGTTGATAGAGGGCGGCATCAGCCCTGTTCAACCTTGAGCACCAGAGGTGGGTTCTCCAACAACAAATTAATTGTAACATGATTCTGAACACTTTAAAGGCCACACAGGGGATGGGGAAGTTAAGCTGTGACAAAGTGAGAGAGTGGCGTGGACATATATACACTACCAAACGTAAAATAGCTAGTGGGAAGCAGCCGCATAGCACAGGGAGATCAGCTCCGTGCTTTGTGACCACCTAGAGGGCTGGGATAGGGAGGGTGAGAGAGGGAGGGAGATGCAAGAGGGAGGGGATATGGGAACATATGTATTTGTATAGCTGATTCACTTTGTTATACAGCAGAAACTAACACAACATTCTAAAGCAATTATACGCCAATAAAGATGTTAAAAAAAAAAGGCCACACGGAGTTTGTCCTAATGGGCTTCTCTTATGTGTTCTCTTCTTCTCAAAAAAAAAAAAAAAAAAAAAAAACCCTAAGAAATTGCCCGCAGTGTTGAAATAGCCTCAGCAAAGAATCAGGGATTCTCCAAGTAAGAGTCTCGTGTGCCTCTCAGCTGTCTACCCCAAACAAGTGATGCTGTCCGTGAGCTCTTGTTTTCATATATGTGCCCCAGTCCTTAACCTGAGGGAGTTTGGTGAGCAGTGACTCCCTAGGAGTTAGGAGGATTGTGCATTCTCTTAGCGAGGGTGGATTTAGAGGGGTGGACTGAGCCTGGGGGTTGTCTGCGGGGCAACATTCAGATGCCTTGGTCCCATTGCTTCCTGGCGGAGGAAGAAGCAAGTGCTGGGTTTTCTCCCATCTGCAGAGCTGGGTTCTGAGCTGAGGTTTCTTCAGCGTGGGGCAGTTGTTCAGGGCCGCCTGTATGTGCAGGTGAATGAGTAGGGTGGCCAGCGGCTGCGATGAGGAACCCAGGGAGCTGGACCCCTGGCCTTGGCTGCCGTCTTCCTGCCCCAACACCTGAGGTAAGGGGTCGTCCCAGGCTACTTCCTCCACAGGGACTTAAGATAAGAAAGAAAGCCCTTTCAGTTTGGGGGAGAGGTTTAGTCTCTAATAAACAGGAGTTTTAGCGCTGGGATTGTGGCTGAAATTCTCGTTGTCTGGAGTTGTTTGTGCCATGGATATGTAGAATTTGAAAACAACCACCAAGGGTGGAGACCACTTTCTTTGGTCCCTGAAAGCCTGTCACATTTGTGGTTGTGTAGAAGCTCTCCACTCTGGCCACCATTTTCAGACTGTAGAAATCTTTTCTCTGGGCAAGTTGGCACTTTTGAGAAAACTGAAGCTTGAACCTCCAACCCTTACACTGTAGTCTTCACGTTTTTGCTTCCCCCGTTACCAGGGAAACCATTACCAGAAGTTGGATACGTGCGAACATTTTCTCTCTCAATATAGCTTGACACAAACTCTTGAGGGCTGCCAGGATTAAAAAAAACTGCCACTTAATTTTTCTTTTTTTAGCTACCCGAGGGAAAATCCTGCTTTCTTTTCTGATCCCAGTTCACACTCCAAAACCTCAGACCAGTACAATGTGCATTAAAATTTTTTTTTAAAAGACCCAACAGGGGCTTCCCTGGTGGCGCAGTGGTTGAGAGTCCGTCTGCCGATGCAGGGGACACGGGTTTGTGCCCCGGTCCGGGAGGATCCCACATGCCGCCGAGCGGCTGGGCCCGTGAGCCATGGCTGCTGAGCTTGCGCATCCGGAGCCTGTGCTCCGCAACGGGAGGGGCCACAGCAGTGAGGGGCCCGCGTACCGCAAAAAAAAAAAAAAAAGACCCAACAAAACAGCAGAAACTAACCAGCATCATAAAATTGAGAGAGACCAAGAAAGCAAACCAACCAACCTAATCAGGGCCTGAAATAGATGGAGCTGATTGGCTGGCTTGATTTTTCTGTAAGTGGCCTTGGAGAGGACACCCCCTTATGGGGCTCCTGTCCCCACCCCTCTGTGCTTTTAGGAATGAGGACTTCCTCCCTTTATATAGAGATGGTGGGTCAGGGAATATTAATTATGCATCATTCCGCTTTCAGTGATGTTTATGTGGATGAAGTAGGATCGAGGGAAATGAGCACTAAATATATTTTAATCACCTTTGCTGCTTTGAAAGAATTCCCACAGATAATCGTCAGCTCATAGCAGGGTCAGTCCATCTGTCCGCACGCCTCCCCTCGTCCCTGGATGAGAGAGAGGGAAGCGGCCTGCAGCGTGGGGCACAGTCTGCTTCTTGTTTGACTAAAAGAAATTCCCGATGCTCTTGGGCCAGGGTCATCTTGCTAGCACAGTCACTGAAAAAACAGAGGCCCTAAATTCGAGTCAGGGCCCAGTTGGTTTCCGGGCTGATCGGATTGTCACCGTGTGTCTCAGTTTATAGAGTGGGACCCTGTCCCCCCAGCTGTGGAGTAGCTCTGCTCTGAAGGGGCTTAGCACGGCCTTCTCAAGAAACCTCCCCAAGGAGCCTGCCGGGGCCAGGGTTTAAACCGACCCAAAACAGATCTTCAGGAGAGAAATCCTATTCTACACCTCACTCCAGACACTCAGGGCACGATAATGTTTTGGGTTTTTTTTTCCCCACCTCAACTGATCTCAAGAGATCAACGTGGAGAAGAAAACTCAAATACCTTTCTACTAAAAAGAAAATACACTGCTCGATACCTGTTTCGATTTTGATGTTACCAGGAGAAAGTGTGTCTGCCTCCTTCTTCATTAATATATTCTGTAGCCATGTGAGTCCATTTCTTTTTATTTTGTGGAGCAGTGGAGGCCCTCGTTCCTGCTTTTATCTCACAATTCTACTTAAAATGCACATGGAGTTGAAATACATCATTTGTGTGAAAAATGAGGTGGGCCATTTGGAAAATGCAATTTTAAAACAGGCAACCAGCACTAGCATGCAATCAAAGTAATGAGTTAATTTTTTTTCTTGCTCACAGATGTCCTTGAGGGTTATAATGGGACAATTTTTGCGTATGGACAGACATCATCAGGAAAAACGCACACCATGGAGGTAAGGTTGCAGCGTGCTGTTATGTCGTCTCTGAGATGACTGAACGGAAGTGGTGCTTCCAGCAAAATGCGAGGTGCATGCGGCTTTTTGACGGGGCAGTAGATGGTTAAGGGATGGTTATGTTCGTGTCACAATTTTTTGTGTCTTTGAGGAGTTTTAAAAATATTGTTGAGTAATAAAATCTCAGGAGTTCAGTATTTTAGAAAATCCTTTGTTGATAGCTCTGTCAAAATAGGAATAATAAATTCTATTTAAAATAATCATCGATAATCTAAACAGTGGTGTGAATATCCCTGTGGACTGCCGCCCCAATCTTACTGAGAAAGTCTGCTGTGAAAATCATTTAGTCTAAGAAGGGCCTCTGGGGAGGTGAGTCTCTTCTGAATAAATGAAAAATGGTAGGTCAGAGGTTGAGAGAAGTTGGCTTGTGGACCAAATGCAGCCCACAGACATATTTTTGTTTGACCTGCACAGTGTTTTTTGTTTTTGGTTTGTTTTTAATTGCAGGCAGTGTTTAAAATGAGATGGTTTCAAATAATTCTAAGTGTCCAACTTTGGCTGAAAATGCTGAAGATCTAGCAACTCTGGGTAAAATTTCACCATAATATAAAGTGTAAGCTTCACTGGAGCAGTGCTCTTCAATGTCTTGTTCACCTTTTTACTTACATTGCTATTGTGTGGGACCATGGTGGTCACCTAGGAAGGCTTCGATAAAGTATTTGTGAAAATGATAGCCTCATGGTGGCCCTGGCTGACCCACGTTGGTGGGGCTGGGCCCTCCACGCACATTGTGAGCAAGTGTTCAGCATCCTTCCCCGCAGACTTACACACCTGGCCTCTCTGTGCTCTTGAGGGTGTGACACCAGCTCTAACTGTTAGCCCTGGAGCTCTGTGGCTCCAGGCTGTCTTCCAGATGAGGCACGCCTGCAGACAAAATTGGTCCCCTTTACCTCTTCTTTTCCTGCTTTTTGCCATGGATCGGACTCCTGTGTGGTCTTTGGGGCTGGATAATTCTTCTAAAGGCTGGGCCCACCTGACAGGTGAGGCGAGGTGAAGAGCAGTTATTATAAGAAACTACACAGAGGAAGTTTGGGGAATTCAGCTTACAAGCAGCAGGGTAAGATGAATCCTTAATCCTTCAAGCTTATGTTTTTCATTTACTGTCCCCTCTTGGGAATGTCACCGAGACGCTGCTGCAGCATCGGTTTAGCTTATGAATCATTGCTATTGAAGAAGAGATTTCAAAGGCTCGAGGCTAAAATCCTCAGGGCTCTGATGTTCTGCTCACACCGATTTCAAGTGTGGGGTGTGCCTCCGGGGATCTCATTCCTGTTGTGTTGACTCGCTTCCCCCCCATTTTGCTGGAGACAGAGTGGTTCAGAGATTGTACGGATTAAAGGAAGCACGAGGTTTATTTGCCACCTTTTCTAGACGGAGCAGGACTGTTTCCTGACACCTGAGCCTTTCCGTCTCCTCTGCATCTCACATCCTACTGCAGTACTCCTTGGAAATGGTGGTACAGGCACGGCCGTCCCCACTCTCCGGCTCTGGCCCCTCGCCTGTGTCTCCTCCTGGGCCCCATACCCTTAACCTTCTAGGTGCTAGAAAGCCGCAGTGGCATACATTTCCTAAGTTCCACCCACTCCAGTAACCATGGACAGAACCTTCTTCATGGTTCATAAGGCATGAGAGAGAGAGAGAGAGAGAAAGAGAGAGAGAGAGATTGATTGATTGATTAAGAGATGGCTTCTCATGAGGGAATCATTCCTTAGTTCTTTGGAAAGTTACCAAACAACATACAATACAAAAAATGCCATATTTAAAATCCCTCCACATCTTACAAAAACGCCTCTACGAGTGACCTTTTAAGCTTTGGGATTAATTCGTCTTTGGGAAATACAAGGTGTTTGCTAAATGTCAGAAATTTAAACTGTAAACTATCAAAGGAGAGACCTGTCCCCAGAGTAAAACCTTAGTTTGTGTTTTGTGTGTATGGCAGGGGTAGGTGGGTGTGAGGAGATGGCAAAGAGGTATGCCAGCTCTTTCACACTAAAATTGGAGATGTCTTATTAAATGAGGGCATCGCCAGCCCTCTGTGACTCACGGTGTCAGCCACGCAACTCCTGGAGCAGTGCTGTGGGTCCAGAGGGAGCCACGGGACCTAAAGGGAATGGGATTCTGTGCGGGCCACTCTAACAGTTGCCTGAATTCTGTCTCCTTTCCATCCTTGCCAGTTTTAAAAGGTTGCTGGTAATGAGCTGCTTTTCTTTATCGTGACTTTGAAGGATCACATGCTTAGGCCCACAGGAGGAAGGAGAGGGGTGGCTGTGGGTCCTTTTCTAGCACCTTCTCACCCCCTACACACACTTCATCTGGCTCTTTCTGTTGGGTGATTTTAGGTCGGAGAAAAGGTAGGGGATATTTTAGAGGAAAACAGAGGAAAGGAGGAACCCGAAGCTGAAATCCAGAGGCTGTAGGAGACCAGGAAACCCAAGATCCTGGAATGCAATTAAATTTAAAAAAACCCTGCAGGGCTCTCACCATCTGAAAGGAGGATTTTATGTATTCAGCATTACACATTGTGATCCTTTAAAGGCTTTTGCAAGGGGCTGTTAACTCCCTGAATGGACAGAAAGTGTCACATTTAAAAGCTGTTTTTCATTTTAATCCCCTCCATTTTGGGTCTGACATCCAGTGGTGATTCCATACCTTCTCCTGAGGGGAACAAACAGATGAGCCGACATAAAATTGGAAAGATTAGCTTCCGAAAATGGCGCATTTCAGGCGGATTTTCAGTGCAAAGAGGAAATACTTGGCAGTGTTGGTGCTAAGCTCCATAGGACCCTTGGTGCACTGGGCCCTGGCTGGGCTCTGGCGGGCAGCGCTCGGGGAGGGTTGGAAGAGAGGTCCCTGGGTGCCGGCTGCCCCGGGAAGAGAGGGCTGGGCCTTTGTTCAGCGCGGGAGGCTGGGAAGGGCTTCTCTCGGCCCCATGCCTCACTTTGTGGCCCTCTTCTGCACATGGATTTAGATGGATGGAGACACGCAATGTTTTTCCTTCTGCCCAAAGGGACACCTGGAGGCCCTGGAAGGGTGCGGGCTGCTCTGCTGCGAGGAGTTGCCAAGTGATTTTTAATGAGCCTGTCTGAGTGCATTGGTGCTCTTGCGCTGACAGGCCCCCTGCTCTCCCATCTTAAGTGTTTCAGGAAACTCTGTCCTGCTTGGGAGGCTGAGGCGGCCACTGGGGCTGGAACAAAGGGAGTCTTGTTCTGTGGCCAGTGGCCTGGGTCTGCTTTCTGCTTTCACGTGTGCTCCGAGAAGGCCACCTTCAGAAGTGGGAAAAGTTTTTGGAGAGGATTATACAGGATGCAAGCGTTAAAATGTCTCTTCTTTTTGCTTTCTGGGAGAAACGAGAAGACGGAGTGGGACATTCCCCTCGAGTCCATCCCTGATGCTCCAGCCGACTAAACTTGTCGTTGTTCTCTCAGTTCCTACCTTTGTTCTGTTACTCCCATCTCCTCTCCTCTGCCCACATCCTCTTTGTCCGTCCTTAATCTTACTCATCCCTCAGGATTTGGTGTCTCTCAAGGAAGCCATCCATATCACCCCAGCTGGAAGGGACTTTTCTGTTCTGAGTTTCTATAGCTCTTTGCCTCCTGACCACCTTTTATTGCCTGAGGTGACTGTTTATTGTATGTGTACATGTGCATTTCATTTGCAAAGCAGTCAACATAGATGCAGTGAAGACCTTTCTGGAACACCTCTCTGTCTCATACACACACCACACACATCCGTCCTCACCACGCACATACCCCACACCCCTCCATGCCACACACCCACCACACATCGATAGCCCTGCACACACATCCACATGCCACTCACACCCACACACTGCACACACCACATATACTGCAGATACACACACTACATGAACACACAGCCACAGCACACCCAAACTACATACATCACCACCACAGAAGCCAGCACTACACACACCCACATGACACACATCCACACTATGTATGTGAACGCCACACACATGCACACTACACACCATGTACATTAACACCACACACACACACACACACACACACACACACACACAGATTGTTTTTTTTTTTTTTTTTTGCGGTATGCGGGCCTCTCACTGTTGTGGCCTCTCCCATTGCGGAGCACAGGCTCCGGACGCGCAGGCCCAGCGGCCATGGCTAATGGGCCCAGCCGCTCCGCGGCATGTGGGATCCTCCCGGACCGGGGCACGAACCCGTGTCCCCTGCATCCCCAAGCGGACTCTCAACCACTGCGCCACCAGGGAAGCCCTCATACAGATTGTTTTGGCAGCCTTTGTTTACTGAGCATAAAAGCCCTCACACTCCTGGGTTTATGAGCTAGAGCAAGCATCCCAGCCCCTAAACCTGTGGTAGACTTGGACATCCCTCTGTCACTGTGGGGATGGGGGTATTATTAGGTGTTCTCCAAATGAATATGTGCTCCTTGTCATGTGATTTTCGGGTTGGGTCTTCAGGGCAACAAAACAGGAAGTGTCCAGACTCATCCTGGCTCTGCCTTGATTCTTACCCTGCCAAAGGCAAACAAGGGATGTCAATACTTGTGTGCACCCAGAATCAATTGGAAGATAAATCCGTTGAAAGGGAAAGCATCTAGGGAAAGAGATTTGAGTCAATTATAAATGATTTTTGGATTATTGATCATTCGTCTTTGGCTGTGGGCCACTGAAGAGAAGCTAAAGGATTATGATGAATTATTAAAGAGCTCTGGGTGGCAGCATGGAGGGCACTCTTTGGACCCTCTTGAGTCAGATTGGCCCAGTGGTGTTGCATTTGACTGTGTTTTCAATGTAGGTACCATTTCTGCCAGCAAATTCCATAGTCCAGAGCAGGTAGGGTCCAATATTTGATTTGTTACATGTTTTATGATGGTCTAGGAGACCATCATAAAACATAAAACAAAAGGCCATCATAAGACAAAACAAGTGATTTGGTTTCGTTTTCATTAGATATATATATTAATGGTTTGGGGTGGAAACATGTTTTCAGACTCTTCAAGTCAAGTAAACCCCAGCAACTTCTTGAGAGAATGTATCATGAGCTGAATAACAACATTTATTGTCACTGAGTACATTATATATACTGTTTAAGTTATTTTTTATTTATTTATTTATTTTTTTCGCAATACGCGGGCCTCTCACTGTTGTGGCCTCTCCCATTGCGGACCACAGGCTCCGGACGCGCAGGCTCAGCGGCCATGGCTCACGGGCCCAGCCGCTCCGCGGCATGTGGGATCTTCCCGGACCGGGGCACAAACCCACGTCCCTTGCATCGGCAGGTGGACTGTCAACCACTGCGTCACCAGGGAAGCCCTGTTTAATTTAAATTCTACAGTAATTCTATGCAGTAGATACTATACCAAGTATCATAAGCAGTGGGAGGAAATACATATGCACTGGCCACCCTGCCTTTAGGGAGTGTACAGTTAAACTGAAAAACAATAGAAACACATCAAATGATTTAGGGTCCTTAGCAGATGAGGCATTCCAGAAGAGTACCTGTTTTCCGAGTGAGAGCCAGAGGCCAGATGTGTCTGAATTCGGCTTTTCTCTTGCTTTGAACAGAGTGGAAGGTCGGGAATCAGGTGCGTGAAGGAGGACTCATAATGGAAAGTGCTTTGTGGCCTGTAGTCAGTGCCAGGGTTCATGCAACTTCTTGCTTTTGGTAACTCAGATGTTGGCTCGAAAGTCATCTTGTTAGAGAAGCACCAGGCAGTGAACCTCTGAAAGAAAGAGAGGACTTAATTGAGGAAGACAAAGCAGATCTTGCAGGTATTGGGCAGATTTTGAACAAAGATGTATGAGTCAAAGTTGTAAAGGCTGTTGAGCATCGCTGGAAAACTAAAGAGCAGACTGGCTTTGCCTCCAGTTCCATTTCTTCCTAGAGTCTTAGAACTTCTCAAAGGCATGTGTGATTCTCTGGGAAGACAGTTGCTGGCAATCCCTTTAGACATGTGTTTGTCTGCCGACGGGTTGTTTAACCCGTGATAGAACTTTTCAGTGTTCCTTTGGTGTGGGCATGAAGAAGGCTCTCTGGGAGTTGTGCACCGAGGTCCTTGCTAAGCCTGTTGCTTGAAACACTTCTAGAACTCTTCTTTAGGAATTGCTTTCAGGTCCTATGCTGTCTGTTTTTGAAACTCTTCAGAGGTGGCAAATTCTGGATCTTGAAAATGGATTTAGTGATAGTCCAAATAACAGAAACATTCACCCATCCATCCACACCTTAGGTAAAATGAATAGAAGTGGAAAAAGGCCAGGAAAGAATAAGAGAAGATTTTATAAGCAGATTTATGTATTAGAAACAGTCAAAAATTATTTGGAACAGTTTGGGCTGGGAATTACAGATTTTAAAAAGAAATCGATAAAATGGATTTTCTTGATTGGTGTGTCAAGTGCTACTGAAGGCATTTCCAGAATAAGTTTCTTAGAAATTTTTGAGCAACGATGATGTGAAGGAAACTGTATCTATCAGCTCGCAAGGTGATTTCATTAAGGCAGATTAACTTGGATTTGTAGGTTCTGGTCAGTCTGTAAAATTTCCAAAACAAAGCCCACGTTTAGTATGTTACAGTCACACATGTAACCTTATTCTTTCTCCCTTTCCCTCCTTCCTACCCACACGCTCACCCACATACACACTGATCTGCTGCCTGCAGTGACAGCACGAGGGGATATTGGGGGCCTTCAAGGCCAGCAGGACATGCTCTCCCCTGCCTGGTTGAGTTACCCCGCTAACTGTCGGTCTGTTGGCAGGTCGGGTAGATCTCCTAGGGAGCAGGCAGTCCTGCGTGGTGCTCCCTGTTCCACGGAGTCCTGTTTAAGAAGCCCAGGTTCGGTCCCTTCTCTCCCTCTCACATGTCGCCCAGCACTCTTTAGCTCCCTGTGTTTGTCTTTTTCACTCACTAGGGGAAGCTACACGACCCTCAACTCATGGGCATCATCCCGAGGATTGCACACGACATCTTTGACCACATCTATTCCATGGACGAGAACCTGGAGTTCCACATCAAGGTAAGTGCTATTATTGGGTGCCAAGAGAAGAAACTGAGTCCCAGATCGTGTTTCTTTGCTTTTCTCTTTTATGTATACATAGAAGATTTTATCTAATTTAAATGACATTCCTGTGATCAGCAGAACCATATTTATTAGTTAATGACTCGGGCTAATACTGAGGAAATACTGAGATAAAGTCAAAGCCCTTTTTAGGATGGAATCATCTTGGTAGTTGTCTGAATTCTACCCTTTACCCTGTGGATTTCTGTAGATCTGACTGGCCTGTGTCCATGATTGGGTGAGGACAGCATTTCCCAAAGTGTGTTCCATGGAATACAATCCCTCGTATTATTACTCAGTGGGCTGCAATGGAAAAGGCGTATGTGGTCAAATTAGCTGGGAAAATGCTTTGCTGAACAATGTTAAACTTACCCCAAGCTTAAATATGCTAACGTGTAATGCAGTTCTGCAAAGTGGACATGTACTGTATTATATTTCCTATCTTATTTGACTGTGGACATACTTTACCCTCCTTGGAGGATGACAGACTAGTGTCTTGAGGAGCACTTTCTGAGAAATGTTAGGAAAGGGAATTCTTTTCCTCCTTGTTTTTGTTTTTCAAACCTATGTTCTGGCTTAAATTTGAATTGAAAGAGAGATTTCTACTCTCAACTATAGCTGTGAATTCATAACATTTGGTAGAAGGGGTATATTCATTGGAACGCCTTTGTTTGCAAGTGACTGAAAGCTACTTGTTTAAGCAAATAGAGGAAGTTGTTATAAGATACAGAATCTGACAGCAGGCATGGGGGCGGGGAGTTGTGGAGAAATAAGAAATCCAGGCTCTGCTTTTCCTTTTTTTTTTTTAACTTAAAAAAAATTGCGATATACCATAAATTTAACCTTTTTAAAGTGTACAGTTTGATGGTTTTTAGGATATCTTCAAAATTGTGCAACCATGATCACTACTTCCAGAACATTTTCATTACCCCCAAAAGTAACTCCATCTCCATCACAGTCCCCACGTTTCTTAATTTCTTTAATCCCCACCCTCTTGCTTAATTTCTTTCCCTTGTTCCAGACCATCTTTCTCTTTTCTGTGTATGGGAAAGAGGGTGCATGGCAGCTCCTGCTCTACATTCCCTTATTTCCAATTCATCATTCCCCTGGGGAGGGGCCCATTGGCCCAGCCTCCAGTAGGTACCCCCTGCCCCCAGCTCCGATCAGCTGTGTCCAGGATGCACGTGGCTGGTAGGGTCCCCGCCACAGTGACTGGGGACGGGGTTGACAAGGAGGTGGAGGAGAAAGGGGCAGTTGGCAGACTTGGAGGTGAGCAGATCAACCAAGAGGCTGCTCATCCTTGAAGGCTGGGACCCAGGTGCCTAGGCCCATCATTTTAGAGGTGAGAAACTGAAGTTCATGGATATAGAGCCAGATGGCCAGAGTGACATATCAAGTCCTCGGCAGAGTTGAGATTTATTGATTTAATTAATTCATTTAATTTATTTATTTTTGGCTGCGTTGGGTCTTCGTTGCTACGCGCGGGCTCTCTCTAGTTGTGGTGAGCGGGGGCTGCTCTTCGTTGGGGTGCGCGGGCTTCTCACTGCAGTGGCTTCTCTTGTTGCAGAGCACGGGCTCTAAGCGCACGGGCTTCGGTAGTTGTGCCTCGCGGGCTCTAGAGCGCAGGCTCAGTAGTTGTGGCACGTGGGCTGAGTTGCTCTGTGGCATGTGGGATCTTCCCGGACCAGGGCTTGAACCCGTATCCCCTGCATTGGCAGGCGGATTCTTAACCACTGCGCCACCAGGGAAGCCCCAGAGTTGAGATTTAAATTCTTGATCTGACCAACCCCACATGCAGTACCTATTCCATTATATTAAATTTCCACCTCTACTTATTTCTGCTGTGTACCTTCCCCAAATTATATTTAAACAAGTCAGAAACTGTTTGCCCAATTATAAAGTACATCCGGCAGATCTTTTTCTTTACAGCTCCTTTTGTTGGCTGAAGCCAGCTTCTCCTCCTTGCTAGAGTTTTTTATATCTGAGGGTACGGACACTTGTTGCTTTGATGGGATCAAGATTTGGGAGCTTAGTGCATCTTTAAGGCTGTTTGCATTTAAATACCTGAAACCACTATAGGGCTCTTATGGGATAATCCTGGAGTAAGATGTTAAACCAATTATTGCCCTCAAAATAAGGTCTCATATTAGAATCTTATTAAGATAAAAATAGCCCCAGCATGAAGGGGAAGGAGAGGAGGAAGAACACTCACGTCTAGGGCTGAATTTTACAGTCCAGCTTCCTGTCCTGCATTTGTAGTTAGGCTGTCTTATTTCACAAATAATAATTGTAAATGAGCAGGTTCGTTATTGACTGCTTCTTATTTTGAACTGAGTAGTGACAGGCTTAATCAAGAAAAAGAGGCTTGATTAAGGCAATATTGAAAATCTGTTCCTTAAAGTGAGTCCCACAGAGGTTTTATTGATTTATTTATTTTTACATCTTTATTGGAGTTTAATTGCTTTACAATGTTGTGTTAGTTTCTGCTGTATAACAAAGTGAATCAGCTATACATATACATATATCCCCACATCCCCTCCTTCTTGAACCTCCCTCCCACCATCCCTATCCCACCCCTCTAGGTGGTCTCAAAGCACCGAGCTGATCTCCCTGTGCTATGCGGCTGCTTCCCACTAGCTATCTGTTTTACATTTGGTAGTGTATATATGTCCATGCCACTCTCTCACTTCGTCCCAGCTTACCCTTTCCCCTGCCCTTCCCCCTGTGCCGCCCCGCCTCCCACCGCCCCACCGTGTTCTCAGGTCCATTCTCTATGTCTGCGTCTTTATTCCTGTCCTGCCCTTAGGTTCTTCAGAACCATTTTTTTTTTAAGGTTCCATATATATGTGTTAGCACACAGTATTTGTTTTTCTCTTTCTGACTTACTTCTCTCTGTATGACAATCTCTAGGTCCATCCACCTCAATACAAATAACTCAATTTCATTCCTTTTTATGACTGAGTAATATTCCATTGTATATATGTGCCACATCTTCTTTATCCATTCATCTGTCGATGGACACTTAGGTTGCTTCCATGTCCTGGCTATTGTAAATAATGCTTCAATGAACACTGTGGTACATGACTCTTTGAACGATGGTATTCTCAGGGTATATGCCCCGAGAGTGGGATTGCTGGGTTATATGGTGGCTCTATTTTTAGATTTTTAAGGAACCTCCATACTGTTCTCCATAGTGGCTGTATCAATTTACATTCCCACCAACAGTGCAAGAGGGTTCCCTTTTCTCCACACCCTCTCCAGCATTTATTGTTTGTAGATTGTTTGATGATGGCCATTCTGACCGGTCTCACAGAGGTTTTAAACATTATTTCTGAACATGCTTTCTCCTAGTGCCAAACAATGATTATTTATTTTTCTTCCATCTGGTTTTACAAAGTACTTGAGGTGACAAAAATAAAAAAATTCAACCCCCCACCCCAAAGCAGCCACTATCTGCTATGGTAAAAAGAAACTAATAAATCAGGATTCTCTTTCTACTTATATTAAATGAACAAGATTCTAATTGCCAGATTTCCTAATATCTAGTTCACAACCAGTCTTTGGATGTCATTAATTTTCTCTGTAACCTATGGAAATAAGGGCACAAGCTTAAGATCTCAAAGATAACAGAAAAGTCTTAATGAAGACCAGACAATTCTGAAATACACAGAATGGGTTGGAACCAGGGTTGAGTGGGGTGCAGAAGGGTTGGGTTAGAAATGTCTAAGGTTAGAGGCCAAGCAGACCCTGATTCCAGCCACAGGGAGAGGTTTCCAGAGCAGTAGGTCTTTCAAAGGTCAGGTAGTTGTATCTATGACAGAGAGGGTCAGTGACAGGGCTGTTTGACAGACATTCAAGCGGTCAGAGGTTGTTAGGGAGAGGATGCTCAGCTACAGATTCCAGGGTTTGAAGCCAGGACCCCAGGTCTCAGAGAAACGAGGCATCAGGAGGTTCCAGGCTGAGACACGGACAAAAGATAATGAACCAGGGCTGAGCTGGGTTGGGACTAGTGCTGGTTAGGGAGTGTTCACTTTCCCCTGCCTCGAGGCAGGACTGGTCCAGAGCTGGGATGTAGGGGTGAGATTTCACAGGTAGAGTTACATCCCAACTTTACAACTACTTTTCAACTTTTAAAACACCTTTTTGGCTCAATCCTCTGTTTAGATTTCAAAAAAAAAAAAAAATCCATGAACTTGAAGGAGAGGACAGTTGATCTGGTCTGCAGAAGGCAAGTGTAGACAGTACAGAATCCTAGAGGGAATTTTGATATCATCACGTCGAATGGCTTCATTTGACAGATGGGAACATTGAGGTCTAGGGTCTTGGTTACTTGTGCATTACATCTCCAAGGTCACGTATCCAGTTAAAGTTGTTCTCAGATATCAGCCTGAGATAAGATAAGAATCACCTGGGGAGTTTAGAAGCCGATTCCTAAATCTTATTGGAGATTCTGATTCAGGAGGATTGCAGGAGGGTTCAGGGCAATTTAAACAGACGCTATGGGAGATGCTGATATAGGCAGTGCTGGGACTGAAGTTTGAGAATAACTAATTGGAAGGCGTCCTTTCCCTCTCACAGTCTAGTTGTGTTTCATTAAATTGCATTTTGTTCAGATCCTTCCTGGACTCCCCAAAGCTGTCCACTATCACCAGCTCTCTCCCTGTTACTGTTCTGTAGTTCCAAGCAAACTGCCCTTATCCCCCTCCCCACCTTCTTCATGTGAATGTTTGGAACATGCTCCCTCCCTGGTCTGAAGCGGCTGTTAATGTCATGCCTGAGGTGAGGTCTACTGATCTTTGACAGTTACTTGCAAAAGACATGTTCTGTTCTAGCTGTTGTCATACCTAGAAGTTTGCTTGGTGCTCATCTAAGGTGAAAAGGTAGAGTCCTCCTATAAGGCTGTCTAGCACAGGATGTAAATAACACCTGACTGGAAGTGAAGGCAACTCTGATGTGGGGATGGAGAGTGGCCCATTGAGCAGGGACTTGTAGAGCAAGCTGACAAGCAGGAAATAGGAGGCCAGGGGAGTGGGCTGGGGCTCCGCCCTCTAGACTCTGAATCTTCACTTTGTAGAGCTCTTCTCACTCTTCGTGGCATAACAAAAAGCTTTTACGAGTTCTAATAATGATGTTTTTGAAATACAGGGTGGCATTTCTGTTTCAAAATCAATTTGTTTTTAATCAGGTTTCCTATTTTGAAATCTACCTGGACAAAATCAGGGACTTACTCGATGGTGAGTAACCCGAATTCTTGTCTTTTATTTGTTCTGTAACTGAAGTCCAGAAAGGTTGGCATGATGTACAGCACTTCTGCTTAAGGAATTTATAGAGATGTTCTGTTGCCTTCAGGCTATCTGCTTATTCTCAGCCAAAGCTTTAACTTGAGTCATTGCAAAGTGATTAGATTTACCTATCTTCTGTAACAATTTCTATTTTTTCTCCAATACAGGGTCTTTAACTTTTGTTTTCTTCTTTGCATGTCATCATTATCATCTCTGTAGTATCCAAGACAAACTTGGCTGTTCATGAAGATAAAAACAGAGTCCCGTACGTAAAGGTATGAGGAAAACTTGATTGATGATGCAATTGATTTCCCTCCAGTCACTGTCATAATTATTACATAAGATGCCCAGAATATTACCTTATAAACTGCATATAGATATTTAATCATGTTCCTTATATTTAATATTCATCTGGTCAAAAAAACTGACTTTTAATTTCTTCAGTTGTTTCTATGTAAGTTTATCACAGATGTCAAATCACATGAGGTAAGAACTGGAGAACTGAACATTATTCACCTTTAAAGAGGCTTTGGTATTGAGTACGGTTGTTCATACTTTGCACTTAGGAGAAACCTGTCATGGCACTATGTCTACAACTTCAGTATCTAATTAAAGTTGGTGGCTAGATTGAAAGGCAAAGCAAGATTTCATCCATTTCTTTTTCCGTCATTGGTTTCCTTCTTTATTTTCTGTCTCCACTGCTGATGATTATGGATATGTACCTAAAGTCTGGCATTTATTTTGTGGTTTACTTCTGGGTTTCCTAGCGTTTGCTCGGACTTTTTTTTTTTTTTTTTTTTTTGCGGTACGTGGGCCTCTCACTGTTGTGGCCTCTCCCGTTGCGGAGCACAGGCTCCGGACGCGCAGGCTCAGCGGCCATGGCTCACGGGCCCAGCCGCTCCGCGGCATGTGGGATCCTCCCGGACCGGGGCACGAACGCGTGTCCCCTGCATCGGCAGGCAGACTCTCAAACACTGCGCCACCAGGGAAGCCCCAGACTTCTTTTTAATGTACACTTGCAAGCCCTAGGCGAGGAGGAAAAGTTGTTGGGTCGACAGTGCAGCCTTTCTCTGGATTGGCAGCTCTAGAAGAGAAGTGGGAAAATGTTTAGCTGTTTCAAAGTCATGTTGCTTTTCAGTTTTTCCATGACCAACCTGATCTGGCTGTCTTGCAGGGGTGCACCGAGCGGTTTGTGTCAAGCCCCGAGGAGGTCATGGACGTGATAGATGAAGGCAAAGCAAACCGCCACGTGGCTGTAACGAGTAAGCCTGGGGTGGTGTTCCCTCCCCTCTAACTTAGGACACAAATGTCTGCCTACCAACCAGGTTGGGTGGGGGTAATGAGGTCCAAGTGGAATAATGCAGGGGAAGGCGGTTGTAAAGCAGTGACAGGCACTCAGAACACAGGGTTGTAAGCAATACCAGCAGGCCTGGGCAGGTCCTGGGAAACAGCGCCTCCTGCTGTCCAGGGGCCTGTTGGAAATGTCGGGTGACACTCACTGACTGGGCCCTGGTAACAGCCTAAGCCTGAAAACTGGGGTAAACAACCAACCAACCAACTAAAGGGGGAAGAAAGTAAGCTTCTAAGTTCATTTATTTTAACTATGTTATTGTTTAAAAAAATCCAAACCAACAGATTCTATAGGCCAGTCATACGCATGGAAAGAAACCATGTTAGATTTCTGCACTTTGTAAACAAGGAAAAGAAAGACATGGAGGAACGGGAGCTTGACTGTAAACTTTGTGATGCCTTGTTGGTAACAAACATAGTCAGGTCAGCTGGTTTACCTTGCGATGCCTTCCTCGGCCTGTCTCAGGGAAGCAGGTCAGGTTGTGGTTAGAGCAGCAGAGTTTCCATGAAAAGATGGGGGCTGTCTGTCTTATTCAGATGAGATGTGCACAGATGAGAGTGAGTTCATGTGAAGAGTACTTGAAAGAATGAAGGATTTCTAACTTTTTTTTTTTAATATTTATTTATTTGGCTGTGCCGGGTCTTAGTTGTGGCAGGTGAGATCTTTTAGTTGCGGCATGCAGGCTCTCAGTTGCGGCACGCAGGATCTAGTTCCCTGACCAGGGATCGAACCCAGGCCCCCTGCAATGGGAGCACGGAGTCTTAGCCACTGGACCACCAGGGAAGTCCCTGAAGGATTTCTAGCTTTGAAGAGAGAAAAATATCTGGGGAGGGCATATGGGCAATGCAGTGTTTCTTAACATATTCTTCATAGTATCTTCAAGGTGCTGACATTAAGAAAGAGAGTCAGCTTTCTTTGTTTGATCTGAATGAGTAGACCACCCAGAATTGTTGAAGCTACATGGAGGCAGATTTTAACCTATCACAAGAAGAACTCTAGTCCTTAATGCTGCCCCAAGTAAAGCCTACCTGGAGAGGTAGTGGGTTACCCGCATTGTGTAGAAGAGATTCAAGCTGTGCTTGGTTGACTGGTGCTATGATCCTTTGATCCAGAACTGTAATTCTCAACTGTTTCCCTACCCCCACAAATGTATCAGATGATATTCCTATACATGGCAAGTTTCATAGGTGAGCCTAGACCTGTATACAGTGTAGGTTAAGCTCTACTTCTTTCTCTTCTGCTTATACGCATATAGGAAAGAATGTAAGACTGATATTCTTATACTAATAGCATCTCTCATTTGTAAAGAAGTTTTTCACTGTTTCTTAAGTTATTGTTAGTTATGAATTATTCATGACATACCTGAGAGTCCTTCTTGGCCCCCTGGTTCAGAACTGTTGGTCCAGAACATTACTATTTTTCTTATCATTCTGGTAAGTTGTTGTTTTTTTAATTTTGTTACATTATGCATAACATAAAATTTACCATTTTAACCACTTTTAAGTGTACAATTTAGTGGCATTAAGTACATTCACAATATATACAACCATCACCACTTCCTATTTCCAGAATTTTTTTCCCAGAATTTTTAATTATCCCAAAGTGAAACTCCATATCCATTGAATAATAACCCTCCATACTCCCTCCTCCCAACTCCTGGTAACCACCACCCTACTTCCTGTCTTAGTGAATTTGACAACTCTAGGTACTTCATATAAGTGGAATGAAATAAGTCCTTTTGTGACGTGCATGTTTCACTCAGCATAATGTCCTCAAGATTCATCCATGTAGCATGTGTCAGAATTTCCTTCCTTTTTAAGGCTGAATAGCATTCCATTGTATGCATAGACCACATTTTGTTTTCCATTCATCCACAGATAGACATTGTGTTGCTTCTACCTTTTGGCTATTGTGAATGATGTTGCTATGAACATGGAAGTATTTATAAATATCTGTTCAAGTTCCTGCTTTCAGTTCTTTTGGGTAAATACCCAGAAGTAGAATTGCTGGATCATACGGTAATTCTCCTTTTAATTTTTTTTTTTTTTTTTTTTTTTTGCGGTACGCGGGCCTCTCACTGTTGTGGCCTCTCCCGTTGTGGAGCACAGGCTCCGGACGCGCAGGCTCAGCGGCCATGGCTCACGGGCCCAGCCGCTCCGTGGCATGTGGGATCTTTCCGGACCGGGGCACGAACCCGTGTCCCCTGCATCGGCAGGCGGACTCTCAACCACTGCGCCACCAGGGAAGCCCCTCCTTTTAATTTTTTAAGGAACAGCCATACTGTTTTCCATAGCAGGTGCACCATTTTATATTCCCACCAACAGTGTGCAAGAGTTTTAATATCTCCATATCCTTGCCAACACTTCTTATTTTCTGGGTTTTTTTTTTTCTTTTTAATCATCATCCTCATGGATGTGAAGTGCTATCTCATTGAGATTTTGATTTGCATTTCCCTAAGGATTAGTGATGTTTAGCATTTTTTCATATGCTTATTGGCCGTTTGTGCATCTTCTTTGTAGAAGTGCTATTCAAATCCTTGGCCCATTTTTTTTAAATTGGGTTGTTTGACTTTTTACTGTTGTTTATTTGTAGGAGTTCTTTATATATTCTGGATCTCAATCCCTTATCTGATATATGATGTACAAATATTTTCTATTCTGTGGGTTACCTTTTCACTGTTGATAGTGTCCTTTCACGCACAAAAGTTTTTTTTTTTTTAATTAATTTATTTTTTTTGCGGTACGCAGGCCTCTCACTGTTGTGGCCTCTCCCCTTGTGGAGCACAGGCTCCGGACGCACAGGCTCAGCGGCCATGGCTCACGGGCCCAGCCGCTCCGCGGCATGTGGGATCCTCCTGGACCAGAGCACGAACCCGTGTCCCCTGCATTGGCAGGCGGACTCTCAACCACCGTGCCACCAGGGAAGCCCAAAAGTTTTTAATTTTGATGAAGTTAAATTTATCTTTTTTGTTGCTGTTGTTGCTTGTGTTTTTTTGGTGTCATATCCAAGAAATCATTGCCAAATCTCATGTCATGAACCTTTTCCCCTATGTTTTCTTCTAAGGTATTATAGTTTTAGTTTTTACATTTAGGTCTTTGGTCCTTTTTGAGTTAACTTTTGTATATGACTTAAAGGAAGAGTCCAACTTCATTTTTGCATGTGGATATCCAGTTTTCAATTTGGTGAAGAGACTGTGCTTTCCCCATTGAATGGTCACTCTTGACACTCGTGTTGAAAATTATTTGACCATATTATGGGAGGGTTTATTTCTAGGCTGTCTATTTCATTGGTCTATATGTCTACCTTTATGACAATACCACACTGTTTTGATTACCATAGCTTTGTAGTAAGTTTTGAAATCAGCAAGTGTGAGACCTTAAACTCTACTCTTTTTAAGGATTGTTTTGGCTATTCAGGGACCTTTGAGATTCATCTGAATTTTAAGATGGACTTTTCTATTTCTGCAAAAAACATTGTGATTTTGATAGAGATGGCATTGAATCTGTTGGTAGTATGGACATCTTAATAATATTAAGTCTTTCCAAGAACAAGGATTATCTTTCCATTTATTTGTGCATTCTTTAATTTCTTTTAGCAATATTTTATAGTTTTCAGTGTATGCCTCTCACTTCCTTGGTTAAGTTTATTCCTAAGTATCTTATTCTTTTTGTTCTAATTTTAAATGGAATTGTTTTCTTAATTTCCTTTTTGGATTGTTCATTATTATATATAATGGAACTGATTTTTTTTTTTTTTTTTTTGCGGTACATGGGCCTCTTACTGTTGTGGCCTCTCTCGTTGCGGAGCACAGGCTCCGGATGCGCAGGCTCAGCGGCCATGGCTCACGGGCCCAGCCGCTCCACAGCATGTGGGATCTTCCCGGACCAGGGCACAAACCCGTGTCCCCTGCGTCGGCAGGCGGACTCTCAACCACTGTGCCACCAGGGAAGCCCAATGCAACTGATTTTTATGTATTGCATTTGTATCCTGCAACTTTGCCAAATTCACTAGTTCTAACATTTTTGTGGAATCTTTTAGGGTTTTTTCCCACATAATCTGGTTAGATAGTTTTGAGAAATAATTGCTAGTGGGGTTGAGTAAAACAGTCACTGGGGTCTCTGCCTGCCTGGTGAGCAAAGACCAGCGTTCAAGAAGATTTTTATTTTTGGTACTTGGTCCTAATGAAGCATATTTCATCTTTGAGACCTTCTATATGCCTAGCATGGGTTATAGAAGAAATGTATGTCTTGATCCTTCCTTAAGAAAGTCATAATTCTTCCTTAAGAAAGCTTATGATATCACTGATAAGGCAAGGCTTACACACATGAAGAAGATGGAATACATCAGAATGATAAAGGCTGAGGGACTTAAAATGAGGCAGGGGAGGAAGACTTGAGCTCTTCAAGGAGAGAGGTAGGCTGGATTGGGGTGTTGGAGGATGGCGGCTTCAGGCAGAGCTCAAGACTCTGTTTTCTTAAACCACTGACCACGATTTTTAGATTAATTTCTTTGCCACATGAAAATATTTTGAATCTTTCATTTCTAGAGTGGGCGTTGTTTTGCAGGAGAAACGGTCTCAGGTAATTGTTTAAATTGAGTGGACTTACAAAAAACGGAGCTATTAGGCATGATTGGTTGTGTTTTTTATTGAGATGCTTGCTACCTAAATTTATATGTTCTTTGTAGAGCAGTAAACTGTTTTCCTTTTCAGACATGAATGAACACAGCTCTAGAAGTCACAGTATCTTCCTGATTAATATTAAACAAGAGAATGTAGAGACTGAAAAAAAACTCAGTGGGAAGCTTTATCTAGTTGATTTGGCTGGGAGCGAAAAGGTAATTGGTTCTTTATTTGTATTATCCACAGTTTCCCCGTTATTGGCTTCAGTGTGCAATGGGATGATTTGTATGTCTTTCTATTCCCTGGTTTTAAAGAGCTTTTAAAGTTTCTGATGTTGTGCTAAGATGTTATTAAATTTAACCTTCATTTCTCTGCTCTTTCTTTTCTGGTCCTGAAGTCCCCTATTCATGTCACAGGAGGTGTTTTGAATGCCAACCTGATTTATGCCTAATAGACCCTGATGATGACATGAGGCGAGTGTTGGTGTGAACTTAGCCTGGCAAAGGCAGCGGCACAAATGCTGGAGGGACGTGAACTTCTGAGAACAGGAAAGATCTCTGTGTTTTAACAGATTCAAATAGGCCAGGAAGGGGCTTTGACGCTGGAATGTGGCAGGCCTGCCTCTGCAGGTTTGTTTGCTGATAGAAGATCTGGAAAGTGGGGCTCTCCCTGCCTTCCCGGCTTCTCTCTGCAGGAGGCATGAACTGACCGTGTTCTGTGTGGGCAGCCTCACTCCCTTCAGTCTACGGGGTCTGGAGCCAGTGTTTTAGCCACAAGCCCTGACCCTTCTCTGATTTTGTGAGGATTTTCTTTTGGCATCTGTACCCTTTCCGTGCTCTCCCAGGCACTGGCTGAGGCCATACTGCAGACCGAATAGGCTTCCCAGAAACTCCCCTCTGCCCTCCCAGCCCCACTTCCATAGTACCACCAGAGGCTCCTGCTGCCACACCCCGGCTGGGGGCACTGCCCACCTCGGACAGCGTCACAGAGCAAGTCTCTCTGCACAATACCATGTGGCCTCCCTCATCTCTGATGTCGTGCTAACTGTCCCCATCAGGGCCGGCCCTGAAGCTCAGTCAGTCTCCCAGACTGTGTCATTGATCCCCACTTACTGCTCCCACCACTGAGCTGCTGGACGCCAAGTTATGGCCAGTAACATCCGTGTGAGTAATGGCTACTTGGATTGTCCTCCTGTCCGCGTTTGTTCAGCCTTGAGCAGATCACACGTATCCTCCTAGTTGGCAGTTGAAAATCGAACTGGTCCAGGCTTGTAACTTTAAACAGATGCCCACCAGAACGGGAGTAGAGAGCAGCATTGCTCACTTCTAGACCGGCCATTAGCAACTAGCATCTGCTTTGCTGCCGCACCTGTTGTATGGGTCCAGACAAAGCTCCCAGTGACCCCTTCCCTCTTCCCAAGCTTGCCCCCTTTCCCTTCAGAGCACAGAGATGAGTACTTGAGGCCTAAGTGCAGCTGAAAAGTGCTTAATGCAGGCAGTTGAGAGTGGAGGCCTGCACAGTGTCAGTGGTTATTACTTATGATATTTATGAGGCATTTTAAAGTTGTGGTCCTGCATGTCATTTCCTGTGCTAACATCTGTTTTCCTTGCTCTAGATGTGTCCGCATGAATGTAGCAGTGTGATCTAGTAGAACAGAGCTCTGGGTCTTAGTCCTGTCTTTCTTAAATGGTGTTCTTCCCTTGGGTGGGCAATTTGACATCCCTGGAGCTCAAAATTTTCTTGTCTGTGAAAGGAAGGTGATTGTACTTGTCTCGCATATTTCATGGAGCTAAGATGCTCAAGTGTGAAAGCACCTTAAACAACACCTTGTGAATAGACTATTACTATTAATACTTGTGACACAGCAGCTCTGTGATTTCTTCATCTGTAAGCAGGGGACCCACACATGATTTCCAGAGAAATCTTTGAATTTTTCTTTGGGAAAAAATCTCCGCTTGGACATGCATTCATCTCTATCGTTGGGAGTTTCTCCTTTATACAGAATTGAAATCCATCTTCGCACAGTTTAAAATCATTTCCCTGCTTTTCTTTCTTTCTTCAGAGCGCAGCCGCTCCCCACCGTGTCGTTTGTCCAGTCAGCAGAGCTATGAATCATGTTGAGTTCCCTTTTTTCTAGCATCTGTGAACTGCTTTCTACCTAGAGCAAATGCTGTAAATAGGAAATTACCAGTAATAACACAGCCGAGGAGGAATGGTGCATGGTCCCTCTAACTGCAGAGGAAAAAAGACAAATTCACTATGTAATGTACATTTTCTTGCCTTACATGTGTTGTCGAGTATTTTTCCTTTTGGATGATTGTTCCTTTTTTTTTCTTGCTATGGGAATAAGTAGGGAAGGAGCAGAGAGTCCGGATAACCATCCCTACCACTTCTTGTCCTTTGCTTGAAGTTGGAGCTTGTAATCTACGTTTTCCCAATAGTGCATTCATTGTGGCTGGGACCGTGTTTTCTCTTAATGCTTCCTGGGCATGTAGACTGTGGTTCAGTCTCGCAGGACCCCAGCCTTTCTGTAGTGACAGCACTTTTGGAGCCTGGTGTCCCTGAACAAATGTCCCCTGGGAAGCATCCGCAGCTCTACACTTGAGGCATCTCAGCTGTTCCCCGTAAAACCTAGTTGAGAGGAAAATGACAATAAGAGAGAACAAATGCCCAGCCTCAGGTACAAGGGAAGGTTTTATCACCATGATTCTTACTTACCTTTATTTTCCCCTGCATTCCAGGAGGATTCACGTCAGTCCCTTCCTCCCCGCTTGCCCTCCTGTGAATTGGAATTTTCTCCTCTGTGCTTTTGCTGTCCTGTGCAGCTCACTGTTTTCTCTTCTTTCTGGTAGGTCAGCAAAACTGGTGCCGAGGGAGCTGTTCTCGACGAAGCTAAAAATATCAATAAGTCTTTGTCTGCTCTTGGAAACGTGATCTCTGCCTTGGCAGAAGGGACAGTAAGTGATCCTGTCCCCATCTATTCAATGATATTATGAGAAGTCACCTTTTGAGTTCGTGTACTCTCTTGGCCACACACCCCAGAGATTCATTTGTTTTTGTTCAGAAAGGGACAGGGGGAATCCTGGCTGTGGACGCCCTGCTTGCTGGGAAATCTAGCCCATTAAAATGTGTGAATGGTGATGCTAATTTCATATGACCCGGGTGGTCCCAGAATGGGCATTCTAAACTTTGACAAGATCCAAAGACCAGGCAACAGGTTTTTATTTCACATGTTTCTAAGCCCAGCTCCCGTCACTAACTTGCTTGCCTCTGTATTTTCTCTTTGAATGGGCTGTAACAGCCAATATGTTTTCTTTTCCTAAATAGAAAACACACGTGCCGTACCGGGACAGCAAGATGACTCGGATTCTTCAGGACTCTCTGGGCGGGAACTGTAGAACCACCATCGTTATTTGCTGTTCTCCCTCGGTGTTCAATGAAGCTGAGACCAAGTCAACGCTAATGTTTGGACAAAGGTGGGCGTGGCCTCCATAACCTATGCTCTGAGCTGGGTCTTAGGTGTTAGGAGTGAGCAGCGAGGGGCTAGGGTCAGAGAGGGAACAGAGTAGGGAAGCAAGCAGGCTGTTTAGTAAATTGCATCTAGCAGGTGACCTGTAAACTTGAGACATCATTGATTGAGGCCAAAGGAACAAGTATGTTTTAAAATAATGGGTAGGAATATGCCTATCAAAGGTATGATGTTGAAAAAAACAACTCAAACTTATTATAGATGTGATTGTTGGTTATTCCGTGGAGTGTTACTTTTGTTCGTCATGCAGTTAAGTCTCTCAGGTTCACAGAATTTCAAGTGTATATAACTTGACTGGTAACTGCCAGTCTTGGTAGTATGATTAGTGGTACCACTACTACCAGTAAGTACTTCCATATTTGGGATCCATTGCAAATTTGCTTGATAGAATAACTGAAACTTAGGTGATTGTAGAGTAGTTGCATAAATATAAAAGGGTGGGGAGAAGAAATACTGATACCTACCCTGGGGGTAGGAGATGCAGCATGTATGCTGAGGAAAGGGGAGGGTGGCCACCCTCTTCTCACCTTCAAAAATGTCCGAAGGAGATTTCCTAGATGTCTGAGAATTTTACGAGGTAGGCAGCAAGGACAGTCAGTAATCCTACAACAGGGCTTCCCTGGTGGCGCAGTGGTTGAGAGTCCACCTGCTGATGCCGGGGACACGGGTTCGGCCCTGGTCTGGGAAGATCCCACATGCCGTGGAGCGGCTGGGCCCGTGAGCCATGGCCGCTGAGCCGCGCGTCCAGAGCCTGTACTCTGCAACAGGAGAGGCCACAGCGGTGAGAGGCCCGCATAACGCAAAAAAAAAAAAAAAAAAGTAATCCTACAACAACATTCATGGGTATGGATTAGTTCATTCCTTCCTTTCTTGACCTTCAGTCATGGTCTGTCAGTTCCAGGTGTTGAGCCCCATCCTCCCTGCATGGCTGCCTCAGGTGCTAGTTCCCAGAGTGCTGGGGTGCTGTGGCTTGGGACCATCTGAGCATCTTCCATGCTCAATGGGCTGAGCCTGAACCTGAGGTTGGGAGTTGTGGATTCTACTGCTGTCATTCCCTTCAAACAACTGTGTGATCTTTAGACAAGTTACCAGTTCTCTGTGGGCTCCAGCTGCCTTATGCACGGAGCACTCCCTCCGCCTTCCTCCTGGGAGTGTGTTGTGTGGTTATGCCTGAGAAATCGTTTAAGATGCCTAGCGAAAGGCCAGATGGTGGTCGGCATTCTGAATGGGAGATTGTTACGGCTTGTTTAAACTGCATTAAACCCCACTCATTTCCTGAACCCTCAACAGAACATAGAATTACCCAGTCATGGCACCTGTGGGATGTCTAAATAAATAATAATTACACAGAATGGTTGTAGAACTAATATATCTTTTAAATTGGATTTGGGTCCTTTACTTCCTCTCAGATCACTTCCTTGATTAGCACAATGCTTAGGTCAATGGATTGCAGTAGGATAACACCTACTTTTTCTTAAGGGTCACAGAATACCTATAAACCTGTATCTGTTTATGGGAAACGTAGAGGACTGTGGGGATCATCCTGCCTGCCCCATCTCTCCTGGTTTCTTTTTCTGTTCGTTTCTTGTTTTTGCGGTACGCGGGCCTCTCACTGCTGTGGCCTCTCCCGTTGCGGATCACAGGCTCCGGTTGCGCAGGCTCAGTGGCCATGGCTCACAGGCCCAGCCGCTCCGCGGCATGTGGGATCTTCCCGGACCGGGGCACGAACCCGTGTCCCCTGCATCTGCAGGCGGACCCTCAACCACTGCGCCACCAGGGAAACCCACTAGCACTTTTTTAAAGGAACTAGTGTGTGCCAGGCATGTCAAAATC